>NC_090791.1:19269076-19587826 GCF_040054535.1 Antennarius striatus
ATCAAAGGTAGTGAACTGAACTGCCAAGAAACACTTTGAGCAGGTGATTCCTAACTGATTTGTTTCAACATTAGTAATGTTATGAAGTAATTCATGATCACCAGAGCAGCAGCATGTCTGATCTTCTGGACGATTCCGTTGTGACCGAGGCACTGCAGGGAGAGCCAGAGAGGAAGCGCTCGGAGTTTGGACGCCGGCTGGCTGGAGGTCAAACCTGCTGCCAGAGACTGAGACACAAATCAGACACACAACTGAGTGTTTGACAGGAAGCCCAAGACACCGGACTGCTGGACTGACACTAATCTGTACAAAAGTGGCAGGTGGAGGAGAATGGCATTCAGTCTGAACTTAACTCCATCACATTTTCTCAGTTGAATTGTGTGATTAAGACAACATTCACTGCTGAGTGGAGATGTTCACACGAGCTTACCAGCGCTGGGTTTTCATGTCTATAGAGGGTGACCGCAGTTACAGCAGGCAGCCCCAGCCACTGACCTGGGGTCAGGGTCATACTGTCACATCTGGTCCCAGCCTGGGGTTGAAGGAACAGACACACGCGGGTTACAAGAGGGTTTTGTCACCTGTAATACACACTTCAAATGTATTGGAGGGAAATCCTGTTTTCCATAGCAACAAATTTTGTAAAAAGGTCCTAGATGGATGTAAAAAACACTAAAAAACACTTTTGTTTTAGTAAAATAATTAATGTACTGTAGCTCAAAAGGAAGTCTTACTTTTGAGTTTAAGAAACAGCACTGACAAATCCCCACATTAGTTTCTGAATGAATCTTCACCTGGAACAATAACTGTGTCCAGTTTGGACAACAAGAACACGACTAACAACCCATTTACTGTCCATAATTTTGTGAATTAATAGCTATACTGACAAACAGGCCACAAACTTAATGTCACTCTGTGTGTTTAAACTGAAGACATTACCAGGATAGCAGAGGTGACCTGACCCAGCGCCAGGGTTGCCAGGTTGACCCTAGAGAGGAAAACACATGATCAAAAATAAATGTTGACATTAAATATGACACTACTGACAACAGGAACATCAGACTCATTGGTGGTCAGGCCTGAAAGCACAAAGAGGTTCAGAAGACATTTTGTGATGAAATATGTAGTGAATGTCAACAAAATCCGTAATTTCAACATCAATTGTTTTAAAATATGTTACTGCTAAACACATGGATAATAACCTCTAACCAACTAATTATTTTGGTACAACTCCTTTGATCTAACCACATGCTTTGTGAGTGAAATATTTTCATTTACAGGTAAGTTAAAAGAATAGCACAAAGTTTTAATTTACTAACTATAAAACTGAGGTGTAAAACACTGGAATATGTATTTTATCTCAAATGGCTGTGTTCCATTCATCTCAGATGTTATACTACTGTCTAGACAAGCAGACGGTTCAGTCATTTGAGTGGAAGTTGATGTAGATGGAGGTCCATCCACAGACACCCTGAAGATCACATCTGCTTCAGAATAGCAACCCACCCCTCAACATGGAGCCACATGCTGTACTGCTCACAGAGGTCCTTCAGACGAGACAACTTGTCTGTGTGACCTGCTCCAGGGGTGCCTGGGGAAAAAAAATCAAAGCAGAAAAAACATATTTCCAAATTTTGGCATGTATCGAATATTAGAATGTGAAAACCTCAGAACTGTAAGTTCCTTCACCTGCATTGGCAATCAGCAGCAGAGGGAGTTTCCCAGCCTCCATGTCCTCTTTGATAAGTTTCTCCAACAGCGCAACATCCTGGTGATGACAACGAGGACGTGAGTCCAATAAAAACCCTGTAACTATGTCTTCAAACTGTTAAATATTGTTAAATTATTCATTATCCTACCATTTGGTGTTGGGATCCAAAGACAGTGTTGCAGGGAACTGCACACAGACTGGAGAGGGGAAGGCCGAGCTAAAGAGACAAACACCAAAATTAAGTCCGCCTCACAGTTTGATGGTAAAATCTGCAGGACTAATTAAAAATGAACCAGCGATGAGTCACACTTTATAGACTTTCCAACTCTAACAACGGTCATATGATACAGTCATACTAAGACAAGGACATTTCCAATTTAGCTGAAGCTCAAAAAGAACATTCTATGTCAGTGTTGGCAGAGAATTTAATTTCATGCGTTACTCTTCCTCATTCATATCATGTGTGACAGGTGAGAAAACGCTTGTGATTTTCACGCCTAACCTCCACGTTGTGTAAGCATCCGTGTGTTCGTCTTAACACAAGGTGTGGTCAGACACACAGACAAACACAAACTGGTTTGCTGTGGTGTAGTGTTCTTCAGCGGCTTTCAGGATACGTTACTCAGATGGCAAAATACACTTAGGTAGGTGGGGCCACATACAACAGCTACGGAGGGATTGTTCATTAACATTAGATCTAGGAGGAATGGTGTCAGTTCAGCTGCTGTGCCTTGTGCGTAAATGGCACAGAGATGTATCTTGTCTGAAGCTGGTAACATTCAGTCCCTCCAGGAGGTTGCATGTTGAGGTTGGATTCATGACAGTTATTAAATATTTGACATTGCAATTTCCTGGAGGGAGTACTTTCCTCAGGAATGGAGTTATCATTTAACCAGAACGATCCCTTTCACGAACTGATCCTGACCTAGAACACTCACAGGAATGCGTGGCAGCACTGATTTGTTGGTTTTCTCAGCCTGTATAAGTGCTATGAAATGTCTATTGACGTGACTAAGTGCACTACAAAAAAAGTTGATTGATTGATTGATCTTACTCAGTTAACTATGGCAGATTTCTGCCATATTTAATGGCTGGTGGATACATGATAGAGAGGCGTGAACGCAGAGGACCACATACTTGTCCCTCACCAATATGAATGTTTTCATTAAATTACCAGAGATCCAAGTAAAGGAACACTTGGCTTCTAAAGAAAAAGAGGAATATGCTGGTAAAAAATACTTCTGTGTGAGTAAAATGCTTTGTTTTCTGTGAAACCTTGTTATTGATTTATTGTCACTGTGTTATCTTGAGTATCATAATTAAGTTATTTCATCTAAATTAGATACCCCCATATGTCTGTCATTAACAATTTGTAACTGGATTATATGTAATCTACCAGATAAAAACAGTTTTTTCTCATGTAGCAAATTATTTGTCCAGAATTGGATTCAGATCGAGTTCAAGCCCATAAAATCTGAGTAGGTGTTGGAGATCACAATGTCACAACTGTATAAAGGATACACCGACTTCACACTCTTCAGTGGTTTCTCTCCACCAGCCTGCTGCTTGTGTGAACTGAGTCTCAAGCTTTGAATAGAATTACAAAACAGAAGCTTGATTTTCCATGTCTTTACCCTTGCTTCAGTATTAGTGAAGAAGAAGAAGAAGATATACTTTTTATTGATCTCCTCGGGGAAATTAAATTTGTCACTCCGGTGTACATTGTTACATTTTTGTGTTAGTTTTTTCACAGTATGTACAGGCCCCTGAAACAACCACAGCACACAAGGGGGCCTGTAAGCATGCAGTTAGTACACACAATACACAACATCAAGCTGTACATCGGGAGGCAGAGTGACGGGCAGCAGCTTCCTGGAGTGCGACCCAATAGAGCAGCTCGTAGGGGGGACGGCGCCTTACTCAAGGGCGCCTCGGCAGTGGCTGGGAGGTGAGCTGACGCCTCCCACCGTCAATCCCACCCACCGTGATTGCCTCATTTAGACGAAAGAAATTTTCCACGGCCCGTCCCATCAGAGATGGTTAAAGAACTAATCCAGCTGCCATACATCTGATGCATAACATCATGCTTAAGAAGAATTCCAGCCCCGTTTGACCGGCGGCTGAGAGCCGGACACTCCCTTAATGCATCATGGACTTTAGACGACATGTTCACTTATGATGCTGAGTTCTACCCTTCCTACCTGGCTGCACACATGCTGACCCAGTCCCGATCTGCCGGAGGCGCTGTGGTAGATGACTGGCTGTTTGGAGCTCAGGGCGACATAACCCTCAGAGCCATATTCTTCAAAGTGAGTATGAATGACCAACCGACACACTTTTACGAGGCCGTCTCTGTCATCTTCATGGAAATAGGCCGAACCGTTCTCATACCTGGGATAGATGACAGAGGTGTGTTAGCAGTGAGTAACCAGCTGGAGACTTTCAATAAACACCACCCTATTGGTGCTAACACAATGTATGTGTGTAATTTAAAAAAAAAAATCATGCATCCTAATGAAAACAATAAATAATGCGGTTATTCCTGGACCCAAACAGATGTAATGGGGTCTCCCCTGTATGGCTGGACTGAATTAAAGACCAGTAAACTGGAGCCGTGGTCTTCACAACAGGGACATGTTGGACACCAGTCACAGTACAGTACAGTGACAAGCCCACCTGAACAGTCTGCAGAGCCACAGCGTGGCGTCAGACAGAATCCGAGTGGTCAGCTTCCGCAGTCTCTCTCTGTCCAACACCGACATGTAAGCTGCCAGGCTGTGACCCAACAAGGCCATGTGACCCAGATGGCCCACATCCTGCATCCCCCTGCAAAACAAATTCATCATAGTTGGGGAAGGAGAGACAAGACACCGATGTTGACATCAGGAATGGAATCAAATAAAATTTGAAATGATGAAAAACAGTCTATTTTATCTGTAAAAAGTTACAAAAGACAAATAAGTGGTAATGCTTTGCTCTACCACTAAGCAACAGCCATAATTACAATTCGAATAATGTGAGTACAAATATTATGTAATAATATAATGTAAATAGTATGTATTTTGTGTTTGTAATTTTTTCAACTAAATAGAAGTAATCAGGATTGACAGAGAACTTTTTCATAGTCATGACTTCACACCATGAAGAACATTTTGACCCCATTGAAAGGTCAGAGATCAAACACTGAATGTTCCCTCATAAGGATCGAGCTACAAACGCTGGCAGTGCTACTCACTATTTATTACATCATGTTTTTCACAGGTTAGTTCTACTTACTGTTGGCTGGGCTTGTCCTCTTCCTCCTCCTCTTCATGCATGACGTTATGAACTAGACGCAGAATTGTGGCAAAATCCTGACCACTGTAAAGATAATCAATCAGCTTTTATTTATAACGTCAAGCGTATGAAACATTTTCTTCTGCTGTGACAACCACATCTAAAAGTCTTCTGCTGCTTAAGACTCTTGATCAACTAGAATTTATCTGATGGGACTGAAAGCATCACGACCAACTCGGCTGTGTCAGCTGTCATAACCCCTCACAGAACATTGTAACAGTTCTTGCAGTTCAATAAGGTAACATGTGTAGCGTGGTGGAGTAAAATTAACAGTCCGTGCTTCATCATAATGTTTCACCGCTGGAGATGATAGTAACACATTTACATCTGATGACACCACATACAGACGACTGCAGCACGCTTTGAGTCATCATTACAACCTGAGCAGTGCATGTGCCCCCCGCCCCCCCATGTGCTTTTATATTTTTAGTTATTTAGTTTTAATTTATACTTTTATATGAAATGTTAAAAAGATAAGTACAACACACTGCACCCCAAACCCAGGCGGCGATGAGACACATCAAACTCAAGTTCACAGAGAGATGACTGAATTAAAAACAAGAATCAAGGCAGTCACAGACTGCAACATCCCGCGACACCCCTGAGTTCAACATTTTACCCTGACCTACTTGCATAGGTCAAAGATCAAAGCTAGTGCTCCGACCTACCGACCTACCGGACGAACAGATGAATGGACAAACACACAAACGCTGAAAATACAGTACATCACCGCTTTGACGCGGGATGTAAGAAATCAACTAACAAATAAGTAAAAAATGCAAACTATATAACACAAAAAAGAAAACTAAAACATGCACAAAATTGCACCAAAATTAAGTATCAAATAAACACGTTAATTAATAAAGTAAAAATAAGCAAAGTGTTCAAGGTAACCAGTGTGTCCTAAGGGCTTTCATGTCAGGAGCAAGATAATCCAGTAAAGGTGAAAAACTAACCTTTTCACCCTAAAACAGACTGTAATCAGTCATGTTGGAGGTTATTAAAATATTTCTTATATCAAAGGGTAACTTTCTGTCAGTTCTTTGATGATGTAATTTTGTCTGTTTGGGTGTGTGTGTGCATATGTGTGTGTATGTGGGTCTTACTCTCTCTGCAGGGGTCCAGGGATGCTGGCTCTGCTGAAATGCTGTCTCTCTGTTCCTGCCTCCAGCTCTCTGAACAGGTGAACAGCACAAACAACAACCTCACTAATTCCTCTTGTATTTATCAGGGCTTTGAAACAGAATGTTTTGCCAATTGGTTCGTTCTGAATAGAAACAGGTATAACGTTTCTGGTTTTAAGTTCCACACAAGATTTGACTTCCCTGAACTGGTTAGAGCGGGGAAAAAATGTTCCGAATACGTAGTTAAATAGGTTACAACAAAGTTTCAAAGTTTCAAAGCCTCAAAGATTTCAAGTTTCAGGGAACTCTGCTCTGAAAATGTCTGCAACCAACGAGTTAACGTCTAAATCAAACATTTTTTAAGATCAACAGACTGCAGTGTTTACCTGCTTTGAACAAAACGAGATTGGGAGACTGCCTTTTCCTTCACTGCTAGTGACGCGCCTCAATTTCTCTCTACTCACATCACGCATTGAGAAACATGAGGTGAGATATTTTTTAAGAATGAAAAAAAAAAGGTGTTAACCGGTTACTGCTATTTTAAATAACAGATTCTGTTCCAGAACATTAAAAAATATTTAAAAAAATTTTAGTTTCGGTTTCCTTTTTGGCAAAATACAAAAAGTTTTTGGTTTTTGTTTTCATTCCATGAACCAGTTCAAAGCCCTGGTATTTAGTAGCTTTCAATAGACAAAATGTTTCCTTCACTATCAGCATAAACTCAGTTTCTTAGCCTATGGTCATTTCTAAAATAGTCAGCTTAGATGGTTACTGTCTACATCCAATAAACTTTTTTTAGTGTACAAAGTAGAAATCAAAGGAAAACTGCAAACACATACAACATAAAAGCTACATAAAAAACATTGCAATTAAATAAAGACAAAAGACAAAGCATAACTCAGACAAAAGAACATTATATTTCTTGACTTTTCTATAAAATATTATCAAATTCGATAACTTTTCCCGCTTTTCTTGTTTTTTTAAATAGAATAAGCAGTGTCTCCAATGCATTTTTGTGCATTAAAATATAAATTATTTGAAAAATTTTGAGGTTTGCTCACATTTTTAGACACACTGCTGTTATTAAGAACATAATTGCAGGTAGCTTCAGGACTTTTAAATTGGCAATTCTGGTATAAAAACATTCTTATCTTACCTCCGTCCATCTCCCAGGATTCTCATAGCTTCACTGAGATTTCTGTCCACTTCAGCTAGCGTGGAGTCCACCATCTTCTATGTATGTAGGTGTGTGTGTGTGTGTGTGTGTGTGTGTGTGTGTGTGTGTGTTTGTGTGTGTGTGTGTGTATGTTTCTGGGAAAATTAAAGAGAATTCTACATCAATATTTTATAAAAAATCACTTCAAATGCTAACACTCCATGGTTTATCACAAAAACGCAACCTGACAGTAAATTAAGCCATGAAAACCCATACCCACTGGTTCGATTTGTCTTCACAACCGTAGTCTGCATCACTCACAGCAAACACGTTATTGTTGTTATCCACACCCAGTCAAGTCTCTACTGTTGTCCGTGTCAATAACTCTCACCTCCCTTCACATTTAAAAGCTGTCAGCAGCCACAATAGCAACAAAGTTCACTCTTAGTCATAAAACGGTTTTCAATGATTGTCTGAAACTTCAGCAGATGTCACATGACGGGGGATTAAGCTTGTGTATCATTGTACTGATTAAAAACAACAACAACAACATAAAAAACAAGACTTGTTCAGGCTCCAAGGAGAGAACACAGGAAGACATGTGAATGGGTGTGGAAGACACCTGTGTGTTTGCTTTGGCCACTGCAAATGAAAGCTTCATAAAAGCCTGATTACCTCCACCCAAACAGGTACTTCTGATTTGTCTTAGCTCTGAAAGTTTACTCGTTCACTCTTCTGAAGTCAGTAGGATTAACCAGAACTGAATGTTAGCTGTTCACTGATTCCATCCAATGAATGAATGCAGTACAAAGTAGGCACATCTCCAAATATGATTTTAGTATATTTTACTAAAGTAAATTTGTGATGTGGTCTCCAAATTTCAACACATTTTGACATACCTGTGATTAAAAGAGATATTTCAGCCACTTTTTTAAAAAATGTGAAATTATTTCCAAGAGGCAGAATAACCTGAGCATCAGCATCATCCTCCTGTTAGGTAGACTACAACTGTAAACATGATACTTGTTTGACCACCATGAAAAGAAACGTTCAGGTTCAATCTAGCAGACGGTGTGAATGTGTTAACCTCCAAATGCCTATCAGCTTGTTCCTGATTGGCCCTCATCCATCAGCTTGTTCCTGATTGGCTCTCATCTATCAGCTTGTTCCTGATTGGCCCTCATCCATCAGCTTGTTCCTGATTGGCTCTCATCTATCAGCTTGTTCCTGATTGGGACTCATTGTTTTCACTTCACGAGTTTAACAGCAGTAGGAGTAGAGAGAGCATCAGTAGTAGCACTAGTAGTAGTAGTACTACTAGTAGTAATAGTAGCAGTAGCAGTAGTAGTAGTAGTAGTAGTAACAGTAATAGTAGTGGTAGTAATAAGTAATGACAACATCCAGACTTGCTGAGCTCCTCTCTCCTCCTCCTTCTCTCTGACCATCTGTTACTCCTCCTCCTCTCCGATCTCTCTCTCCACATCTCCAATCACACCTTACTAACTCAACTTCTCCCCTGGAGTCTCTGTGCTCTATGTCCTTATAGGTTTTCTCAGGTTCACCCCTCATCCACCCCTCATCAGCTGTGGACCGCCCTCTGTGGACCTTCTCTCCAAGCCCACCAGTACCACCCCTCATCTATCCATTGGCTGGGGTCCTGCTTCCTTTTTTCCTCTGTGCCACCATACAGTCATCCATGCAGCTGTAATTGTGCCTTGACTTACCAACTACTTGATGGGAAACATGTATTGAAGGCAACAACCCCAGTCGTCTAACTATAACCATATTAACACTGACTCTATCAGCCTACCTGCCACTCTCTCCCTGTCTCTCTTTCTCTTACCCTGTCCTTATCTTCATTTGTTTTCTTTTCCACCCACCGGTCAAGGCGGAGGGCCGCCCAAAAGACTCTGGGTCCTGCCCAGAGTTTCTTCCTCAATGAGGGACTTTTTCCCTCCACTGTCGCTAATGCTCTGGAGGGTTCAGTCGGGTTTGTCTGTCTGTTAAAGCTCTTTGAAATGTCTGTTGCCATGATTAAGCACTATATAAATAAAACTTGACTGATTGATTGTAGTAGAAGTAGTAGTAGTAGTAGTAGTAGCAGTAGTAGTAGCAGTAGTGGTAGTAGTATTAGTGACAGTAGTAGAAGTAGTAATAGCAGTAGCAGTAGTAGTAGTTGTAACAGTAACTAGTAGTAGCAGTAGTAGTAGCAGTAGTAACAGTAGTAGTAGTAATAGTAACTAGTAGTAGCAGTAGTTGTAACAGTAGTAGTAGTAGTAGTGAAAGTAGTAGAAGTAGCAATAGTAGTAGTAGTAGTAGTAACAGCAGTAGTAGTAGCAGTAGTAACAGTAGTAGTAGCAGTAGTAGTAACAGTAGTAGCAGTACTACTACTAGTAGTAGTAGTACAAGTAGTAGTAGTAGTAGTAGTACTACTACTACTACTACTAGTAAGAGTAGTAGCAGTAGCAGTGCTAGTAGTAATAGTAGTGGTAGTAGTAGCAGTAGTAGTGGTAGTGCTAGTAGTTATAGCAGTAGTAGTAGTAGTAGCAGTAGTAATAGTAGTAGTAGTAGTAGTAGTATTAGCAGTACTAGCAGTAACAATACAGTATTAGCAGTAGTAGTAGTAACTAGTAGTAACAGTAGTAGCAGTAGTAATAGTAGTAGCAGTAGTAGTATTAGCAGTACTAGTAGTAACAACATTAGCAGTAGTAGTAACAGTTGTATGATCATTATCAGGAGTACTACAGGTATTGCAGTTTCCTGCCGACAGGAAACTTCAGTTTCTCACAGGTGAGCTACTGCTGTGACTGAGACGTGGTCTACTGGGCTGGGACAACAACAACAACAACAACAACAACAACTGATCAAACACGCCTGAGAACCGACGTTTGGTTTCCGGCCAGGACCCGTCCACCGGGGAGCCGTGGGTCCGCTGCCCCGTCACGGAACCACCCGCTCCGCTAGCGGCGGGTTCCCCCCGCGGTTCTCCTTACCTTCACGCAGCTGAGGCTGGAGACCCGGTGAGACCCGGTGACACCCCGTGAGCAGGAAACACCGCAGCGCTCGTTGATAATTTCCTGATTGTGACACGTAGGTGCTGCTCCAAATTCCTCCTATCCTCCACACACTGAACCGGACAGTTTACTTCCTGGTTTGACGTCGTTCCACGTTGGCAGCGCGACGTCACGCTCTGGACTCGGTCAGGTGGTAACTGATGACGTCACCGAATGTTTTCACACTGACATACCAGCGAAAGGAAATTAGACTAGAAGAAGGCATGGACAATTCTCATGCTATTTATTTATTTATTTATTTATTTATTTATTTATTTATTTATTTATTTATTTATATGTCTATTTATTTTCAGGATTTTTGTGACAAAGTTTTGTGACAAATGAAATTTCTTCTAGAATCATTCACAAATACAGTATTTTCCGCATTATAAGGCGCACTGGACTATAAGGCGCACCCTCAATAATTTGTTTGTTTTATAATTTATTTCATATGTAAGGCGCACAGGATTATAAGGCGCACACAATAAAAAATAAATAAAATTTATTTGATAAACCGCAGTGGCTGTAGTTGCGCAATCCGTCCACTAGATAGAGCCACGCTGCTCAGGCAGTCATGATTGTATTCATGACTTCCTGACTACCTTTGAATGGCCCCTGTTGTTATGTCAATAAGCCATTCTGAGCCTCATCAAGGAAACCTGATCACTTGATCACTTTGCCATCTTAGAAAGAAGTCAACACGCATATTAAAAAACCTGACATTAAAAACTGGTTAAATTCATTACGAGTGCAGTCAGTGCAAACAGAGCGGATTATTTCCTGATCTGAAGTTCGAAGCAGATATTTAAGCTCCAGAACAGATGCCCGAGCCACCTCAACTGGCTCCGTTCGAGGTGGAGGAGCAGTGGCTCCACTCCAAGCTCCTCCCTGGTGACTGAGCTCCTCACCCTATCTCTAAGGGTGCGCCCAGCACTCTACAGAAGAAACTCATTTCAGCTGCTTGTATCCGGGATCTTGTCCTTTCGGTCATGACCCAAAGCTCATGACCATAGGCGAGAGTTGGAACGTAGATTGACTGGTAAATCAAGAGCCTCGTCTTGCAACTCTGCTCCTTCGTCACCACGACAGACCTATACATTGACTGCATCACTCCAGAAGCTGCACCGATCTGTCTGTCAATCTCAAATTCCATCCCTCCCTCACTCTTGAACAAGACCCCAATATATTTAAACTCCTCCACTTTGGGCAAGGACTCTCCACCAACCTGAAGAGGACACATCACCCATTTCAGGTTGAGAACTATAGCCTCGGATTTAGAAGTGCTGATCCTCATCCCTCTCCCATCACACTCAGCTGCAAACTGTCTCAGTGCACATTGAAGGTTCAGGCTTGATGAGGCCAACAGGACAACATCGTCTGCAAAAAGCAGAGATGAAATCCTTTGGTCCCCAAACCGGACTCCCTCCGGATCCTGGCTGCGCCTAGAAATTCTGTCCATAAAGATTATGATGCCGGAGTCCAACATGCACCTGGAACAGGTCTGACTTACCGCCGGCAATGCGAAACCAAGCATGGTCGTACAGGGACCGTAAAGCCCTCATCAAAGGGTCCTGGACCCTATACTCCCGAAGCAATCCCCACAAGACACCATGAGGGACACGATCTAATGCCTTCTCCAGATCCACAAAACACATGTGGACTGTTTGGGAAAACTCCCATGAACCCCAAGCACTCAATGGAGAGTGTAGAGCTGGTCCAGTGTTCCACGACCGGGACAAAAACCGCATTGTTGCACCTGAATCCGCGGTTCGACTATAGGTCTAATCCTCCTCTCCAGTACCCTGGAAGAGACTTTCCCGGAGAGGCTGAGGAGTGTGATCCCCCCACCGGTCCCCCGTTTTCAAAAGAGGGACCACCACCCCGGTCTGCCAATCCAGAGGTACTGTTCCCAACTACCATGCGATGTTACAGAGACGTGCTGCTGACCTCGGCTGAAGATATTGTCAGGCGGTGGAAAGAATACTTTGAGGATCTCCTCAATCCCGCTGCCATGTCTTACACAGAGGAAGCAGAGACTTGAGGTACTCAGGGTGAATCTCATCCACCTCCAGTGCCTTGTCACCGAGGAGCTTGGCAACCAACTCGGTGACTTCAGTTTGGGTGATGGACGAGTCCACCTCTGAGACCTCAGCCTCTGATTCCTCTGTGTAAGACATGGCAGTGGGATTGAGATCCTCAAAGTATTCTTTCCAGTGCCTGACAATATCCTCAGTCGAGGTCAGCAGCCCTCCGCCTCTACTGTAAACAGTGTTGACTGTGTACCACTTTCCCCTGAGCGGGGATTTCTTCGAGGCGGACCAATAGTCTTCCTCCATGGCCTCCCTGAATTCTTCCCAGACCCCAGTTTTTGCCTCCACGACTACTCGGGCTGCTGTACGCCTGACCTGCCTGTACCTGTCAGCTGCCTCCGGAGTCCCACAATTCAAAAATATTTGAGAGCACTCCTTCTTCAGATAACTGATCAAATGGATGAATGAATGAATGGAGGGGTGATGAATAAATGGACAAATGAACGAATGAATGGATGAATGAATGAATACTCTTCTAATTTCTTGAGATAAACCGATATATATGACAAATTCACTTTATTGTGGTGATTATCATCAGTGATGATTGTTTGCCTCATCACTGATGGGGACGACAGAGAGTACAGAGAACTGACCAGGACTTTGTGGACTGGTGCCAGTAGAACCGCATCCAGATCCAAACGGGGAACACTAAGGAGCCAGGGTTGTATTTCTGCAGGTCAGCAGTCTGTCTGGTGATGCCGGTGAACATCCAGGGATTGGATATTGAGGTGGTGTGGTCATATACCTGAGTGTTCACCTCAACAATAAACTGGACTGGTCTGACAATACAACCACTCTGTAAAAACGACGAGTATAGTACGCCCTCGCACATTCGTGCATCAATGTTCGCGACTTCATCTCATCGCAGATTTTTGGTAGGCAGTCACGTGATATCGTATGCGCATTCTATTAGCTGATGGCATCCGGAAGTGTGCTACGTTCCGTGAATTTTGAACTTACGTGAGACACAAAAGTGCTTTAAACAGTCTGTAAGAGTGTGGGAAAAGGTAATACAGAAAGAAGGTAGTTTAATATCAGTGTTGGGAGGGTTTATAAACGTTTAAATTACCGTAAATGATAAGATAAATAGTTTGTCACCATATCGCGGAATTTGTTGATCCCATGTGGTTCTGGAATGCATTAACCGTGAAGAACGAGCGCACACAGTAATCCTTAACCTGACAGACATCAGTGAACATGACTCCAACTAAACAGTGTCCTGACACTGATGGAGTGTAACTAGTCAACTGTATCAGCTCATGTATGCACTTGATTTTTGGTCAGTGTTCGAACAGAACTTCACTGGTTCAGGTGGTCAAATGAAGATAATTAGACAGACTTTACACGTACAATGCTGACACGTCATTTACAGTTAAAGCCGACTGCATTGCAAAATGCTCGATTTATTCAATTCCTCCAGCATTTAAAGTACAGTACATATTCAACTCATAAAAACCATAAATCAAAGAAAGAGAAGCTTAATTTGTGGCATTCACTAGCAAACACTACAACCGCTCAGATGTTTGAGTGGAGAGCAGCTCAGTAGATCACTAAAGCTGGCTGGCTACTCTTCGAATAAAGGCTTGGAAACATGCATTCATGCTTTGCTGTACTGTATGTCATTCCTACAAGGCCCCAGTGGCAACAAGCATTCATCATTTCAAACGCATTCACATTCATAAGTATAATCCACATGATACACGTCTTTGCCAAACATGGAAACGATGACATTCAAAGTCTTTGGGAGTGTGTCACCACTCATTTGATAACCAGCTTCCTCGGGACTGAACAAACACAGAATATTTGTAATATTTTGTGCATTTCATTTTCAAGTTGTACCTAGACATGAAAAACCTTGATACCGACTCACCTATTTTTCCTTCAAACTGCAGTGATTCCATATTCTGACACACAGCTAAGGTTAAACTACAGTGTAGAGACAAAAAAAAAAAGTTAAATATAATTTATGTTAAGACAATATAGAAAAAGAAAAGAAAATGATTTGATATATTGAGGATGACACATCATGTGGTTCTCAGATGCCGAAGTACCCACACAATGCACTGATCTTTAGTTAAATAGCAGCGAATAGATCCCACAGAGAAGGAAGAGGCAGTATGTGCTCACGCAGTGTTCTCTAACAGAACCTGATGTGGGTGGTCCACCTACTGTGTACATCTTTGACCATAACATGTTCTGTGGAAGACAAACTCTGGCAAGAACACAGCCTGACAGTTCCTATCATTTTCCTGTAATGTGTAGTGGGCACATTGTGTGTAGGCAGCATATTACTGTACTGACACCCATGTTTGCACTGAATAGAAATAGATGAGCGGGTATCCCAGATACAAACCATTGCTGTAAGAACATCTGACCACCTCTTAGGCTTCTGTCAAGCAGAAAGTTGCTCCTCAAAGTAAAAAAAAAGCAGTCATCCTGTTGAGGCAGACGCTGATCTACAGTGGATATGACACATCTTTCAGTTTTTATTGGTCTAGGTGAAGCCTCTATCAGGAGAAAGCAAGTGCAAATGAAAAGGAGAAAGGACAAAGAGTAAATCAAACCTGAACAAAATTATAATTACTTGACCTTGTTGTTTCTATTTCTTGTCTGATTTCCTCAGTTATTTTTTAAGCGCTGTAACCCTATATAGAACTGAATCCAAAGCAGTGACAGAGTGAGAAGGTGAGTGAGCAGGGGAAAGACAAGCAGCGAAGAGCTCCAGCTGGCCAAAACAGGACAGTACCTTTGATATAAGGGGAGCATAATCATGTAGCTCAGGATATACCTGCATTGATGGATTTGAACCATAAAAAGAAGACAAGCCATGCAAAGATCACATGTGTATAGTAAATGGGTACACATGATCCCACGTGAGCATCAGTCTCGTACATGTTCACGTTTAACAGTCACCATGGGAGAGTGTGGATAACTCAACTTCTGTTTTAGGTGAGCTTTTAATTTGAGGCTAACAAATTGAATGACTACCACGCTGGGTGATGTCACGTACTTACTTTCTGCCAGCTGATGAACATGATGCTAGCTTGTTGGGGCTACTGGGGAGCTAGATTGACAGTGATGAATGAAAATAAAATGAAAATGAATATAATAAAATGAAAAATATAATGAATTATAAAATATAATATTTATTACATAAATATATTAATATATATATAATATATAAATGTATAACATATAAATATTACATAAAGTGTATAATATATACATAATATAATATATATAATTGTAATTTATAATATATAATATACATATATAATATATATAATATACATATACAATATATAAATATATATTATACAAATAAAATATTGTATTTTATTTATAATAAATAAAATATAATAAATAAACAAAATAAAATGAAAATAAGTTTTTGGGGGATCTAATGACGTCGGTCACAAATATCAGGGAGGGCGTGTGTATGTTGTCTTAATTATGGAGTAAATATGTAGTGCAAACTGTCAAATTGCTGCTGTTGGATGTTGCCCTGAAGTGACTGTCAAAATACCAGTGCAGAGCATGAAAGCATTCCCTGTATGTATTTATAATACTGGTATCCGAGAACAAATATTTACCTCAGTCCCATCTACAAATCCCACAAGCAAATGCTTGTACAGAAGCTGAAGCAACCCAAGCTTGACACAGTTCGTGTTAACAGGAAGTGCAACACAGGGCAGTGTGACCTCCAACTGCCCAGCTCCTCTTTGCTCTCTTTGTTGTTTTCCTCAGAGGTCTGAGGAGCTGCATCATCTTCCCTCTTCTGTGAGTCATTGTCTAGTAGCCCACCCCAAGGATTTTCTTCATGTGCTCATATACTACGTAGGAGATGCTGACCGCTGGGACGACTTTGAGGAAGTTGGGGGTGATGCCCCGGTACAGACCGGGGACACCCTCATGTGATATAATGTATTTGAACTGGCCCACCATGGTCAGCTTGGGTGTACCTTCAGTAATGGCTGAAAGAAAAGGAATAAAGGAGCTTAGAGAGGATCCTATCAACTTTGACTCATAGCTGATCATAGTTCACAATGGCACAATATATTAAGAATATATCCTAAAATATATTTTACCTTGTGCCTGCATACGTGTGCGGATGAGAGCGAGGGGATAGGACGCCAGCTGTCCACAGGTACTTGAGATGGTACCACAGCCCAGGAGCACAAGAACTCCTGGGTCTGCAGAATCTATGCAGTACTTCTGAAGCCAGGCATTCTTCAGAGTCTTTAGATGGAGCAGGAACAGACAGAAATTGTTTATTATATGAAGTTGGTGAGTTGAGAAAGTAAAGGCATAAGAACTTTAAACTTAAATGATTTAAAATTGCATTGAAATGTATTGTGGAACCTTTGGTCAAACTTTCACAGGTTATTTGTCATTTTTACTGCGCACTGCACACACCTCATACACGGCCAAATCGATCCCAGCATACGGAATGATGCCGATTGTATTTGGCAGATAGCCCCTGTAGAAAGCCCGGGCTCCCTCCACCTTCATGATCTTCCTCGCACAATCAGCCATACCTGAGTATTGTCCAGTCTTCCTTAGCGTAAGACGAGTCTTCAGGACCTACAGGTCAGAGTGCAGGAGAAGGGTGAAGAAATAATCAGTGTGCAAGGTTTGATGGTTGAGGATCAGCTGTACAGTAAGCAGTCCAAATATGATGAGCTTTAAACTGACCTCCATTGGGTAGATGATGGTCTGGGCAGTAGCGCCTGCTAAAGATCCAGCAATAAACCTTTCTTGTACCCTTAAAGAGCGCCCCTCTTTATTGCCCCGAATCAACCATTTAATCTGTAGTCAACAAAAGAACGAGTGGCAGGGAAGACGTAGAGAAGGACAGATTTGATACAGCATGAAAGGTGGATGTTAAAAGTGTGTAGACAGAATTCAGTCATCCTGACATGAAAATAAGGGAGGATTTATTCACTTTCTTCACGACTGGTTGTCAGTTTTGGTCTTAGATTTACCATCAATTCTATTTACAAAAATCTGAAAGGACTGATTTCCAATTATTTCTTGTCATCGATTGGTTGGAGTGCACCGACCTGTTCATATGCCATAAACTTAATGGCCGATTCAGGAGCAATCTTCAGGACATTGATGCCATTTCCCCTCCAGAGTGACAATATGCCTCCTTCCTTGACCATTCCCCTCAATCCAGTCCATAGATTCATCCCTCGAGATTTAGAACCATGTACCTGAATGCACAAACAGGTCAATTATCTTAATATAGTCTGTGTGCTGGGCAGGAAAACACTAAATACAAAGGAAAAGAGAGTTCACATAGAACTGGAGAATCTCAAATCTAATTTACACATTGAATATCTAACCAATGAATGCTAACGTTAATCATCATCTATCTATAGTGTACAGTCTATTGGCCAACTCTAAAAGAAGATTCCCTGCTCACAAGGACTATTTTATTATCCATTAACATAGACATTAAGTCTGCAGTATAAGATGCCCACCTATCGAATACAATCACAACCAGCATGATGAAAGGAATCACAACCAGATCATCTGCAGAGCAAAGCTATGATACAGATACATGCTTTCCAAACAAACATCAATAAAGAACTTTGTCAAGGATGAACAATATGGCAGGAAAGTAGACAAAAGATCATAATGCGGTTATAAACATGGCAGGAGGACCGGACAGGCCACTGATCATTAGTCCAACAGTCTAAGGACATTAAACAGCTTTAAGGTTAAAGAATTTTGTTCCGAGATCGACATACCCAACACGGGGGTCAAGCTCCCACAGGGATAGAGAGCCACCAATCTAGAGGTTAGGACATGACTTATTCAGACATTCAAATAAAATTTAAACATGACATACCTGTCATACTGTACTGTACTGTCTTTGAATTATTTTGAGTTTTTTTTAATTCATTTGTTTTAGCCAGCTCACTAATGAATATTTTTGTGTAGGACCTCATTGTGTAGGACACTATAAGGTCCTACACTTTGTTAATCCTCCGGGATTAATAAAGTATCTATCTATTTCTTTCTCTCTTTCTGTCCCTCTACCTACCTACTTACCTACCTACCCTCTCACCCACCCACCTACCTACCTGTCTTCTCTCACTCGTTTCATATCACGTATCATACATCATATCGTTTCTCACAAAGAAGTACTACTTTGGTCCCCTGACCATCAAAGGACAAATCAGAGTTTAGAATAACTCCAGGGATTTGGGTTTCCTTCTGAATGTTTCTGATAAGTCACAAGTCTAGCGGAGAGATTGGTCATGTTGCTAATGCTGGGGCCGCTGGTGGTAGAATTTTGAGACATATAGTTTAAAAATTTTTAGGACATTTGTTCTTTGATGTCAGTGAAACAGGACATAAAGAAATATGAAGTTCAGTATCAATCTCAAAGAAGCTTTGGCACTTTTGCACCCAGAGTTTCCCCTGCCTCACGCCCTCAGTCAGCTGGGATAGGCTACAGCTCCCCACAACCCACGTCAGTGGTGGAAGCAGTTGTGAAAATGAATGAACAAATAAAAGCAGCTGAAATGAGCTGTCCCAGCAGTATCTCAGCAGGACTGGCGTGAGGGCTGGAGTGTTTTATCAAGTACAGTTCAGTGATGGTCGCGGTGCACTGGCGTCGCACCCAGAGAAGATGAATGAATGGTCCTGGAGAAGAAACAGCGTTTCAGCCTTTGAGGTGGGGCTTTAATGGCTGCCTTTGAGAAGACTTTAGAGTTAAAAGTTGGACCCGTTCTGTCTGTATACTCAGGTGAAAGATGTGAATCAGCCTCCATCATCTGATTTTTTGGGTGGATATTGCTCGAAAAATAAGGTGCTCTTAAAGACAGCTCCAAACCGATTTTTTTCATCATATTGATAGACAAAAATTTTCAGAACATGAATGAGAAAAGCTTTGAGAGACAGCCCATCACATGGGGATAATGTGTAATTATGAACTTTGTGGAACGACTCACCTGCAGGAAGACTTTTAGACGGTCCAGCGGTGCAGTACCTGTTCGGGACACAGCTCCTGCCATTGCCCCAGCAACTAGTTGCTTCCACACCAAACCTGACTGTCGCTCACGCTCCGAGAACTCGTCTGGCACAGTGGGATGTTCCCCAATATCAAACATCTGTGACACCAATAGAGATTTTAAGGACAACATATATCTTTCAGGTGGCCTTTAAACATTTTTATTGTGGAACTGATGCAGAAAATCTGTTACTAAAATACAAGTTTTTATTTTGTCACCAATGGTACAAAAATATAGCACATCCTTAAAAGCTACAGATTGTCTTTGAAAGTTACACCTGAATACACAACCAGTTTTTACTGTTTCAATATTTATTCATATCCCTTCAATCTGATCCTTTTCTTTAGTTTTGTTATGCTTCACATATCCTGATCAGATCTCATTATTTTTTCCATCCATCCATTGATCCATCGACCCATCCATCCATACATCCATCCATCCATCCATCCGCCTCATGGGTCACGGGTCACCTCGGACCCTATCCCAGACGACTATGGGCGACAGGAGGGGTACACTTTGGACGCTTCGCCACCACATCGAGGGACCGTATGAAAGACAAACAACCCCTCTCACCCAAACTCACACCTACGGACAATTTGGAGTAAGAAATTTACCGAAGCTGCATGTTTATTAGGAGGAAGGAAGTTGGAGAACCTGGAGAGAACCCACAGGGAGAACAAACTCTGCACAGAAAGGAACTTTCTTGCTGGGATGTCACAGCACTACACACTATGCCTTTAACTTTCTATTTCTGTTACACGTGACAGTAATTGCAGTCGGTTCTCACTATGATTATTATGAACTGGGCCGTTTCTATCACTGAAAGCAGGAGACTTACATGGGAGTGTTTCCAGTGGTGGACGATCTCCTCCATGTTGTGGAAAGGGTTAAGCAGGAAGTGATCGCGCCACTCAGTCCAATTAATGGTCATAGTTCCATCCTTGTCCATACTGGGGGAGACATTTTAACAAACACGGTCGCATGTCAGCAGTTTACTTATGCTGGCATCCCTCTCTTAGTTAAAATATTTGCTTCCCCTCAAACAAGTTCAGACAGCATTGTTTTAAATAGCAATCGCAAATGTGGTCTGCTAGTTGTTCAGGCACCGATCTGTGGTTAAAAGTAAGATATCACCCTGCCCCCTCTCCTTTTAGTTTTTGGTGTGGAATCTTAAAGAGACAAAGAACTGAACAACCAACCTCACACTACACTGACCTTCATAAGCAGTTAAAACATCAGATATGGAATGAGCCAGGTAAATAGCTCATGTAAGAATAAGGATTGGATCTGTGCAGTTGATTATTATTATTATTTTCAAAATTGTTGTTTCAACTGAAAAAAAGACAAAGATATAACAGGCAGCAAATTATTGTAACAGGTAACCAGCAGATGATGATGATGATGATGTGTTTTATCTAGATATGGAACCAAAAGCAGTTTTTGTCTATCAGATAGTTATGGAGGAAACATACATCAGTGGGTTTAATAGAAATATAAACCTATATGTCGACTCTAAAACAGTGAAGTTACATTTTTATGGAAATAAGTATACTAAGCATTGACCCTTGGGGTACATTACATGCTACTTTATTTGGGAAAGGACAACATGATGGGAACACAAAATTACCTTTTGAAAAATAGAATGAGAACTACATTGATACAGTGCCAGATTAGCCCACTCAGTGATCAGCTGGATGAATATAAGAACACAAACACACATTCACAATACCTCTGCAAGATTCTGGAGGCTTGCTCCATAGTCACCTTAACACCAAGCTTGTGCAGTAAGTCCTGGATCTCTCCAGCATCAATTCGACCTTCAAACAAGAGCAGAGGGTGTAAACAGCAGCCAGTCTGTGGTGTTTGTGTCACTGGTAAATTAACATGAGGTGTATCACCATCATGGTTCTGGTCAACACTATGGAACATGAGCCACAGTCTCTTCTCATGAACCTGCAGGTACTGAGAGAACTCCTGGAGGTCCAGCAAACCATCCTGGTTGATGTCACTCTCAAGGACAATCTGTGGGGGCACACAGAGGAGCGTCAGACCATCAGCTTGAGGTCCGGAGGACTCAGATGGAATGGAGGAGTTGGACATGGTGGAGGTAAGTGTGTACCAATGACAGGGTATTGCTAATGCAGATGCACAGGAAGTGTTCAGTGGTGTAGAGAGAGTACAACAGATACAGTGCAGACAGAAGAGGACAGGATGTGAGGCGCTGTGCTCTCTGTCAGTCAAGAAGTAAATCAGAACTCACCTGCAGGAACCATATTCTCCCCTCTCTTGATTAGGACACACAGAGAAAGACAGAGAATACAAGACTAGTTCCTAAGCACACTTTTCAATACATGCAGATGACATCAGTAAACATCAATTTAAATTTACATTTTTTGTTACATTGGTTCTATTCATTGATCATTCCAACTGTCACTTTTCTTTCATTGTACAAAAGAAACCTGGTTTAAGAGGAATTACGTCTTTGGGAGATGATCCTGTCACAGAACTTGACTGTTTACCAGAGAAATGCAAGTATTTTGGAAATTGCTGCTAAACAACCAAAGAAAGCAGGGAAAATGGGGTGCAGCTTGAAAAAACTGACAACAAAAACAGGACACTGTTCCACAGCCAACCACGAATGACTCCAGGTGATGGGTCATTAGGTATTACCTGGTGTCTCAGTCCAGGTACAAATATTTGTAGAAACAAACAACTGCGTGCTGCCGTGTCCAACTACTGTGAACTTCTGAGCAGGAAATAAACTCAAAATGTATTTATGTTCACCAACATGGAGACTGAAGACAATTCAGGTCAGGGTGAAAGTTAAAGCGAGCAATGTAGACTATAGACTCCAATGTAGACTATAGACTCCAATGTAGACTATAGACTCCAATGTAGACTATAGACTCCAATGTAGACTATAGACTCCAATGTAGACTATAGACTCCAATGTAGACTATAGTCTACCTGGAAGAAAACTGCCAGTTATGTCATATTGTTTTAATTATTGATGGGGTTGTCCCGATGTAGGAACTAAATGATGTATTGGGTCTTCTGGGTATAATTGGTGCTCAGGTATTAGTAGGGACCAATGTTGGCGGGTTAGGTTTCCGTCCTGAAGAATCAACCATTTTTTGACTGCTGAACTCTGAGTGCTATGCTACTTGGTGTTAACTATTGGTTGAGTTAACTGAGAAACTTAATGAAATAAAACAGAGTAATCAAACATAAAGGGGCGTGTTGGACTTTTGATGACCAGGAAGTGCATCAGCGCGTCATTCAGTCAATGTGGTGGAAAACCTCAGTGGATTAAAGCTGGGCTTGGCCTCTACATCCCTGAGGGGAAAATTCATTCAGCAGAGGTGGGGATGGAAAAGTTACATTGATTATAGATTGAACTTTAATAAATAACGACTTGCCAAGAATTCAACTTACGAACAACCTCTTGTGTTAGTAGTCTGAGGACCACTTGTATTGAATATTGAAACAGTATGGTGGAAAAAAGCAATCTCATATTGGTTAATTAATCTCATCGTTTCTAACACACAGGTTTCATGTTTGTGTGGTCAACCTGGGTCAAAACTCTAATTCCATAGACTTCTACTTTATTTCTATGAAAGAAAGGGGTTAAAATGAGAAGTGTAACTAAATAAGAATTCAAAAACCCTAAATGAACTATGACAGTATGACAAAAAGCCATTGGCCACTGTGGGTGACAATGGCTTGGAAACGGAGTCAGATGTGTCCTCAATGACATTAAATAAAATCAACTTTATTAATTCCCCAAAGTGGAAATTATTTGTCCACTCTCAGCACACATTAATTCATCACCTGTAGGCCTAATGCTGACTCAACATCTGAACAGGGCTTACAAACCTAGAATACATCTACACTGGATGGCCTGGATGGGGTAAAGTGAGAACAGGTAGGCGTAGCAGGTTTGTTTTACAGATTCCTAAACTCTTCCATTATTAATCCACATCCTTCGGTTCCTCTGCAAACTGGGTCAGGTTGTCTTCCACACCGTTTTATAACTAGGCCACCCAGATTAGTGACTGATCTGCAAGAAGACATGACATGTAATGACAACGGACCTGACTGCACTGTCTTACTGCATGATAACTACAGGAAGGCAGAGAGGTACCATGATGTCATTCTATAGTTTGAGCTGGGGTGTTCAATATTTAACTACTATCCCACGAATATAAGTACTCTTTTATCTAACAATAGTGAGAGTAGATAATGCGTAAATGCACATAAGTAATTTGAAATGAATATTGGTCACTCTGACTCACTGTCACAAGACCACGATTAACAGTTTAAAATGTCATCACTAGTTACGGTGTGTCTTAACAAATTAATTTTTATACAGGAGCCAACTCTGTAAATAGACGATAGAAAGTCTTCAAAAGGACCACAGGCTGTGAAAAAGGTTTTTCTTCATGGAAGAAATGAATGGAATTCAGAGTGAGTACCTGGAGCTGATGGTGTTCTGTTCTAAAACCACATTGACTTCGTCATTGTGGCAGGACCACGAGTGTGACGTCACAACGCAACACAGACCTTTTCTAAAACGATTGTTTGCTTATAAAACTACAACATATTGGTGTGTGATAAACATGAAGCCAAACAACAGTAGAGTACATCATGGCAGTGATGGGCTCCACAGTTACTGAGGGGTCCTCAGCTGGAGAACCTCAAAAAACTGCCTTAATACTGGGAACTCTAGTTACTTGTGCTCTACAGTATTTCATTTAAATGTTCCGTTGCTTCTGTCAGCTTCATAACTAAATAAACCTGTGCCAATAACCAAAAGTGTGTTTTCACCTCAGATTTGAACAATTTTGAAATCAACATTTGCTTTGTGTCAAATTAGGACTTTTTATTATGACTTTTCAAAGAAATACCAGATTGAGAACCTTTTTCAAAGACACCGGGAAAGCCAAGAAATGTCCGGTGAAATAAAATCTATATTCTCTACCGTGTAAGTCGTGTGTGAAGTGTGTGCTGCCCTGCAGTGACGTGGGAACCTGCGGATGAGCGCGTCAGCGGCAGCCGGCGTCCGAGCGCCGGCTCCTGCCTCACCTCCTCCGCCTCCCGTTGATGCAAACCCCGCGCTGCCAGCGCCGTCCTCAGCTCACTGATGTCCACCCTGCCGTCTTTATTCAGGTCCAGCTGTTGGAACAGCTCCACATGTCTCCTCTCTCTGTCCGCGTCCACGGACTCTGCGTTTTCTCCGCTTCCTTCGTTTCCTCCGCGGCGAGTCTGGGCGTGGAGCCGCTCCTCGTCTCCGCCCATGGGAAAGAGAGAAAGCGGTGTGTTGCGGTCGGCTGTTGATGCCACAGATGAGCATAACACTGTCACAGCCGACAGCGGATGAAAGGCTCGTCCTGGATTCCGCGGGTACCGCACAGATCCCTCACGACATAGCGGGAAACGGAGGAGCGGTGACCGTGACGCGCCGCTGGTCTGCGGAGGAAGTCCAGGATGGATGGATGGATGGATGGATGGATGGATGGATGGATGGATGCGGCTTTAGCGAGCTCCCGTGAATTAATCCCCACAGCAGCTCTGCTCGCTCACACCGGAAAATCCACGGAGTCGACCAGGGGCATTAAAGTTTCCGTCACAGCAGCAGCTCCGGGTCGAGCGGCCGCTTCTACCGCAGTCCATCCAAACGGCGCGAACGCGCGTTGCGCACACGCACACACACACACGCACACGCACACACACACACACGCACGCACGCACGCACGCACACACACACACACACGCACGCACGCACACACACACGCACACGCACACACACACACGCACACACACACGCATTCACGCACGCACACACACACGCACACACACACACACCTGTCTCCTGCTCCAGTGACGTGTGTTTTATGATTGGTCGAGATGCCTCTGGCCCACGGTCACGGGCAGAAAAGCAAACCAGCACCGGGAAGCGTGTCGTTCCCGATCAATCTATCCTCTCACGGCTCTGCCGCATCCCGCGATACGCGAGGCGTGTGACGCGCAGTCCTGTGCCGGAGTTCACTCGCGTCACCGCGGTGCGTGGACGCAGAGAGAAGGATGTGAGTTCTAATCGTTTCCCTCTTGTGGACGAGAAACGATGGTTTGTTGGACAGGGAGTCAGTCTCCAGTGTTAATGCACTAGTTCACCCGGTTTAACCACATTCACATTTAGGTTATTTACTTATTCCCGTCTGAAATCCTTCATTTCTGAATTTGTCGGATGTTTGGTTTCTGTAGTTCGAAAAACTTTGACAGAAGTGACATTTTATAAAGCTGATTCCAATTCGGCCCCAATGACTTCTTTTAAAATCTAATTTTGTCTTCCATCACTTCAGACAAAACAGAAGAATCAATTCCTTCATAATGAGTCGTAGTTTTGTTTTATTTTTTATACTTCATATTTTTTATACTTACTATAAAAAAACAAAACAAATCAACTATAACATTTCTCCTTCAGTGGGCTGGAAATGAAGCAGAAGTTCTGTTGCAGACACAAATGAGACTGACGTACTCTGTCCATAATAAAGATTTGAACATTCATCCGTTGTGTTAGCTGGCAGTGTGGATCACTGTGTGAGTGAATGAACCTTAGCTTAGTGGATATTAATAGCAGGTAATAGGCTAATGGGGATTGTAAACTCTGATGTAAAGGAGAGGGAAGTGTCTGTTCAGCAGACGTGGGATAGAGATGTGACCCTGTCTCCACTGAGGTGTCCCACACACGTGGGGTAGTTCACGCCTTCTGACAAGAACGCACTAAATTAAAGACATGCTGGGTCTGAACTCTTTAAACTCTTTAAAGGGGTGGCAGTGGCTCAGGAGTAGAGCGGGTCGCCTGATGCCCTCTGACACCTCCCACCGTGAGCTGATGTTGCAGGTACCAGGATGTGGCACCCAACAACAGATATATGATACCTGGAAAACAGGTTGAAATGTTATAAATGAAGGAGACAGTGGAGTAGTGTAGCGTTTTCACCGAAGCTCCTTCTCGGTTATCTTTTATTCACAATCATTCACATTTCACCATAAATTCCCTCTCTAACCAATACTGTCTGCATTTGTCCTTTAATTTGAATTATTTTACCCAGCATCCATAACACTGTATCTTTCACTGTCTATCTAGACATTCACATTTACATGTTCATAGAACATTCATTATCAGTCCAAAATACATCCAATATATCATACTGGTTCACAAGACATTTCAACAATTAACACGTTCTGTAACTCTTTGGCATTCCCCTTTAACATTACTCATTTTCCATAATCCGTTCTTCTTATCATTAGTTTACTTTGCATTTTAAAGTGCACTTTTAATATATAAAGATGATACAAGCACCAGGACTCAATACAAAACAGTATCAGTAATCACCCCGAACACATATTGACATTGCATAGCTGCCTCATGGTCTTAAACCATTCCCTTCAATAGAGGGTAACACTGCTTACTTAGTATGTACACAAAATAACACAATGGAGCCAACCATTAAACATATCAAAACATAAGTCTAACTATAAGAATGGAGGAGTGATACCCCAAAACCATGACGGAACCACACGTGGGGAGACGCCATCTTAACGAGACCCAGTACACACAGTGACAGAAGTTCTTGAATCTCTACCAGCTTATTTTATACATAAATTCGACCCAAATCAAAGCACAAACGTTACCAAAAGCGACATAAACATCAGGTGATATCTTTGTGTGGTTGTGAAGGATTACCCACCTGGAAAACAGGTTGAAATGTTATAAATGAAGGAGACAGTGGAGTAGTGTAGCGTTTTCACCGAAGCTCCTTCTCGGTTATGAAGGGAGCCTGGCTAGCACGCACATCATACGGACTGGTACAGGTTTAACCTGTGATCCCACCACTGCCCCCTGGTGACCAAAGTTCTATTGTTTTTGGGATGAAGAAATAAATTAAATCACACAAACTGGGTCTTAGAAGAATAAGTAAAACAGACACTTTCACACCTTTAGACACAAATAAAATAATCACACTAATGTGATGATACACTTAGTGGGCATCACACTGACAGTGGGAGGCATAAGCTCACCTTAGGAGCACTGCCGAGGCGCCCTTGAGCATGGCACCGTCCCCTTTACAAGTTGTTCATTAGGGCGCACCACGCAGGCAGTGTGTGTTATGGGCCAATGCACGCTCTCTCTCTCTCTCTCTCTCTCTCTCTCTCTCTCTATATATATATATATATATATATAACCCTTTGCTACTTGCAGTAATTGCGATCAGGAACCACTCGCAAAAACGAAATTCCGCAATATAGTGACAAACAGTAAATTAAACGTTTATGAACCTTCCCCGTACTGATATTAAACCACCTTCTGGGAGGGTGAGGAGGGGGACTACAGGGCGTTGGTGGTGGACTTCATGGAGTGGTCCCACATAACCAGCTCCAGCTCAACGTCTCCAAGACGAAGGAGATGATGCTGGTTTTCTGTCGGGCACCCCCCTCTCCACAGCCAGGGGTCATTGAGGGCAGTGAGGTGGAGGTGGGAGGAAGTTACATATACCTGGGACTGCAACCATCCATCTTCCTATCTTCTATCTGTATTATCTTTTTCCCACACTCTAATAGATTGTTTAAATCACTTTTGTGTCTCACAGATACCATCAGCCAATAGAATGTGCGTGTGGTATCACGTGACTAATAAAAATCCACAATGAAGTGAAGCCAGGTGAGTTGATGTGCAAACGCATGAGGGATTACTGTCTTTGCATGACTAATAACTAACAGTGTGGAAGAGTGTGCAACTAACTTAATTTCCCTTTAGGGATTAATATAGTATACGTATATACTGTACTATACTGTATATAAAAAAATAATTAAGAAGACAAAAGGAAGCTGATTTTGATACTTTTTGTGCTTCCTTCTTAATGATATTCTTAAGATTAGGTCAGCCTGAAAGAGGCAATATTTGTTTTTAAATGTATTCATCATTTAAAAAAAAATCTAAAACAGCAGGCAGCAGACAAAAGACCAAAGAAGTGATCAAAACGAATAAAGAAGGTTGAATTTAGCTATGTTAAAAACTTTTCAGATTTTATTTGATAAAAACTGATTTCTGAAAGCATGAGCTACATTTGCAGGTCTTTAACTGTTCAGACTTATTGTTCTCTCACTCACCTCGTGGGGGTAAAGGAGGAGAAATGGAATTTCTCCCCCCTTTACTTTGGCTGCAAAGTCAACCAGACTGAGAGAATGCATTGCTGTCATGCAGTTGGGGTAGAAAATATATACTTACTCAACAAAGAAGCAGCAGATTTCTGGACAGTTCTGGAACCAGTCCTATAAAAGACAGCCACCATTGCAGAAAAATAGAAAACGTACAAGAAAATCTTCATTGCTTCTTTCTTCCTCCTTTCTGAGGGCAGTTTCTTGGTGAGGGTGACCCAGATGGCATTGTGGGAACAGGACAACAGAAAAGAAAATGGACTGCTTCTGCATGGGAATTACACAAAGGAGCTACTTGAAAACCTTTCTAACAGTCTGAGTGGTGGTCAGCTGTGCTACCAGAAAAATCATGCCTAATGAAATCCTTCTTGACTTTTTATTTTTTAAAGTAAGTAACTCTACTAAGGGGGGTATTTGAGTATCCAAGTGGATACCAAGTGGATGGTGTGTATAGTTTATCCTGTGGGAAAGAAAAAAAAACACTAGGGAGAAGAAATTACAAAGATGGAGTATGGAGTACATAGCAACAATGAGTGTTTTAAGAAGATGAAGAGAGAAAGAGAGAGAGATGGAGAGAGATTTCTATTTTTAAAATTACATTTATTCATGAAGGCCAAATTACAAATTAATTACGGTGACACAACATTTTTGTGGACAACTAACTGTTCTCCACAATCATCTTTTATACCTTTGTCTAAACAGGAAGTCACATTTCAAAGAACAAACCATATGAAATGTAGGAACATCAGCAAAAAATGCGTGAATTAGATCAACCACTGACTGAACACAAGTTCTTCATTCAACACAGACCCTTAGACACCTTTGACACACCATAGGTTTGTAAAAGTGTCTAAATCCTTCTTCTTCTCCTTCTTCTTATTCTTCTTCTTTTCTTGCCATTGGTTCCAATGCTTTTATCTGTTTTTAACCCTGCGGTGTCCAGCCAGTGTCCCTTCTGTCCCCTTCGTGAGACAGTCTTTCATGCTTTTAGTGAGTGTAAGAGACTTGCAGTGCTCTTCACTCTTTTAACAAATGTTTTTAATCTGTTCAGTGAAAATGTTAATATCAGAAAATGTATTTATGGTGTTGGGTACAAGAAATTCAATAAAAAAAAGTGGCAGCTTTTAAATTTTATTTCTGGAGAAGAAAAACTTGCAATTTTTGTGACCCGAAAGAGGAAAATTGAAACAAATACCGTTTAAGAAGCAGCTGTTTTTTGTTGTAACATCAGATGTCGCTTAAAAGTAGAATTTGGTTTTTATAAAATGACAAAAGACCTGAATAACTTTAGGAACATCTGGTGCCACAAAATGTCCTATGCACTTTAGTTAATGGTCAACTTAGTAATTTCCTGAAGTAATGCACTGGTTTTTGAATTGTATTTATTTATATTTATGGTTTTTTAGTATTTTTGAAGCACTTTAGCACTTTTCATATAGTGCAAAATTGAAAAATGTTTGAGTGTAATTAAAGTATTTTTGTAAAAAAAAATCTTCCTTTCCTTTCGGCTTTTCCCTTCAGGGGTCACCACAGCTAATCAATTGCCTCCATCTAGCCCTGTCTTCTGCATCCTCTTCTCTCACACCAACTACCTTCATGTCCTCTTTCACTACATCCATAAACCTCCTCTTTGGTCTTCCTCAAGGCCTCCTGCATGGCAGTTCAAAACTCAGCATCCTTCTACCAATATATTCTCTATCTCTCCTCTGGACATGTCCAAACCATCTCAGTCTGGTCTCTCTGACTTTATCTCCAGAACCTCTAACATGTGCTGTCCCTCTGATGGACTCATTCCTGATCCTATCCATCCTGGTCACTCCCAGAGAGAACCTCATTATCTTCATCTCTGCTACCTCCAGCTCTGTCTCCTGTCTTTTCCTCAGTGACACTGTCTCTAGACCAAACAACATCGCTGGTCTCACCACAGTTTTGTACACCTTTCCTTTCATTTTAGCTGAAACTCTTCTATCACACATCACACCTGACACTTTCCTCCACCCGTTCCATCCTGCCTGGACACGCTTCTTCACCTCTTTTCCACACTCTCCATTGCTCTGGACTGTTGACCCTAAGTACTTCAAATCCTCCACATTCTTGATCTCTTCTCCCTGTAACCTCACTCTTCCACTTGGGTCCCTCTCATTCACACACATGTACTCTGTCTTACTGCGGCTAACCTTCATTCCTCTCCTTTCCAGGACAAACCTCCACCTCTCTAGCTTCTCCTCCACCTGTTCCCTGCTCTCACAGCAGATCACAATGTCATCTGCAAACATCATAGTCCATGGAGATTCCTGTCTAACCTCGTCTGTCAGCCTGTCCATCACCATAGCAACAAGAAGGGGCTCAGAGCTGATCCCTGATGCAGTCCCACCTCCACCTTGAACTCCTCTGTCACACCTACACACACCCCACCACTGTCTTACAGTCCTCATACATGTCCTGCACCATTCTAACATACTTCTCTGCCACTCCAGTCTTCCTCATACAATACCACAGTTCCTCTCTGGGCACCCTGTCATCAGCTTTCTCCAGATCTACAAAAACACAATGCAGCTCCCTCTGGCCTTCTCTGGACTTCTCTATCAACATCCTCAAAGCAAATACTGCATCTGTAGTACTCTTTTTTGGCATGAAACCATACTGCTGCTCACAAATGTTCACTTCTGCCCTTAGTCTAGCTTCCACTACTCTCTCCCATAACTTCATTGTATGGCTCATCACCTTTATTACTCTGTAGTTGCCACAACTCTGCACATCTCCCTTGTTCTTAAAAATGGACACCAGCACATGCATTTCTCCATTCCATACCTCACTCTAGACTTCCATCCCTATCCTTAATCACCCTAACCTGCTGCACATCCTTCCCATCTCTGTCTCTCTGTCTTGCCAACCGGTATAGATCAGTCTCTCCCTCCTTACTGTCCAACCTAGCATACATGTCCTCATAAGCTCCTTGTTTGGCCTTTGCTACCTCTACCTTCACCTTACGCTGCATCTCCCTGTACTCCTGTCTACTCTCCTCAGTCTTCTCAGTGTCCCACTTCCTCTTGGCTAACCTCTTTCTCTGTATACACTCCTGTACCTCCTCATTCCACCACCAAGTCTCCTTATCTACTTTCCTTCCAGATGACACACCAAGTACTCTCCTACTTGTCCCCCTGATCACATTAGCTGTAGTTGTCCAGTCATCTGGAAGCACCCCCTGACCATCCAGAGCCTGTCTTAACTCCTTCCTAAAAGTCATGCAACACTCTTCCTTTTTCAGCTTCCACCATTTCGTCCTCCGCTCTGCCTTCACCCTTCAGAAGAAGATAGACATGGAAAAGGATGACAAGCTGTGGCGACTCCTAAAAGGACAAGCCAAGAGGAAAAGAAGATTTACCAACTAAGTCATCAAACAGTGGACAGCTGGTCTTCCAGCCATAAAATGGGATCATTGTTAAAAAAAAAAAAGGGAGGTGCTGCTTTCTCACCATCATCACTGATGTTCAGCCAGAGAGCAGATGACGACCGAAGGTAGGACATATCATATGTTTGTGTTCGGTCACACCTGAATTGGCATTAGGGCATGAATCCACTCACAGAGCAGCGAACATGATGAAGCAGCCTTAACTCTCATGAGGTTACTTTGCTGAGTCACTGGGACTCATTGTGGATCTGGTGAAATTAGAATATGTTTCATAACCAAGAGAAATGTTTGAAATCCTGTCGGTAATTGGTTCTTTGTACATTTTTTTTATTGTATAAGAGATAAGAAATGATAATTTCATAGATTTAAAAACATTTCATATACTGATGCGGCGCCCTCATGGTGGAGCTACTCTGCACTAGAGGTTAGAACTAGCTGCTGCTGGCTCTTGATGTATTTGGTATCACCAGGGAATCTGGAGTCTGACTTTATATCAAATGAAGCTGTGTCTTTGATAGAAGTGTCTCTACAGAGGTACATCTTCAGTAGTGACATCCTTAGATTACATTTATTAAAAAAAAAAAAAAGATGTACATCATGAAGTCACAATATTGTTTTACAGCTCAAAGTCTAGCAGTTTTATCAAACACATAAACTTCATGCCACACCTTAAATGCTTTCTGGCCACAAGCGAAAAATGCTCTGCTTCCACCTAGTGGCATTAAAGATACCACACTAAAAATTCATTTAATCATGCCTCCAAGTACATTCTCCTATTCTCCTTTGTGGAGTAAAGCAGCTCATGTATTCTCCTGACGTTTGCGTTTTTTTTCATACTTCAGCTTATCAATTATTTATAAGATACATACACAATGATGAAGAGCCACAGCCACCCAATGATTAATGAGGTTACAGGGTTTACAGTATGCACCACTGTGTTTAGGATTTACACATTTTCTTTATGTGGAAAGATGATTTTTTTACATTACGCAATATGAAACATGAAAGGCAAAGCTAAAGATGAAATGAAAGACGAAGGTGAAATACAATCTGGAATATTGGGAAATAAATTATTATGCAGCACACCACAAACACAAGTCTATTTGTGAAGTTCTTGTTGTCACGTTGGTGATTTTTTAAATGCTAAAGAATGAATTACAATCTGGTCAGCCCATATAGGAATCAAAGGTTAAGTATAAGAATTTACCTGTGTGGTCAGCAGGGGTGAGCAAGTCACCAAACCTGCATCAAAAACAGTCTTGAAGTCTTTTGGGGTCTCTTGCTGGTGGACATTGTGTTAAAAATATATTGTACACAGAACACAGGACAAATAATGTTAAAATAGAAATATTTTACTTGGGTGTGTGTGTCATTAAATGTTGCGCTGGAAATAGTTAAAGCAATCCAAGATATCGACCAAATCATTAAAAATGATCAGTTTTAAGAGAAAGGACAGTGATTTTGTTTGAAATAGAGCCAGCTAGGGGTTTCTTGAGAAAATAAAGTATTTCTATGTTACGCGTTTTATTACCAAACATGTTATTTATTACACAAATTTTGTGTAGAGATTACAGCAGTAATGGAACTAAAATAAGAATAAAGCAAATATGAATCTCAAAAATCCAGGCAGACACAATAGAGTTATTGTAGAGACGCATCACTCACCGTAGTAGGAATTATCCAGTAGGGTGTGATAGCCTATGGGCTGCTGCTGTGTACCTGGAGGGGGTTCACGGATGTTAAGGGAGGCATGTGAGGGCAACCCTCTCTGATGAGCCCTCGGACTGGGTACACTCAGTGAAGCATCAGCGTCAGTCCAGATGTGTGAGTGTCAAGTCTGCCATCTCAGGCAGTCAGTCTTTCACACCACAGTATCGGCTCACTTCGTCTGGCCAAACATTCTGTCACATAATTTCCAGCGTGACAACACAGACACCATGCCAACAAAATTTGCACATCCTCCATTGACCATGGCACGAGTTCTGGTGCTGCCATAACACTACAACTACAAACTACTATGTAAATAGTGAAAGCAACTGTGCACAGTGCATAAAATGTCAATTCTGGTTTGTCTGTACATTTATCCTGTCAGTGATGCACTGGTGATAATAAGCTGATCAAATATGAGTACAGGTGAGACAATACCGTCAGTGTCAAAGGGCATTTACAGACAGAAGCCACAATGAGGGAGTAACAGGTTCAGCACAAAAGACCTGGAAAAAGTAGGGAGCCTTAAATTACAATAAAGAATACTAGTGTGGTTTTTTATGTCATAAGTTCACGTGTTCATATGTTGTTACCTTGGTGACTACAGAACCACATCACAGGGCCCTTCACTCCAAGGATTTGGAACATTTGGTTACCCAGAAAGTCTCTAGTAATAGATCAGGATGTAGAAGTTTTAGTTATAGAGTTCCACTACTAGGGAACTGTCTTCCTGTTACAGTACGGGGACGGACGCCGTTAGTTTACTGAAGACTAGATTTAAAACATTCTTATTCCATAAAGCTTACAGTCAGGAGCATCTTGTCAAGTCAAGCTATAATAGGCACAGACTGCAGAAGGAGTTCATTCTCTCACGTTAAAGAGAGCGCACTTGGGTGGTCTGGATCTTCTATTCCCCTATATCTCCCCTTCCCCATAAAAGACAATAATACCGCTGCAGTCTCTGTATCTCTGTGGCAGGTGCTGATCAAGACTTCAGATGGCAGGTATTGGAAACCCAGTCCCGACATTCCTGAAGTCTTCACCCTTTCACCTGAAGCCACGCTCGGGTCTCAGGATGCAAAGAAGCAGGACGACCCATCACATCTAAATATAGACTCTATAACTTGGACCACTGGAGCTTCATTAGTCATCAACAATATATAATGTATACATAAATCAATAACTTCAATGCAAGAGTAAGGATCTGCCCTAGGTTTCTACCCGATGGGGAGTTATTTCTGGCCACTGTCGCTTCATGCTTGCTCTCGGGGGTTCAATTGGTTTCTTCTGATTGCGTAAAGCGCTTTACACATCTGATCGAATCGAAAAACAATACCAAAAAAAGTATGAAAATCTAACTTCGGAGACAGCGCCGATGGGTGCTGCTCCACACAAACAAACAAGAAAAACAGTTCTCACTCAATTGCAGCTTATGATTAACTAAGACGACTCCTCAAACTAAGAATAAATAAAAAAAAAAAAAGAGACGGATAAGCCTTGCATATCTAAACAAAAGAAAAAAAAGTTATCTTATGTGAGTTTGCCATCATTATCAGCATTTGGAACTGTATCCCAAGCCCAGTCCCACACGACATTGTCTGCAAGCTCCTGACCTAATGAACACGTTTTTATTGGTTAGCTGGAGAAACATTTTCAAAATATGTAACATTTAAATGTATTCACCAAAAATGATGGCGATAAATTCAAAGCTAATGATGTATTGTGTAGTTTACATTTAATATCAGTGTGATTTACACGCAGGGGTTTTGATGCACTTCATTTTGATCCATCGTTAAAAAGGTCAGTTTTATCCCAACATTTCTTTAGGATGTAGATTAAACTTTGATTTTCCAGTTCAGGCAGCAGTATCTAAGTAGAATATTTTTTACTTTAACTGATAGTGAGCATACATTTCTATCAATATCTCTTAATACAGTACTCTGTTCAAGTCACTATTTTTGTCACTATTATAAAAAATGATCATTGCTATGATGTGGTAATGGGAAGGATAACAATAAATAGAAACTCCTGTCTGTCACTATCAGTGTCTGATAGTGACTGAATGAGCCAGTCAGACTCGGTTCTGGGGCCCAAATCAGAGCCAACTGGATCCGTCGCATCCAACCAATTAAATCTCGTGGGTCTAGATTTTCCCCATCCACAGTGTGAGAGTGGAAAACCATGATGATGATACACACTTCATCACAGTAATTGAAGCTATTACTTGATCAACAACTGAAGCATGAATACAAGTGATTTAAGGTTTGATGGGAATTTTTATTTTAAAACCTTGTTTCCGTTAAACAGGCCTCCACTGTGTGAACACAACAAACACATTTCCTACCACTTTTACACAGCTCCAGTGCTGAGCTTTCATCAGAGCAGAAGGACTTCCCCAGGTCACGTCATGGGAACCATTAAAGTCTTATATATTGTGTCTGCAGCAGACAGGTTGGTGGTTGTGTTGGGGGACGGCTGGGCCATCCCCCCCTCCAGGCTGCGGCTGTCAGAAGACGTCCTGACAGTGAAGAGGGCGTCCTCCTCACATGTTGGTGCTCATTCTGGTCTGGCTGTTGGCCGGCGTCAGCTCGCCCTGGCTGCCTTCTCTGGGCGGAGACTGGGACACGGACAGAACAGAGGTGAGCTGCTGCTCTACGTTTAGAGTTTCACATTAAAATACCACTGACTTTTATCCCAAAACATCTAAAACGTCATTTTTATCCAACATGCAAAGGAGAAAACAACTTTTTGATACACTGACGATTTTTCAGGTTTTCCCACTAACAGAGCATGTAGAGGTTTGTCATTTTTATTATGGGTAAACTGCAACTGTGATTGAGAAAATCACATTGCACTCTGTTTAAATAATTATTTTGGATTTTATTGCATGACATAAGTCGCTGAACAACACAGGCTTTCAGCCTCCTCCAAAGGTCTTCTGTTGGATTCACTTTACTCATGGTCACTGACGCATGGGGATTACTGGATTACCTTTACTGTTTTGGTAAGTCCCTTGATTTAACTGTTGTGGAAAATTTTCACTACTTAAACAAAACTGACACCTTGTAAATTAAAAAAAAGTGGAAAAATTTGCTTTTGTGCTTGCATGTACATACTTCATTACAGCTCCTTCTCAAAAAGTTAGCATATTGTGATAAAGCTCATTATTTTCTTTAAAGTCCTGATAAACATTAGACTGTCAGATATTTTAGATTCATTCATAAAATTCATAAGATTCATAAAATAAAACACCTAAGTATTTCCTGTGTGTTTTCCATGGTACATACATATCTTTTGTCATATCTTTTGGCATCAGCTGGTCCATGAATTCATTACAGCTTGATTCAGCATATCATACTTATTACAACTCTACACAAACAAATTTAATTTCATTCACACTGTATGCTTCTCCGCTCAGGACTACACTACATCTGCAGACACAGGTACGAGGATTCACCTGCAAGACATTCAGCAGAAGCTGAGTCAAGGAGTAAGAAACATTTTCTCTACCTTGACGTGGATCTGGTTACGAAGCACCGCGGCTCGGAGGATCATGGCTTTGGCGCGTCTCTGGAACTCTTTCCCCATGTGGAGTGACTTCTCAAACGTGGTGCTCCTCTGATCCACATCCCTGGCGTAAAGAATCTGTCGACAGTGAGCATTAAGATCATTTGTTCCACTTGTTCTCAGGTCTGAGAAGTCATGTTCCAAACCCCCGCTGCTGATCTACAGTAGCTGGAATGTTTTGAAAGGCGGCCCAAGAAGAGGAAGAGGACAAATATTAAATGGTGGCGTAGTGCAGACTGACTCACGTCATCGTGCACACGTATAAGAGGAAGAATCACTGCATGTGTTACCCATGTTGCATCTCTTCATTTGAGTGTAGTCATTTTTAGTAGAGAATCTAACTAAAACAGAACACCACAACTTAAAAACGTTTTCCTTGATCACAATTCCACTTGCTAACTCCTGTTTCTTTAATTCAAATAAACATTCGTCTTCACCCCGAGTCATTTCCATGTGCTGATGAGGCTCATGGGAAATTGCTGACAGGTAATCTGCTTGGAAAACGTATCCCAGTGCTGCCACTTCATGTGTTGTCCTGAGGTGTGTGTGTGTGTGTGTGTGTGTGTGTGTGTGTGTGTGTGTGTGTGTGTGTGTGTGTGCGTGCGTTACTTTGCTGTGGGAGTCGATCCGCGCGTTAATGAGCCCTTCCAGTATGAGTTGGGTGAGTTCGTCTTCTAGAGCTGCCACCGTGGTGTTGAAGGCCTGAGCCATCTTAGTCATGTCTGCCGACACGTAGGGGCTGAAGTACTGAACAAAGTACACACACGTTACACACACGTTACCAAACAGTTCCATTGGCATCAGCAACACTGAACATACTAAGTCAGTCAGAATCTGGATCCATGTCCATGTGAACACCCCCACTTGTCACAGGTGTCACTGAAGGAAAGACCGATCTCTGCGATCCCCATGTTACTGGATCGATAACAGTTCACCTCATTTTACAGTTTCCATTCAGGTTTTTTTTTTTACACAAACTGAAAACACAACAAAAAGATGGCGTCTCACCTGAATGAGGGCTCTGTTTCTGATCTGGCTGTACAGAGTTTTGACGTGTGGGGCCAGATACATGTCCAAAAGGAGGTTATCCTGCAGGAAACACCACGGACACTCAGAACACATACTTCATATGCTGCCACATCATGAGCATTTTTCCCTACCACATCTGTGACAAACAATGCTGCTCTAACCTTCATTTCATCCAGCAACTTGAGACAAGACGCATACTTGGACTCATAGAACTTGAAAATGATGTCACGGATCTGAGGTTCCAACTCTAGAAATAACTTAAAGGAGCTGAAAACAGATCATTAATAGACTTTTGTTCATAACAAGCACAAAGATACTTCAGATTCTGAAATACAAGCCCCAACCTGCTGGAGATGACGTTACGCTGGAGCTCCTGACGGTCAAACGTGGCCAATGCACACAAACCCCCATACACAGCGACATTACTGGGTGACAGGAGCTGCAGAGAACACACACATATTGCTCATCACACACAGGGCATGTACACTAAACTGGATTGCTCTGGAGTAATAACTAGTACTTTCCTAATTTCCAACACAAGGTGTTACCTGAGGTACTGTGACACCACAGAGACAAAAAACTCTCATAATTGGGAGGTGAATAACTAAATTTGTCTCAAAGTAAGTCAAAATAAGTGCTCCCAACAAGGGTAAACATTTGAGAATATTCTTCTATAACACCACTGACAGAATGAATGGATGAACAACATTGCAGTGAAGGCACAACTGCACTGAAGCCTGTTCAGAGCAGGACTGCAGGACTTCTTTGTGCCTCACAGTTCTGTATAAAATCTCAAAATTTACATGAATTCTCAGAGGAAAATACAAACAACTCCTGCACCAGAATGAAAGGCTACAAGGCTCATTTAATACCACTGCCAATCTCAAAGATGCTGCTGTAGTAGTTAGGATGATGGGTTGCTGGTCATTAAAGTGACTCCCGTTTTAAATCTCTGTTGCTGTTTTTGATTTGAAAATGGATTTTTTCTTCTATTTTATGGGTTTATTATTTAATTTTATTCTCACAGACTTCAGGAAACTCAACATTGTCAATACACTGACATGTTTAGGGTACAGTGCATCTCAAAACATTTGAATATCATGGAAATTGTATTTTTCCTATAATTTAGTGATTAAACAGTGATTTTTTTTTTACATGTAGGCTATGATTATCAAAATGAAAATAAAAAAATGTTTAAAATTAATAATTTATTATTGAAAATCAAATAATGAAATTTAATATTGAGATTATCATATTTGTTATAATTATTGATTTCTAATTTATTTTCGTTTACCTGTACTGAACTTAGAATATACAGTAATCCCTCGTTACTTGCGGTTAATGCATTCCAGAACCACCCACGAAAAACAAAATTCCGCGATATAGCGAAGATTTATCTTATTATTTACGGTAATTTAAAGGTTTATGAACCCTCCCTACACTGACATTAAACCACCTTATATCTGTAACACATTGTCCCACATTCTCAGACTGTTCAAAACACTTTTGTATTAAAGAATGGTGTTTCTTTAATACATGGACGTGCGCTGCGTTCCACATGCACACACGGATGCCGTCAGTAAATAACATGTGCGCACGGTATCACGTGACTACCTGCTAAAAATCTGCGATGTTGTGAAGCTGTGCGTCTCGAAGTGTGAATAAGCGAGGGATTACTGTACACTCGTTTGACTTTTTGAAATAATTGACAAAACATACTCCATTTTTTAGATACACCTAGAGTATCAGCACCTAATCAGCATCTGGACAAGAACGTGTGAGTCATTGAGCTGAGGACATCCTGATGGTCCTGCTGGGACATCACCACTCACCTCTGGACAGTCACAGTGGTCAAAAGACGCCTGCAGGAAGCACTTGGCAGCCGGTTTATATTTACGTGAGGCTAACTCTGCCAGACCTGAAACATCGACAAACAAACAATCAAAAGTTCTAAAAATGAAGAGCTTTCATTGGGTGCCATCACCATGAAGGACACGTCTCACCTGCGGCACATTTTAATTTGGTGAGGACGCCTTGATTCTGGCTGTCTCGCTCTCCTCTTTGCTGAAACAAAGAAGCACGTGTTGGTTGAGGGCATCCTTCTTCGAGTCAAGCTTTCCAGAACATTGAGCTGTAGTTAGCTTAGTCTGTCAAAGCTAACTATACCAACCTAAAAAATTATTGTTCACAGATTGTTACAAGAAGAACCACACCTTCACATCTCCTGTCATTTCCTATTTATACTGTGTTCTTTATTCACATATTATCACATTAAATCTTCTGCAAAATGCTGTAAACCCTTTCCGTGAAACATTTTTGGAGACCTCCTTCCGCAGATGTGAGGGTGAGGATTATCATTTCCTGATCACATTCCAGATTTGAGGATGACCTCGAGCCACCCCCCTACCCCCCCAAGCTGTGTGACAGTGACGCTCACCTCTGCTATCTCTGGAGTGGATTCTGCTTTGTTGACGTAGCTCAACACATGTGACCAATTCTGGAGGTAAACACTAACCTGTGGGTGAAGAACAGGAAGTTGCTTTCCACAATCTTTGACTGAACCTGAAAGTACTCAATTATCTTCTCCTATTATGTGACAAAAAGGTTAAAAGAAATCCTTAAAAAAATAATAGATTGGGTATACAATATTCGATAATTTGAGAACCACCAAAAACAAACAGATTAGTGTGAAAGATATATTCATGCTGAAATTTAACCCACTCAAAATAACATGTACTCTTTATAAATGTTCAAATGAGTTGTGTGGAGCAGCAGAGAAGAAGAAAGAAAAAAAGGAAAGAAACTTTTTTAATCCATTGGAGTTGATTTGACCTCCATCCTGCTGTACCTTGATGACATTCAGACACATATTGATGACATGTTTGGCACTCGTGCAGTAGTCTCTGGCTCGAGAGTAGCACTTGAGGGCATTACTGAGGTCCCCGCAGTCAAGGTAATGGTCCCCCAAGTCATCATGGCCTCTCCTGAAGGAGGACAGGCAGGAGAGGTGAAGAGGTGATACAAACACCACATCTCACCACATGCTGGTAACAGATGAATCAATGTATTACCTTCATACCGGAAACATTTCAACCTGTTATGACAATCAATCCACATGACCTGACCGACAAACATACAAACTATTGCCACAGTGTGCATCACAAATGTTCTGTTACTGATATAAAAAATCAAAACAATATTAGCAACAACAAAGACGTCTAATCACTGATCCTGAAACAGCTGAACTCTGGGTAATCGTACCTGATGCTCTCTTTAATCGAGTTGCCCTTGTAGTTTTTCAGATCAGTATCCAGCTTCTCCAGTTTGAGCAGTGCTTTTTTCCTGGTGGACTCTGCCCAGGCTGAGTCCAGAGGAGGAGGAACTACACCGCCTTCAGGAACTGTGTCTGGTACACCCTGGACCTCCCTTAGATCCACAAAAAATTAAATTCAATTAAAAACATACAAATCGATAAAATAAGAAAACATCAGGGAACCTGATGGGTAGAAAATCTGAATGACTTGATTGTTCACACTGGCAGCCTGATGCATTCTCTGAGCTGAGTCGGCTGTGTGTTCTGCTCTGTTGATCATCAAATAACCTCCTGCTCTATATTCTTTATGTCACCGGAAAAATAAATAGAGACGCTGACGTCCTTTTACCTCAAAAAAACAAAACAAAATGGAACCGATAAGCATAGAAAGCCAGGCTACTTAAAAAATCATTTTTTCCACTCGAGAGATTTTTAATCATTGACCAGAATACCTTGTGGCCTCTGTGAGCTTGCGGTGAATTTCTTCGTAGGTATCAACATTGAAGGTCTTCTGAACGAAGTTGAGGGCCATCTTCAGGGCTTCCACTCTGAGCTGAGGGCAATGCTCAGCAATGAACTGAAGCCTCTCGATACGCATGAGCCCACTGTAGCTGGTTGCATACTGCTCCAGGTCCTGCACACAGGGGAACAGGTCAAACAGTGACTGTTATCGTGTGAATCGGTTGGATTACAGTGTTGTCACAATTGTTTCTGTTGTCAGGTCCTCGTCATGACAACACTTGGTTTCATGTATGGTTTCGTTCAAGCATTGGAGTAGTCCTGATGATGATAAATGACCTGATTCTAGATTCAGGCACTGTTAGATGAAGAGAACTGTAGTTATTAGGTTAAACTAGAACCAATGCAGTCAGACTACAACATCCCACATCCCAATTCAAAATTTTACCCTGACCTACAGTACTTGCATAGGACAAAGATCAAAGCTAATACAGTGGTACCTCAACTTACGAATGTCTCTAAGTACAGAATTTTCTACTTATGAAATGTCTCAGCAGGAAAATATTGCCTCTAGTTACGAAAGAAATGTCGAGTTACGAAAGGTAAAAATACAGTATGGGCTGATACTCGCAGCTCCCACAGGTTCCTGAACGCAACATTCTTATAGCTGCTCTGCCATTGGCTATTACCTAGTATCTTCCTGGCATTCCATTGGCTAAGAGGGACCTCTGTGTGTAGCTAGATAGGTGTCTATGCAGCGTCCTCGTCATCCGGCTCTCGACCCATGACGTGTTCTGATAATTTCACGTGAATATATTAATTTCTACAATCGCCATGTAGGAAGTTTAAGGAGTTTAAGGCATTGCGTGGGTGGTTGGAGAAGTTCAAAAGGAGGACTGGAATTCACTGTTGGTCATGGTGAGACAAGTAACGCATGAACCAAAGAGGGCAAAAAACAATGAGGACAGCAGTTAAAAGGTAAATGACTGTCATTTTTTATTCTTTACTCTATTCTTTGTTGTTTACATTATACACAACTCTCATTTATAGTGTAATAATCTAATCGTAACATGTATTTGTTACATGTTTCGATACTTTTTTTGCTTTATAAAACATTTATGTCTGAATTTTGGGGGGCTTGGAACGGATTAGGGCATTTGCATGGAAAACGCGTCTTTACTTACGAAATTTTCCACTTAATTGGTTCTTCCAGAACCAATTAATTTCATAAGTAGAGGTACCACTGTACTCTGACCTTCTGTCATTGATCAAAGCACAAGCTTTGATCTACGGTCTTACTCACACTGGCCTTCTCCCTCCTCTTTCTATCTTATTGGGTTCCTGAGTGTACAAAAATTGAAATTTGACCTTGACCTAGTTTTCTCAAGGTCAAGGTCATCATCTCATTTTCTTCCCCTTTGCCGCCCGAGTAATGAGTTTTTGTTTCATTTTTCAATCTGCAACGGTTACAAAGATATTTGCTGGACTAACTGCACACACGAACACTGACAATTAAAATTGATCACCGCTTTGAAGCGGGATGTAATAACTATTTTCATGTAACATATTTTTCAAAGCTAACTCCCCACAGTCGCATCATGGCGTTGCTTCTCTCTCCATTTCTACTGCTGCTCATATAAATGATAATGTAAAATTGAATCATGTAAGGATCAGATATCCCCCTGTTCTGTGTTCAGGTGAAAACTTAAATCTGTTATTTTGATAGTGTGAGAATCCGCTTTGCTGTTGAAACCAACATGCTGTGGATACGTTCTTATGAACTACATTGTGAGTTTACTATGCTGGGTTCTTTAACACATTGAAGCTTTATATCTTACCTACATGCATACGTGAAAATCTAACATTAAGTGAATAAATCTTTTACTGGAGCTGAAAGGCTTGACTGAACTGTGTTGTTTGTTTTATCATGACTGCATCATTTCAATTTCTGGGCTTGTGCTAGCCGATCACCACTACACCATAGGCGAAGTAAATTCCAGAGTGGCTACAAAGTTTTTAGCCTGTGTAGACACAGTGGCTAGGACAATCGATCGAAAGAAAACGAGAATAGTGTTTTATAGTAGATTTTGTGTTAAAATTCTAATTAAACAACAAATGGTGAATGCCGAGAGGGGGTAGGAGTTGTGACAGACCGATCAGAAAGTAAATGAAAGATATTATCAATACTTTTTTGTGGTCTTAGATCCCTATGACTGGCAGGAATATACAGCGATGCATGTAAATGTGTATTCACCTCGCTTGTTATTTTTCATGCCTTAATTGAAATTAAAAATCATATTATCGAATAAAAAACAAACTATGGCATACCAATGGTGTCAGTGTCTAAGTCAAAGTTAAAACGTCTTCTAGTCTCAGTAAAACTTACAAGTAAACATTGAGTAATATTTTGTATGACTGTATCTTCACATAGTGAATGCAAGTTTTCAATTGTTGAATCTCCCATTCATACCTGCATAAAGTAGAATAGAAATACAGATAGTTAAGCTTGAACTGTTGACTTTAGTGTATTTTTGCAGGTAAACTGTATGCCCTCAGAATGCAGGAAAACAACCCCATTTATAAATTTTTTCCTGGGGGAGGCCCCCCGAACCCCTCCTGTGGGGGTTACCCCCACCCCCCACCCCCATTGCTCATCAGCGCGGTGCGGCACCGCTGTCTTGGACACAGACTGTGGCTTTTTGTGGTTTACTCAATTCTTTTACACTAAGCCACAGTGGCTTAGTCATACTACCTCCTAGTGCAAGCCCAGAATTTTACTATGATTGATGCTTGTTTGGTCATGACACTGATTCAACATTGTAATCTTAGGGGTAAGAATACATGGAAATGTAGGCTGATTGCTTATGCTTATACACCTTCCAAGTCATTGAGTGTCTGTCCACATGGAAAGGATCCTACAGAAACACATGTTCATTTACCTCACTAACTGTAGTGAAATATCATCTACATAGAGGTATGACCTCTGACAGTCTGCGCTCACATTTCTGACAAACTAGGTACCAATTCTCAAGGATGAAGCCTGGCTAGTTTATCAGATCTTAATGGAGACCAGTGACCTCTGACCTGCCTCTCTCTGCCACTGAGACAGAAGTAATACAGATTCTCACCTCATCTTTTGTAGTGATTAGCATCTGTTCATATAATGACGATCAAATTTTAGATCATGGTACACCATAAAACCTAACTGTTGCAGCTCTATCTGTAGCTTCTGGTTAGCACAAAATTCCAGCCTTTCCCTCAAACAAGTTGAGAACAAAGAGTCATAATGACATAAAACCATTGCAGAACATCACAGTGGAACAAAAGAGCATCATACAGGGAAGCTGAGTTATTGTCAACTATCCCCTCTCAGGTTCAACCTGTTACAAGTTTATGAAAGCACAGAACCATATGGCAGTTTCAAGTGTAAATCACCATATTTTGGTTAATACCTACAGAGCCCTGACAGAACACAGCTCATCTTCATCATTTTTTTGAGTGACTGAAAAAATGTCAAATCTTTAGTTCATGGCTAAAATGACAACTTCGCCGCAAATTTTCCTTCATCTCTGCTCCCATTGTGTTTACAGCTACAACACTAGAAAAATTCACCATATTTACCTGTAAACCCCCCCCCCCAACATCAGTCAAAAACAGCTTAATTTCTAACTTACATCCAAAAGCAAAAAAGTCAGAGTTGACATACAAGTACGACTGAACTGTGGATGTTTTCTTATGTAGTTAGTATTAAAGACATCCAAAACATTTCAAGTACGTTCATCAGGGCCGCTCAGTTTGAACAAAGCTTTTCACAACTCCCTCTGATGTTCCTCAATTACATTTACCATTGAATAAGCAAAAAAAAACTGTTGGTGTTTTTAAACCTCAAATTCAATGAGAGGAAATTTCAGAAGTAGTCTGAGGCTTGTTGTGTGTTGAAGATGAGCGTCAGCAAATGTTAGTATAACTACTTTAATTTCAGACATTTTAAAAACCAATTTATATTGATTCATTCATTTTCTCAACAGCTTCTTTGGGTTTTGCAGGTCACAGGGGTTATCAGAGCCTATCCCAGTGGACTTGCGGCCAAGTGGTGGGCCCAGATGCGCCGCCAGCACAACACGGAGCAACAAAAAGACAAACAACCACTCAGCACACACACACACACACCTATGGGCAATTAGAAACCAACCAATTCACCTAAGCTGCATGTTTTTGTAGGTGAGAGGAAACCAGAGAACCCGGAGAGAACCCACACAGGCACGGGGAGAACATACAAACTCTTCACAGAAAGGTATGGTACCCAGAACCTTGTTGCTGTGAGGTGACAGCTCTACCCAGTATGCCACCATGCCGCCCCTGCCCATTTCTAATAAACAACCAATATTCAATAAGCTAATGAACCACAAATATTCTTGATGAATTTGTTTATATCTTATTTTAAGCTTTGTTGTTCAGCTGGTTCAATTAGTTTCTGCACTTTTCAAGAAGACTAGCATATTTCTACACAACATCCCAAATTATTGCCTCAACATGAAGTGGGCTTTGCGCCTGAAATTTTGCTCTGATTGTTTTAACATTTAACATGACCTGATACTGGGTAGTACTGTTTAATGCTGTGGGCTCTGTAAAATACAGAACTCAGTGGTCAGCCTTAATCATGTGACAAGCTGACAGACTGTATGCATAACAAGGTCGGTTAGGTTCATACCAGTGTTGGATTCTCCACTATGTAGTTGGTTTCTGGAGCATTCTGCTGGTCCTCCTGAGGATCTGCATCAATCTGCATGGGCTCCACAGAGCCCTGAAAAGAACAGGTGGAGAGTTTAGCAGAACTGTGAAGCATGAGCTGAAATAAAGCCGAATGACATTGTTTTAATGTTACATTTTTAACATTGTACACTATTAACAACTGGAGTGTGAAGATGATTACTAAGCTATATCAAGCAATGAAAATACTGTAAGGGCTGAACATCTGATTTTTGTCGCCTTTTAAACATCAATAAATCTTTTCAGGACCAGAAACTTTCCTGAGAATGAGCAACGTGTGGCACAGAACAAGGCACAGTAATGATAATAACGTTTTTATTTTTTTATTTTTATTTATCCCACAGTGGGGAAAACTCCAGATGTTTCAACTGATGTACAGCCCTAATGTAAACGATAAAGCACTGCCAATGCCTTGTTTGCTTCGATGATCACAAGATAAAACAAAACTGTGAGTTAATTTCAACAGTAGAAAGACTGACCAATGACCATGACTGATATTCATATGCATTGCTGCTGGTCTAGAGCCTCAAATAATTAAAATAACCGCAATGTGGGAATCCAGTAAGTTAATGAACGAGGCTATTCGATATTTTTGTGCATTGAGTTAGGAGAACTGTTGATGATAACCTCTTGGGGGGGGGGGGTCGTTGATACTCGCGATGCCACAGGTAGTAGAAGTTTACTTGTTTCCATTCTGGTACAAATACAGCCGGCACAGATTTCCCTAAATGTTAAAATAATCGACGTGGACTGAAAACTAATTGACCGATATTTCTTTCTGAACATAAAGATACAGGTTTGTCCGTCCCACGCTTTATTGACATTAACCAGGGGATCACAAACAGACGAACAGGGATCCCCCCCCCTCTAAAGTAATGCTGTTTGTCATTCAAAATAGCGGCTAGCATAAAAATGCTAAACGTTTGGTACTGTTAGCTAGTACTCGGAACTAACGGGATAACTGCTAACAGGAAGTTCGTCAACAATGCTAGGTTAGCTTAAGGCTACAACGGCAAACGTAAATACGGCTTCAATATGTTGTGATTTATTTAGGGAATCAAATTGTTTTAAGATGTGGTTATGTATGTGACTAAGAGCAAATGTTTAGCGTCTTTGTTTCGCCCGGTGTCCTGTTGTGATGGCCCGGGTACAGTCACGGTTAATGTTGTTAGCCTACGGAGGCCTGTCGTCACTTGCTAGCCTTCCGTTTACAATATTTAGTTTATTGACAGGACATTCCAAAGCTGCAAAGACTCGGACTTACCTGGAAGTTAAATACTTGAACAGGCAAAGGCATCTTTTTGATTTCTGACTTTTGTGTCGATGGGAAAATATATTATTATGAAATTAAATTGCAGTCAATTTCTAAACAAGTAGCTATCTAACCGGAACAAGAGTTGATCGTTAGCTAGCTTCCGCCCCTCTTCTTCTTCTGACGTTTTGACACCTACCAGACATGGAGGTGACGTACTGCCATCTGCTGGAATTATGTATTACCTCACCCTTCACGGTCCAGTTCAGAAACCTTGTTCACTGTCAAGTGGACAAGGGTGTAGTACTTTATGCACCTCTTGACAACATATTCCACTATTCCTGATTCTATCCTACACAGAGAAAGATTTGATGTTTATCAGTGTTGTGGAATGTTCTGTTTAAATTTCTGGTCTTATTCTTATCCTTGTCATCATGATCTCCTCTATTCTGTTTGCTTTACAATTTAATATCTGTGGCTTGTTTTGGTTTCAGTATTACTGCCTTCCTTTTCCCTGATGTTTCCAATATTAGAAGAAGATGAACAACATTGATTTAGATTTTTAAAAGCACGTTTACAAAAAACAAATTACAAGATAATTAGGCTGACAAAGAAGAAGAAAAAGAATAAAACGTATACTTTATTCATCCCCCTAGGTTGAATCTTATTATTGAACTAATGTCCCATACTATTACCCCTTCATCTCTTCTTCTTTTCTTTTCGACTTTTCCCTTCAGGGGTCGCCACAGCGAATCAGTTGCCTCCATCTGACCCTGTCTTCTGCATCCTCTTCTCTCACACCAACTACCTTAATGTCCTCTTTCACTACATCCATAAACCTCCTCTTTGGTCTTCCTCTAGGCCTACAGTTCCAAATTCAGTATCCTTCTACCAATATATTCACTATCTCTCCTCTGGACATGTCCAAACCATCTCAGTCTGGCCTCTCTGACTTTATCTCCAGAACCTCTAACATGTGCTGTCCCTCTGATGTACTCATTCCTGATCCTATCCATCCTGGTCACTCCCAGAGAGAACCTCAGCATCTTCATCTCTGCTACCTCCAGCTCTGTCTCCTGTCTTTTCCTCAGTGACACTGTCTCTAGACCAAACAACATCACTGGTCTCACCACAGTTTTGTACACCTTTCCTTTCATTTTAGCTGAAACTCTTCTATCACACATCACACCTGACACTTTCCTCCACCCGTTCCATCCTGCCTGGACACGCTTCTTCACCTCTTTTCCACACTCTCCATTGCTCTGGACTGTTGACCCTAAGTACTTCAAATCCTCCACCTTCTTGATCTCTTCTCTCTGTAACCTCACTCTTCCACTTGGGTCCCTCTCAATCACACACATGTACTCTGTCTTACTGCGGCTAACCTTCATTCCTCTCCTTTCAAGGACAAACCTCCACCTCTCTAGCTTCTCCTCCACCTGTTCCCTGCTCTCACTACAGATCACAATGTCATCTGCAAACATCATAGTCCATGGAGATTCCTGTCTAACCTCCTCTGTCACACCTACAGCACACCTCACCACTGTCTTACAGTCCTCATACATGTCCTGCCCCGCTCTAACATACATCTCTGCCACTCCAGTCTTCCTCATACAATACCACAGTTCCTCTCTGGGCACCCTGTCATCAGCTTTCTCCAGATCTACAAAAACACAATGCAGCTCCCTCTGGCCTTCTCTGTACTTCTCTATCAACATCCTCAAAGCAAATACTGCATCTATAGTACTCTTTTTTGGCATGAAACCATACTGCTGCTCACAAATGCTCACTTCTGCCCTTACTCTAGCTTCCACTACTCTCTCCCATAACTTCATTGTATGGCTCATCAGCTTTATTCCTCTGTAGTTGCCATAACTCTGCACGTCTCCCTTGTTCTTAAAAATGGGCACCAGCACACTTCTCCTCCATTCCTCAGGCATCTTCTCACTATCTAAGATCCTGTTGAATAACCCAGTCAGAAACTCTACTGCCACCTCTCCTAGACACTTCCATACCTCTACAGGTATGTCATCAGGACCGACTGCCTTTCCACTCTTCATCCTCTTCAATGCCCTCCTCACTTCATCCTGACTAATCTTTGCTACATCCTGGTCCACAACAGTCACCTCTTCTAGTCTTTGTTCTCTCTCATTTTCCACATTCATCAACTCTTCAAAGTACTCTTTCCATCTTCCCATCACACTACTGGCACCTGTCAATAGACTTCCATCCCTATCCGTAATCACCCTAACATGCTGCACGTCCTTCCCATCTCTGTCTCTCTGTCTTGCCAAACGGTATAGATCAGTCTCTCCCTCCTTACTGTCCAACCTAGCATACAAGTCATCATAAGCTTCTTGTTTGGCCTTTGCTACCTCTACCTTCACCTTACGCTGCATCTCCCTGTACTCCTGTCTACTCTCCTCAGTCCTCTCAGTGTCCCACTTCCTCTTGGCTAACCTCTTTCTCTGTATACACCCCTGTACCTCCTCATTCCACCGCCAAGTCTCCTTATCTACTTTCCTTCCAGATGACACACCAAGTACTCTCTTACCTGTCTCCCTGATCACATTAGCTGTAGTTGTCCAGTCATCTGGAAGCACCTCCTGCCCACCCAGAGCCTGTCTTAACTCCTTCCTAAAAGTCATGCAACACTCTTCCTTTTTCAGCTTCCACCATTTTGTCTTCTGCTCTGTCTTTGCCCTCTTGATCTTCCTCACCACCAGAGTCATCCTACACACCACCATCCTATGCTGTTTGGCTACACTCTCACCTACCACTACTTTGCAGTCACTGATCTCTTTCAGGTTACACCGTCTACACAAGATGTAGTCTACCTGTGTGCTCCTACCGCCACTCTTATAGGTCACTCTATGTTCATGCCTCTTCTGGAAGATAGTATTCACTATAGCCATTTCCATCCTTTTTGCAAAGTCAACTACCATCTGTCCTTCTGTGTTCCTCTCCTGGATACCAAACCTGCCCATCACATCCTCATCACCTCTGTTTCCTGCACCAACATGTCCATTGAAGTTTTCTCCAATGACAACTCTCTCACTTCTAGGCATGCTCTGCATCACTTCATCAAAGTCCGACCAGAATTTGTCCTTCTCCTCCAGCTCACATCCTACCTGTGGAGCATACCCACTAACAACATTGAACATCACACCTTCTATTTCTAGCTTCAGACTCATCACTCTATCCGACACTCTTTTTACCTCCAGGACATTCCTAACAAACTCCTCCTTCAAGATAACTCCTACTCCATTTCTCTTCCCATCTATACCATGATAGAACAAGTTGAACCCTGCTCCTAAACTTCTAGCCTTGCTACCTTTCCACCTGGTCTCCTGGATACACAGTATGTCTACCTTCCTCCTCTGCATCATGTCAACCAACTCTCTACCTTTTCCTTTCATAGTTCCAACATTCAGTGTCCCTACTCTTAGTCCTATACTCTTGGTGTTCCTCTTCTCTTTCTTCGAGTGAACGCACTTTCCTCCTCTCCTTCTTCGACCAACAGTAGTCCAATTTCCACCGGCGCCCTGTAGGTCAACAGCGCCGATGGCGGTCGTTGTTAACCCGGGCCTCGACCGATCCAGTATGGAAGTCATTGGTTTGATTCGCATCTTTGATTTCGCAAAGGTTTTACGCCGGATACCCTTCCTGACGCAACCCTCTGTATTTATCCGGGCTTGGGACCGGCACAATAAGACACTGGCTTGTGTCCTCTTGCGGCTACATTTCGCACTCCATACATTAGCGGAACAAATCACGGACATTGAAAGAAAACACCCGGACTCATTTTTAATCATCCTGGGGGACTTCAACAGAGTGAAACTAAACAACGAGCTCCTTAAATACAGACAGCATGTGACCTGTCCAATGAGGGACAACAATATGCTGGATCACTGCTACACGGTAACTAAGGACGCTTATCGCTCAGTCCCCCGTGCAGCTTTGGGACATTCTGATCACTGCGTCGTCCATCTCATCCCAGCCTACAGGCAGAGACTGAGAACATCTCGGCCTGTGGTGAAAACGGTGAAGAAATGGACCAACGAGGCAGAGCAGGAACTACAGGAATGTTTTGACTGCACCGATTGGAGTGTTTTTGAAGCTGCTACAGTCAACCTGGATGATTACACGGACACTGTGAAAGCCTACATTAGCTTCTGTGAGGACCTGTGTGTGCCAACCAAGACCTTCCGCACATACAGCAACAACAAGCCATGGTTCACAGCCAAGCTGAGACAACTGCGCTTGGCTAAGGAGGAGGCCTACAGATCTGGGGACAGGGCTCTGTACCGGCAGACCAGGAGCACACTGACAATTGAGATCAGAGTAGCTAAGAGGAGTTACTCTGACAAGCTGAAAGGAAACTTTTCAGCCAAGAACCCCTCGTCGGTGTGGAGAGGTCTGCAGGACATCACCGGCTACAGACGCCTGTCGTCCCCTGCTGAGGCCAACAAGAACCTGGCTGACGACCTCAACAGATTCTACTGTAGGTTTGAAAAAGACTTCACCCCCACCACCCCCATTCCACTACCTGCAGGCCATATCACACCACCATTCGCACCTCCACTCCCCTTAACAAAGACTGTCTGCTTCCTGACAGACAGGACACAGCAGGTGAGGCTTGGGGCGATCACCTCAGACACTCGGACAGTCAGCACCGGTGCCCCCCAGGGTTGCGTCCTCTCTCTGCTGCTCTTCTCCATCTACACCAACGACTGCACATCTTCGCACCCAGCCATCAAACTCCTGAAGTTTGCAGATGACACAGCTGTCATTGGACTCATCCAGGACGGATGCATACCGACAGGAGGTGAGACAGCTGGTGGACTGGTGTAGTCGCAACAACCTGGAGCTGAACACGCTCAAGACTGTGGAGATGACAGTGGAATTTAGGAAGTTACCCTCCCCTCTGCTCCCCCTCACCTGTGGACTCGGTGGAGAGCTTGAAGTTCCTGGGGACTACTGTTTCCCGGGACCTGAAGTGGACTCTCCACATCAGCTGCATCCTCAAAAAGGCCCAGCAGAGGATGTACTTTCTCAGGCAGCTAAGGAAGCACGGTCTGCCACAGGAGCTGTTGGTCCTATTCTACACGACAGTCATTGAATCGGTTCTGTGTTCCTCCATCACAGTCTGGTTCGGTGCTGCCACCCAAAGGGACAGGCAAAGAACAATCAGGTCTGCTGAGAAGATCACTGGGACCTCCCTGCCCTCCCTCCAAAAGCTGTAATCCTCAAGAATTAGGAGTCGGGCAGGGAAGATGATCTCAGACCCAACACACCCTGGACACCGACTATTTAAAAGTCTACCCTCTGGGAGGCGCTACAGAGCCCTCCTCTCAAAAACCACCAGACTAAAGAACAGTTTCTTCCCCCAAGCCATAAGACACTTGAACAATAAATGTTAAATTATTTGTCTCCAGTCCTTGCAACCTGTTTACATATGCACTCTGCACTTGTACATTGTGTCCCCCCCCACCTATTGTGTTTTGTGTCTTGTGTTTTGTATTCGGCATAGTTATTTATACAGTAGTATTTAAAGTATTTGGAATAGTTAAATTTAATGTATGAATGTACAGTTTGAGACACCACCTGCCGGAAACAAATTCCTTGTCTGTTTTTCAACAAATGATGGCCAATAAAACTGATTCTGATTCTGATGTCACCTTTTTCAAAGAACAGAACCAAGACACTGCATGAACTCACATGAAATGACCTACCTGCAAATCAGTGTGACTTCTGCTATTGCTTTTGAGAGACCAGTTCAGATAGGCGTGGCTTCACCTTGGCAAATGCTAATCTAATGCCATTTTCACTGCAAAGTCTGTTTCTTTTCTTTTCCTTTATTTTTGCCAGTGTGAGACCAGAATAGCTTAACTTGGCATTGCAAATCATGCAGATAGGGAGCTGACTCCCGTCACGTTCCATTATACAGTACATGTAGAAACCATATTGCACATATTCATCCGACTACTTTCTTTTTTTGCTTGACATAGTTACTATGGATTTAAATGTTAAGAAAGAAATCAGACGACGTTCCATCACGACAGACATAAATCAACTACTGAGCGCGCAAAATCCAATTGTAGCACAGGTATACCAATCGATGGAGCGTGATCACTGCAGCCAATGATGGCTAAGGGGGGTGTGTTATCATGAATTGACATGATGCGACATACGTACACAGTGTTTCCTGTATTTTCTGCAGAGGTCCAGACAAAACACCCGGCACTATGTGTTGACGATATGCGGGGTGTTTTGTCTGGACCTTTGTCGCCGCCGAACTCCTGAGACCTACTCACCGAAACCCTGGGGTTCGATCGAACCCAGGTTAAGAACCACTGCTATAGACCAAACAACATCGCTGGTCTCACCACAGTTTTTTTACACCTTTCCTTTCATGTTAGCTGAAACTCTTCTATTACACATCACACCTGACACTTTTCTCCACCCGTTCCATCCTGCCTGGACACGCTTCTTCACGTCTTTTCCACACTCTCCATTGCTCTGGACTGTTGACCCTAAGTACTTCAAATCCTCCACCTTCTTGATCTCTTCGCATTCCTAACAAACTCCTCCTTCAAGATAACTCCTACTCCATTTCTCTTCCTATCTACACCATGATAGAACAACTTGAGCCCTGCTCCTAAACTTCTAGCCTTGCTACCTTTCCACCTGGTCTCCTGGACGCACAGTATGTCTACCTTCCTCCTCTGCATCATGTCAACCAACTCTCTACATTTTCTTGTCATAGTTCCAACATTCAACGTCCCTACTCTCAGTCCTATACTCTTGGTGCTCCTCTTCTCTCTCTGCCTACGAGCACACTTTCCTCCTCTCCGTCTTCGACCAACAGTAGTCCAATTTCCACCGGCACCCTGTAGGTGAACAGCACAGATGGCGGTCGTTGTTAACCCGGGCCTCGACCGATCCGGTATGGAAGTCACAGGTTTGATCCGTTTTTTAATTTGGCAAAAGTTTTATGCCGGATGCCCTTCCTGACGCAACCCTCTGTATTTATCCGGGCTTGGGACCGGCACAATAAACACTGGCTTGTGTCCTCTTGTGGCTACATTACTCAGAAAATGCAAGACAATATTATGAAAAACCACAAAGGCACTCCTCTCTACAGCCATTTTTTTATAGTCCACTTCTTTGGCCTTCAATTTATCTCTATTGTGTCATAGTGCTTTATATCATGACATTTATGCTGGGACCTCAGACTCACTTAGTTGTCTGGACACAGTGTCCCAGAAATGTTTCAACACACCCTGGGTCCTTACACTCCTTTCCTGTTCAGCCTCTCTCAGTTCCTTTCCCTTTTTCTCCCAGCCGCACACGTCCCTCTCGTCATCTCAGTCTTTTATACGATGTATTGTGCTATATGTTCTTCCAGTTCAGTGCATCTTGTCTGGGCAGAGTAGGGATGTGAGATTTTATTAGGTTAACAAGTAAAAACAGAAAAAGGCCTTTGTAGCCGTGAAGCAGACCCTGGTGCTGGTCAGTACATGGTTGATCAGGATAAGCCTGAGTAGCTGGCTACTCAGCATCTTCTGACCGGGTGTTGTGCTCATGACTATTTATTTTATTGCCAATAATGATAAAGTGTTTTGCTCTACTGTTTATGGGATATGAGGAAAAAGAAAAAGTTGAATGTTGCTGGAGCTCTGTGTGGTGAGATGGAAGAAATACTCCATTGACATGTTTGACATGACTTAGATTGAAGGCTATAGATTCTTATTGACTCTAATGAATAAATGTGTACATAAGCACATACACAAGCATTGACAATTTTTTTCTGGGTACCCCCGTAAATATAAGCCGTTTTTGTTACAATATTCTGTGATTTTAAGACAACAACCTGTTACTTATTCCCATGAAGAGGTCAGTATTCTGTATACTATGGGTTTACTCCAGGGAAGGGTTTTATTCTGGTCTATGGCCTTATGGGAGGGGTCCGCCAGATATTTTAAATCTTTCACACTTTGTCAACAAATTAAAAAAGTTGTTTGACCTCTCTAATCAGACTTGAGAGGCGTCAGCTGCTTTTCTTGAAAAAGGGCTTACGCAGTGTAGCTGCATATTCCTTTGAGTTCAGGGTGTTAGTGGCAGGTTCAGGGTGGAATGACTCTGCTTTGTGGGGAGTTTTCTTTCAGGGGTTAAATGAACAATTACAGGATGAGTTAGTGGTGTGTGACGAGGCACTCACTCTTGAAGGAGCGATGTGGGAGCAAGTCTCACGGAAGTGTCTGTACTGCGGTCAGAAGGGCGATTTTATCACATCCTGTCCCCAGCACCTAAAAGCCTAGGCTCGCCAGCTGGAGCGGGCGAGCCTTACATGTGCCCCTTCGTTAACTTTCAAGCTTTTATCCTTCCAGGCCTCCCTCTGATTTTCATGTGAGTCTCCGCCCGTCTCTGCTCTGGTAAACTCCGATACCATGGGCAATTTTACTGACGGAGTGGTAAAGTCAGTGGTAGGCTGTCAGGGCCAGAAAGGCCGTCTCTGCTGGCCTAACATAATCAAGAAATCATGATAACATTTATGATAAAAGTCAATTATATTTTAATGCATTTAACTAAATATATGTGTACACACACACACACACACACACACACACACACACACACACACACACACACACACACTGGGATCAGTGACGTGCGGTGCGGGTTATGTTAAAGTCTCATTGCAGAATTATTTACACATACAAACTTAACACACAAATAAGCATATTTGATTAAAATTTTTTAATGTTGTTACCTACCTGTTAATATGTCAGGTTTACTTGTAAATGAAGTCCATGCGCCGCTCCCTCTGAACTAACGCGTCAATAACTTGTTTGTAGAAATTGTCCGTTTGTAATATGTAATCCTCCATTTGAATAGGCGAGCAGAAAAAAAAAATTGCTGCTCTTGACTTAATGTAGATCGTAGCCTGCATTCACTTATTCTTCGGCTGAGGAGTCCCAAGACAAATCCCTGGGATCACCAGCGCCCCCTATCCATGAGGCTGGGTATTTTTTTGTTACAACTTCCAAAGGAACCAGGAGCGAGAGTCAAGGTGTCAAGTAATAATAAACTTTTAATTAATCCGATGTCAGGAACAGGCAGGGGTTAAAACCAGAAGTTCAGGATAACGACAGTACAAAGACGGCAGGCAAAAAACGTAATCCAACAAACAGGTCCAGGTCATTCACGTGGCAGAAAAGACAAAATCGTGGTCACAACAGGCAACGGACAAAATTCGAAAATCACAAATAAGACAAGGCAAAACTCGAAGGTCATAAGGGGAACGGTCAAGAAATATCGATGAGTCATACACAGATCTCTGAACAAACACGAACTCCACTGCGACAGCGCTTAACAGAAATGAAGGAGCTTAAATAGACCGGGGTGCAAAACTAGGAACAGGTGGAGCAGATAATTAACTGATTAACTAAGTGTGAACACTGGGAAGGAACTAGACGCGGATAGGCTACAGAAAAAATGGAACAATCAGGGGAGAACAAACCAGGTGCAAAGAATAACGAATGTGGCAGTGACAAAAAACAGAAAGTGCATGAACTGAAAACCAATAAACAAAAGACAAAGTCAGGAGCGTATGAAAAAGACAAAACAGAACATGGCAGATGCAGATCATCACATTTTTTGCCTCACCTAGTCCCTTTTTACAGCCGTTTCAGGACCGCTCAACTCAAGAAAGACGTTACACACATGCAGCTGTTGACAAAAAAGCACTACATTATATACATTAGCTAAATTACGGGAATTTAATTTATAGAGGAAATGTGTTTGAACATTTAATAGCAACATATAGAGAGTTAGCATTACGGTCTCACTGTTTAGCATACCAGCACAGCTATCTGAGCTATTGCGCAATCCCTGGTGAGGCTCAGCTGGCTGGTGCCTCACCGCAGGTCTCTGCTCCGTATTGCAGCGGTAAATGTGAAAATTAAGCAGTTTTGAGTAAAAATAACCTAAAATTGGTGATGTTAAACGGAAAATAAGTTTATAATACACATCGCTGGATAAATATTAGCATTTAATTTATTTATTCCATTTTCCATTTTTTCTGTCATGATGGCAGGTGAGGCCGTGCCCCCTGACCACATGTCACTGATTGGGATATAACATTAAGATAAGATAATCCTTTATTGTCCTACTGTGGGGAAATTTGTGTCCAAAATTTACATAGGCCAACACTGGGTCATTGTTCTATTTTTAGGTTAGAGTTTTTATCCAATCAGAATTCAGCTAGCTTGTGTTGCCAGGTTAAATGAAACCTGCCCAGTGAAGGCCTCCCTGCAATTTGAGTGAACGGACACATTTAGTGGACAGATGCATTAGCCAATCAGATCACGAGTTGGCTTTCGAAGGCCTTCTAGCTGGCCTCATGTAGACCTGACATGTACGTGTCCTGTGATTGGATACTTACTCTGAGTAGGCGGCACTATGCAGATACTAGGCAGCACATTCTGGGATCGGACGAGGTTGTCCGGTCCCTGAACAAGCTAATTTGTTGCTGGATTTGTTGCTAGAATTAAAATGCAAAGATAAACTGCACAACCAAGTCATTGAAGTTGTAATATACTGTACTCCAGTCAACGTTGTTAGCGGGCGGGCATCTTATTTATTTGTCTCCTTTTTTGCAGAGCAGGGCTACGGGAACTCAGTAGGGACAAACTGACTACAGGTAGAAAAGCAAAGCACTAAATGAACCAGTGTTATTCAACACAATATGTTACATCTCCCCTTCTCAGAAAAGAAACCTCTTTATATATTGCACTTAAAAGTTAACACTAAACTGACTCTTATACTGTTTAACCTTTAAACTGTACCTTTAGGTTTCCAGATAAACAAATCTCAATTCAAGTAAACAAACTTCAATACTAGTACCTGTAGTTTCTTAACTCAGTTGCAAATAGAAAGCAATGAAACAGTCATTTAGCTTTGTAATAAACTTCACACAGTAACTAGGAAGGTGTGATTAGTATCTCTTCACTGTCTTAATGTAAACTAATTTATCAACACAATCTATTACAGATTCAGTCTATCAGGAGGCTTCACAACTCTGCCCAGCCTGGTAGTGAACTGTCCAGCTGGCTGGGCTCGAGTGGGGCACACAGTTGCTTTGGGCGGAGAGCGAGGCAGAACATTAGGAGCTGAAGGTTGCTGCTCCTTCTCAGGTGGCTCTGCCAGCTCAGTCCATGGTTCAGCACGTATCAAGTGACGAGGTTGGTTGGCGGCTGCAGTGCTTCTACGAAGGTGTTGACTGTTGCGGCGGTACTCCGTGTCTCCACAGTCCACAACATATGATCGCGGTGCACTGTGTTGTTTCACTACAACTCCAGGGGACCACCTGTTGTTGCCAGGATGCGGCTGCATCCTGATCTCATCTCCAGTCTTAAGGGCAACAGGGGGTTTACCTGCTCTCTTGCGGTCGTAGTAGAACTTTTGACTGTCCTTGGTTTTGTCCAGCAGGTGCTTGACTTTGAGGGGGTTATAAGCAGTAGGTAGTTTATTGCGAGGCCTCCTGCCCATAAGGAGCTGAGCAGGTGACAGGCCTACTTGCTCAAGCGGAGTAGTTCTGTAATCCATCAACGCAAGGTGCCTGTCTGGTGCTTTACACCAAAGTCTCTTAACAGTTTGCACTGCACGCTCTGCTTCACCATTTGAGTGTGGTGTGTGCGGCGACGACGTCTTGTGTGAGATACCATAGCTCTCACAGAAGTCTTTGAACTCTTCTGAGGAGTATTGTGTACCATTATCTGTCCGCAGAGTAGCTGGGATGCCATGTCTGCTGAACTGTGCTTTCAGGGTTTCGATGGTGGTGCGACTGCGCATGTCTTTCAGTTCATCCACTTCAATGAATTTTGAGTAATAATCCACAAGCAGGATGTAGTGTTTACCCTCAAACTCAAACAGATCTGATGCTACTTTCTCAAACGGCAGCTCTGGTGTTTCTGTTGGCTTTAATGGGTGTCTGGGCAGCTTATTCTGGAAGTCTGCACACTTGCTGCAGTTCCTGACCACTTCCTCTATTTCTGCACTCATACCTGGCCAGTATAGCACTTCCCGGGCTCGCTGTTTGCTTTTCACCATCCCTAAGTGCGAATGGCGTATCAGTCTGAGCATGTGTTCTCGTAGAGAAGGGGGCACTACTATTCGTAGTCCTTTGTAGATAACTCCATCAGAACAGACGAGCTGGCTCCTCGAGTCCCAATATGGCTGAACAGGAATGGGCAATTCCCGTCTGTGTTCTGGCCAGCCACGCTGTATTGTTTGTTGTAGACAGCTTAGCTCCTCTTTGGTGCACTCTTGCAGGTCAGTGTACTTCTGGTCACTAACTGAGACAAAGCTGAGCATGGAGACACACTCTAGCCCATCAATCTCTGGCTTCTTCTCTGGAAGTTGTGCTCTAGAGAGTGTGTCAGGCAACTCCATGTCCTTTCCTCTCCTGTACTTGACAGTTAAGTCATACCACTGCAGTCGCAGACGCATTCTCTGGATGCGCATAGGGGTGGAGAGCAGTGATTTCTTAAAGATATCTTCGAGAGGTTTGTGGTCGTTGTAAACTGTGACATGTGTCCCAAATATGTAGTTGTGAAACTTGACACAGGCATGTACGATGGAGAGCATCTCCTTCTCAATTTGCACATAGCGCGTTTCTGCATCCGTCAGTGATCTTGACGAGAAGGCTACAGGCTGGTTTTCCTGTAGCAGGACAGCGCCCAGCCCACTGCTGCTAGCATCACAGAAAATTTCCACAGGCTTCACTGGATCAAAAAATCTCAGTACTGGCGGGCGTGTGCATAACTCCTTGAGTCTGTCAAAGGCTTGTTGCTGTGCTGGCTGCCACAGGAACTCTACGTCACCTTTGTGGAGCTGACGCAGTGGAGCATCCTCTTCACTGAGGTTTGGTATGAACTTTGACAGATAAGTGACAAAGCCTAGGAAACGGCGGACACCATCCTTGTCTGTTGGCGGTGTCATGCAGCGTACTGCTTCAACTTTTGCTGGGTCTGGTTTCAGTCCATGAGCTGTTATTAAATGACCTACATATGACACAGCTGACTGTCGGATGTGACACTTGCTGAAGTTTAGCTTCAGATTGTAGCTTGTCGCTCTTTCGACGACTCTGCGTAGAATTGCATCATGCTTCTCCATTGTGGGGGCAGCTACGAGAATATCGTCCATCACACTTACAGCACCTGCAATGCCCTCGAGCATTTCATCCATGATGCGCTGGAAAATTTCTGGTGCACATTTCAGTCCAAATGGGAGTCTCAGCCATCTGTACCTGCCAATTGGAGTATTGAACGTTGTGATGAGAGACGACTCTTCATCCAGTCTTATCTGTAGAAATCCTGACTTGGCGTCTAAGACTGAGAAGACTTTGGCACCAGGGATTGCTGAGACAACATCCTCTATGTTGCGCATGGGGTGGTGTTCCCTCTTAATGACTTTATTTAAGTCACTTGGATCAATGCAGATTCTTACTTTGCCATTTCGCACTGTGGCTACCATGGAACTCACCCACTCTGTAGGCTGTTCGACTTTGGTGATGTGTCCATCTTTCTCCATCTCATGTAGTTTTTCCACTATCTTTTCTTTAAGTGCAGCTGGTTGGCGACGTGCAGGATGGACCACACCCGCAGCATCTGGATCAATTTTGATTTTGTATATACCTGGCAGAGTCCCGGTGGTGTGTGTCAGCTCTGGAAACTCAGCCAGTCCAGCAGGTGCACTCTGTGTTGGGGTGATGACATCACTACTGCTCAATTTGTTTTTTACAGTAGTGGTCTGCAGTGAGGCGAGACGAGCAATCAGACCTAAAGCTGCAGCTGTGGTGCCACTGAGCACATTTTCCTGTGCAATGTCCACAATTTCAAACTCTGCACTCACTTCGCAGGTTTTGTAATTTACCTGTAGATCAACTGCAGCAACTGGCTTCAGCTTGTGGTTGGAGTAGGTGCGGAGGACGGTGTTGGAGCGCTTTAGCTCACCGGTGTGCTGAAGAAGCTGGTAACTGTTCAGAGTTAACGTGTTGCAATTGGCACCCGTATCTAATCTAAATCGCACTTGCTGTGACAGAATCTGTAAGCATGCCGTCCATTCATCATCATCTTCTGCATCATCAGTCTGTGTCAGATTTATGCTCAGGATTTCATCCTCATGTGGATCCTGACTTAACACTGGCTCAACACTCACTGAATTTATCGCACGCTTGCGACACAGAGTGATTTGGTTTGTGGCAATAGGAACATGTTGAACCTTTAGCTGGACACTGCCCTTTATTCCACTTGTGGCTCGAGTCTTTACCGCAGCTTGGGCAGTTTTTTGCTTGACTGACTGATGCTTGTCTGTGATATGTATTTTTTCTCTGTCCTCTGTTATGTCCATAATTGTTTGATGCAGAGTATTTTGTCTTAGCAGACACAACAGATACATGTGAATCATCTTCTCTGACGATTTTCATTTGTCTCTGTGACATTTCAAACTGCTGGGAGATTTCTAGAGCTTTGGCTAGCGTCAGATCCTCACCTCTGTCCAGCAGTCTTTCTTGGACTCGCTTTTCTCTCACTCCCGCGATGATTGCATCAATTAACATGTCGTCTGGGTCAGCGTACTCACAATCCATTAATATGAGCCTCAAATCCTTCACAAAGTTGTCGAAACTTTCAGTTGAGCCTTGTTTCCTTTGTTTGAAACGATGTCTGGCTATCCGTTTATTTTTCCTCGGCCGTATGTAGCCGGCAAATTTATCCAGTACCTTAACCGGATCTCCTTTTTCGCCGTCAGCCCAGTTTAACGTCTTGTAGATATCTCTGCCTTGTTCGCCGATCCACGTTCCTAGCCAGCCGGCTTGTTGTTTAGCTTCTAGCTCCGAGAGGGGACCGTCAAATACAAACGTGACGTGACTCCTGAACCTTTCAAACTCCTGATACAGATCCGGAGCGTCCCAGTCTATTTTCAGATGTTCAAACTGAGAGGTTGCCATTGTTTTTTCTGTTCTTGACAGACTTCTGACACCATGTAATATACTGTACTCCAGACAACATTGTTAGCGGGCGGGCATCTTATTTATTTGTCTCCTTTTTTGCAGAGCAGGGCTACGGGAACTCAGTAGGGACAAACTGACTACAGGTAGAAAAGCAAAGCACTAAATGAACCAGTGTTATTCAACACAATATGTTACAGAAGTGTTCTTGAGGAAAGAAAGGAGAATGGATTTTGTGTTTAAATAAGCTGTTTGAACAGCAGTTTTGGTGAGAACAAGCATTTTATTTATTTAGTTTCTCATAGTTAAAATACTTGCTGCTGACTGTCGGAAAGTAGACCGTTTATACACAATAGAGGTGATGTAACATCTAGTAGTGTGTTGGTGTATTTCTGTATTTTGTGTCATTTAAGTGAGTAAATACCACAGTTGGTTTTGTTCTGTGACATAGTTGTGTGACGTCTAAAAAATGTGTAGCCGCGAGGTTTTTCTGTGCGAGTGACAATGAAAGGAGTAGGGCTGACGCCTCTTCAGAAGTGATGATTTTTGTCACCTTTTGTGAGAATTTATAAATGCCTCAGTCCTTGAACGCTCCAATGATGGGGGCAGCTTACAGTATTATGTATTTATGTTTGACTAAGTAGAAAATCACCACTGAAGTCCTAAGTGTGTGTGTGTGTGTGTGTGTGTGTGTGTGTGTGTGTGTGTGTGTATGAGCATGTACACATACATATATAAATGTAAAAAATGGACTGCGAATAGAAGAGTAATTTCCCCCGAAGGGTTCATTAAAGTGCATTTCTTTCCTTGATTTCATCAAGTAGAAAACTAAGCTCAATCTGCCACAGGCAGTGATGAGGGGTGTATTTGCTTGATTGAATATACAGTGCGCCTTCCCGCATTCGCGCATCAACGCTTGCAACTTCACCTGATTTTTGGTAGGCAGTCACGTGATACCGTAACGCATTCTATTGGCTGACAGCATCCGGAAGTGCGTGCTGTTCTGTCACTCTCGGACTTAAGTGAGACACAAAAGTGCTTTAAACAGTCGATACGGGTGTGGGAAAAGTGGTTTAATATTAGTATGGGGAGGGTTCATAAACGTTTAAATTATCGTAAATAATAAGATAAATAGTTTCTCGCTCTATCGCGGAATTCGTTAATCGTGTGTGGTTCCTGGAACGCATTAACTGTGAGGAACGAGGGCACACTGCACTACATTTTGTACAAAACAAACTGCTCTTCAGCTGGCAAGAGAGAAATTGACTCTATTTCATCATGGAACAAACGTTAAGACAAAGTACAGAAATGACAGCAGGCCAGCAGGCCAGTTCACACCAGATGTGTCTGTTTTAGGGAGACAGGAACAAGTACATTACACAGATTTTTAAAATTACTTTCATGTTTGTCCCTGGTCACATTCCTTGTACTTAAAAATATTTACAGCTACACTAAACATCAAAACAAAATGTAGCTAATGACATTAGCCAAAGCATTTCACAGTGCCTTGTAGCTTTGCCAGGGTAAAGAGCAGGAAGACATTAATTTTGGATAAAAAGAGAGAGGGAAAGAGAGAGTAATCTTTAAGACTCCAGACACTGCGGGCTGTTGTTGATCCAAAACCAAGAAGACACAAAGAAACGAATAAATGGACACCTCGGAGCAGAAACTTCATATGAAGTGTGTGTGTGTGTGTGTGTGTGTGTGTGTGTGTGTGTGTGTGTGTGTGTGTGTGTGTGTGTGTGTGTGTGTTTGTGCACACAGGGTGCGATTTGTAGGACGAATGGGAGGGATCATCTACCTCTGCTTAACCATTTTCATCATTGGGCATCAACCCCACCAAAAATTAAAACAATATGAAATAACATGCAGTCACAAAGTTTTCTTGCAGGTTATCTATAGTCTAGCGTCCTTCTTCACTAGACCAGCCAAGATAAGTTTAACTGCAGGTTAGCAGGTGTAACACAACTCTAAAACGCCATTATCATGTATCATGTATATTATTATGGAGCCCCAGTTCAACCAGTCACCATGACGACATAGTGACGACACGAGAAGTGCTCCGCATACTTTACGATGGTTGAAGTACAGATCTTAATGTAGGTATATGAAGACTTTGAGTACATTTTCCGAAGAACGAGTAACAGCACTGGGAGGCAACGCTCAAGTCAGCTTAAATGTAATCCATTACAATCACAATACAATTACGGAGGGAAACGGCTTAAATAATAGCATTAATATATTTTCTTCAGGTGCAATCCAGCGGGGGAGAAGAGCGCATGACAGAATGAAGTATAAAAACATTGTTCACACAGGTCCGACTTCTGCATCATCTCATTAGGGATCCTCCTCATTTTCCTTAAGTTTGACATTGTACAGTAAACAGTAGTCAATCTACATGTACGTACACATTTATGCTGTGAATAGACTTCCTGTTCATATCATCAGCTTCATTATGTGAGAAAGCTTGATGGGAATGTGGGTACCATTTATGCAGCCACTGACATTGGGAAATCCAAAAAGAAATTAGTTATTAATCCAAGTCTGAGGTTGCAGCACAATGTCATTAAGAGAATATCATTTCAAATTCACTTATCAGATTTCTACATCATTCACCTGCAATCTTGTGGAACTCCTCCCTGATGATTCAGACGGGTTTATTTCTTGGGAAATTGACAAACTAGGGTAAAAACCATTTCAAGGCGAGGCGCACTGAGCATCTCCCACATTGTATAGAAAAATACCATTTGCAAAGAAAAAAACTAAACGCACCCCTACAAACAATATCTGCTGGGATGTGAGAGCATGACTGATTTGTTATGCTGCAGATGTGAGGGTGAAATAGGTCGTGGATGTGTGTGATGGTTTGGGACGTGAACAGGTACCGATTATAAAGATAACTGTCTAGATATGACAGAACATCTAAATGTGGTCCAGTAATATTTGATTCTCTGTGAATTAATGCTGCACCTCCCTCAATAGGATCATCGTCAAACGTACATGCCATGTTTGCTTGTAAAATACCTCTAAAATACGGACTGAGTTTCTTTTCAATGATCAAACCAAACTTCAGGTAAAACTCTCCATCCGACAGAAACAGGAAATTAAATGGTGTGAGGGGTTTTGAAAGAGGACGGAGTCAGAAGAAACCCTGGGCCTCTGGAATAAAACCTGCTCCCGACCAGGTTACCTCCAGAGAGTCTGTTACTGTGGTAACAAACACAGAGGTTCAGTTACCTCCCTTTGTGAAACCGGAAACCCCGGGTTTCCATTATGTCAGGGTTTACATACCCAGTTTACATAACCTGCTTTGTGAAACTGACCTGTCTTTAGTCAGGATTCAAGTACTGTGCTGCTGCTGAGTGTGTATGGCTATGTTTTTCAAAGACACATGGAAGGGGAAGTCAATTCTGACGTAGTTTAGAAGTTTGACTTTTACTGTGTGAGTTCATAAATTTTTCAATTCCATATTGACCAGTGAATGAGAGAATATTTTTCTAAAAATACTGAACACTCAGACCTGGGGCGAAGTCTGAGAGCAATGTTCAGTGGTACAAAGGAGGGGAGTCCTGGTGTCTCTCTGACAAGGGTTCAAGTGGGCAGAAAAAGTTGCTATGTAGCTTCTATAAGTAAATAAATTATTTTTATTTATACATTCACAGATATTAACTTCAAGCCAGTAATTCTTTTCTTGCAGTACAGCATCTTCCATTCATTCCATTGGTTGCCATTCAGATACTCATTCTGCAAGAAGAAGTAATGCAACCCAATGACACAGAGCAGCGCTGTGAATAGAGAAATCACCAGAAACTCTGCCATAATGTCATGGATGTATTTTGTTGTTTTAATTGTGATATTAATGCTTTTAGTATCTTTACTTTTACCACCTCCAGCAAGTGCTGTAGGACGTTGAGTGATGGGTGTCAGTTATTGTCTGTGTACCTGTATGTGTGAATTTCAGTTAGGATTCAAGGAATCAATAATTCAAAGGATTCAAAGCGTTTATTGCCATGTGCACAGTAAAGAATCAGGGTTTCCCTGTACAACGAAAAACTTGCTTTGTATTCCGCATGTAATGCCACCTTAATTGTTAAATAAACACCATGTATATAAAAGAACAGATTGTATTTTGTGGTGGTTTGTTATATATACATACATATATTTACAAATTGGCAATAAAATTAACACAATGTGCATGATGGATATAGCATCATATGGTTAAAATAAAAAATGTGCAAAACTGCTAGAGGTCTAACTTTGTGAAACACTGTCGACTGTTATGGAATATGATAACGGAGAGAAAGGAAGAGTTCTTTAATCTGGATGACCTGCCCCTCAGACTCCTGAAACCTTCGGCCTGAGGGGAGGAGGGTGAATAGTCTCTATTGGGGGTGGGTGGGCTCCCTGATGATGGACGTGGCCTTTTTCGGCTGATTTGCTTTCTTCATCAGCTGCGCGGTGTTCAGCCAACCAGGTGAGGTTCTCATTGATGTGAAACCCCAGATATTTAAAGGTGCTCACGCTCTCCACTTTCCGTCCCCAGATGATCAGAGGACGAGAAGTGGAGTACACTATCTTCTGTTTTGTTTGTGTTGAGGGTGAGGTCATTGTCCCCACACCATGTGACGAGCAGTTCTGACAAACTGCTGCACAGATGAAGCACAGTTAAATAAAATGTACCAGTAAAAATGAGTCCCATAAAAAATAGAGAAATGCACATAACATACATATACAACAAAGAACCAGTGGTCCAGAAACACAAGAGATAATTGTGGAATGAGGTCGGGCAAATTTTAATCTGCTGAGACGTTGCTGTCGTCTTATTTACATTACAGATACAAATTCAAATTTAGGACTACAGAGTACCGGATTAAATAGTAATTTGTTCAATTACTCCCAGTATCCAGTCTACAACTAGCATCTAGCTCTACAACATCACAATTTTGGCTTCCCCCACCTGCCACAGCTCACTTTATCACCTTATAGAGGTAGTGATGGATCACAATGATCCACTTGTTCCTTAATAGTTCAACCACTTTACAATCATACCCTAATTTCCCCACAGGTCCGTCCAGGTTCAGGATGTTCCCTCTGTATGTCAGAGAACTAAAAAGTTTATGTATCTTCCTCCTGCTTCATCACTTTGACATGTATCTGAGATTCAAATCACCCCCCCCCCCCCGGCTTCGCTCCCTGTCCTACTTATTTTGCTTTTCTCCCATCCATTATCCCAGCCTCCATTGCTCCCCCATCATCTCTTTCATCTCTCTTGCTGCTCTCTAACTTTGTCCTCATTCCTCTTCCGCCTCCATTTGTTGCCCACTGGATGTGTGTATGTGTGTGTTTATTTGGCTTTTTCATGTAGTCGGAACTGACACCTGATACCATGTTCACATGTGAACAGCTGTCAGGTTACCAAACATGGAAGGTGACAGTGGATCTGTCAAGGGGAACTAAATCATGGTCATGTATGCGTTGAGAGGTCGTGATGTCCGCTTTGTTCCGGCGCTTCGATACACGCCCCGGACTCGATGGGCGTTCCCATGTGAACCACTGCTCCGGAGCCTGCTTCAAACATGGAAAAAAACACGTGACCGATGACGTTTGGCACACCAAGTGCTTTGAAACACAAAGCGCCCCATTCACCAGGTGACACACTGGTGCCCCATTCACCAGGTGACACACTGGTGCTCCATTCACCAGGTGACACACTGGTGCCCCATTCACCAGGTGACACACTGGTGCTCCATTCACCAGGTGACACACTGGTGCCCCATTCACCAGGTGACACACTTGGTGCTCCATTCACCAGGTGACACACTGGTGCCCCATTCACCAGGTGACACACTGGTGTCCCATTCACCAGGTGACACACTGGTGTCTCATTCACCAGGTGACACACTGGTGCCCCATTCACCAGGTGACACACTGGTGCCCCATTCACCAGGTGAGACAGTTTAGTGTTCTGGATCAGACGCATTACCTGGGTCAATCCGCTGAGACAATCTTTTTGGGAGTTTCGAAAGGATGTGATTATAAATGGGAGAAAGGTGATGTCGCAGACCAGCCCTCTATTCAGAGATGGCTTCTCCACTTTGACGTGGATGGCCTCTTTCACTCCTCTCTCAAACCATTTATCTTCCCTGTCCAAGATCTGAACATCTGTGTCCTGAAATGAGTGTCCCTCTTCCTTGAGGTGAAGGAGGACTACCGAGTCCTGTCCTGATGTGTTGGCTCTTCTGTGTTGAGCCATGCGTCTGTGCAGTGGTTGTTTGGTTTCCCCTATGTACACATCTGAGCATTCCTCGCTGCATTTAACTGCATACACCAGATTGCTCTTCTGACTGTGTGGTGTGGGGTCTTTTGGGTGGACCAGTCTTTGTCGGAGGGTGTTACCCGGCTCAAAATACACGGGGACCTTGTGTTTGTTAAAGATCCTCCTCAGCTTTTCAGACACTCCAGACACATACGGGATCACTATACCATTACGCTTGCTCTCTTCCGTCCTCATTGGGTTGTTCTCCTTTCTGGATCTTGTGTGGGCTTTCACGAAGGTCCAGTCAGGATATCCACACGTTTCCAGTGCCCTTTTCAGGTGTTGGTGTTCTTTCACCTGGTCTTGGGCACTGGTTGGTAGCTTATCAGCCCTGTCTTGCAGGGTCCTGATGACGCCCAGCTTGTGCTCCAGTGGGTGGTGAGAGTCAAAAAGCAGGTATTGGTCCGTGTGTGTTGGTTTCCTATATACCCCAACATACAGACTTCTGTCATCTTTTATGCTGACCTCGCAATACAAAAAGGGAAAACTGTTGTCCTTTACATCCTCTCTGGTGAACTTGATGTTATTGTCCACCGAGCTGATGTGTTTGGTGAAAGGTTGCAGCTCGTGGATTTTTACCTTAACCCATGTGTCGTCCACATACCGGAACCAGTGGCTTGGTGGTGTTCTGTTGAACGAGGTAAGGGCCTTGTGTTCCACCTCTTCCATGTACAAATTGGCCACGATAGGAGATACTGGCGATCCCATGGCACATCCGTGTTTCTGCCTATAGAAGTTCCCTCTGTACTGGTAGTAGGTTGTGTTGAGGCAGAGGTCCAACCATCAGACGTCTCAGGAGGGGGAAGCAGTGCAGCATCAACACTGTGTATAGTGGGGATGGGGCACTGCTGACCTCAACTCAGGATGTTGTGACCCGGTGGGGAGAATACTTTGAAGACCTCCTCAATTCCACTGACACGCCTTCCTGTGAGGAAGCAGAGTCTGGGTTCGCTGAGACGGGCTCTCCTATCTGTGGGGTTGAGGTCACTGAGGTGGTTAAAAAGCTCCTCGGTGGCAGGGCCCCGGGGGTGGATGAGATCCGCCCGGAGTTCCTAAAGGCTCTGGATGTTGTGGGGCTGTCCTGGTTGACACGCCTCCGCAACATCGCGTGGACGTCGGGGACAGTGCCTCTGGATTGGCAGACTGGGGTGGTGGTCCCCCTTTTTAAGAAGGGGGACTGGAGGGTGTGTTTCAACTACAGGGGGATCACACTCCTCAGCCTCCCTGGCAAGGTCTATTCAGGGGTTCTGGAGAGGAGGGTCCGTTGGGAAGTCGAATCTCGGATTCAGGAGGAGCAGTGTGGTTTTCGTCCTGGCTGTGGAACAGTGGACCAGCTCTACACCCTACGCAGGGTCCTAGAGGGGGCATGGGATTTCGCCCAACCAGTCTCCATGTGTTTTGTGGACTTGGAGAAGGCATTCGACCGTGTTCCTTGGGAGGTTCTGTGGGGGGTGCTTCGGGATTATGGGGTACCGAACCCCTTGATAAGGGCTGTTCAGCCCCTGTATGACCGATGTCAGAGTTTGGTCCGCATTGCCGGCAGTAAATCGGATTCGTTTCCAGTGACGGTTGGACTCCGCCAAGGCTGCCCTTTGTCACTGATTCTGTTCATAGTTTTCATGGACAGAATTTCTAGGCTCAGCCAAGGCGTTGAGGGTGTCCAGTTTGGTGGCCTCAGTATTGCATCTCTGCTTTTTGCAGATGACGTGGTGCTGTTGGCTTCATCAAGCCATGATCTCCAACTCTCACTGGAGCGGTTCGCACCCGAGTGTGAAGCGGTTGGGATGAGAATCAGCACCTCTAAATTTTAGACCATAGTCCTCAGTCGGAAAAGGGTGGAGTGCCCTCTCCGGGTTGGGGATGAGATCCTGCCCCAAGTGGAGGAGTTCAAGTATCTCGGGGTCTCGTTCACGAGTGAGGGTACGGTGGAACGGGAGATCGACATGTGGATCGGTGCAGCATCTGCAGTGATGCGGACTATGTATCGGTCTGTCGTGGTGAAGAAGGAGCTGAGCCATAAGGCAAAGCTCTCGATTTACCGGTCGATCTACGTTCCTGCCTTCACCCATGGTCATGAGCTGTGGGTCGTGACCGAAAGAACGAGATCCTGGATACAAGCGGCCGAAATGAGATCCTCCGCAGGGTGTCTGGGCTCTCCTTTAGAGATAGGGTGAGAAGTTCGGTCATCCGGGAGGGACTCAGAGTCGAGCCGCTGCTCCTCCGCATCGAGAGGAGCCAGATGAGGTGGCTCGGGAATCTGGTTAGGATGCCTCTTGGACGCCTCCCTGGTGAGGTGTTCCGGGCACGTCCTACCGGGAGGAGGCCCCAGGGACAACCCAGGACACGCTGGAGAGACTACATCTCCCAGCTGACTTGGGAACGCCTTGGGATTCTCCCAGAGGAGCTGGAGGAAGTGGCTAGGGAGAGGGAAGTCTGGGCTTCCCTGCTTAAACTGCTGCCCCCACGACTCGACCCTGGATAAGCGGAAGAAGATGGATGGATGGATGAATGAACCCTGCAAGGGCCAACGATTATAAAACAATTTCCTATAACATATGGCTGCAATGTAGCAAGCAAGGATTAACACATTGAATTAGATTATTTTTGGTTTTATTCAGAAAATAAATACATGAAACGTGTGTTTACAGTACAACCCTCTTGCCAAAGAGGGCGTCCACATTCTCAATGAATGGGGCGCCGAGTACTGAAACAGTTTTTGGCACAATTGTCACAAATGGTTTGAAGCCCCATGGGGCGCCATTCAGACATCACTATTGAGAGGGTTCCGTAACATTGAACCAGAAGTGGAAGTTGGTAGAAGGTCGACCTGACCTCTAAACTTTGTGTTTAATGTTTGTGTCAATTATAACACACTACGGTTATTACTCATTCATCAGAAACTAACAGCCTGCATTTGTTCCCATATTACGTTTGAGTTGTAATTTGAATGATAATCAGTACAAAAGACAAAGATAAAAGATAAAACAAAAACAAACACAACAGCAAACATAAAAGCCATGAACGTCTCAGGTGTCCCTCATCCACACCGATTTGTATTCCTCCTACTCCCCCCTGGAACGACCCCTGGATGTCTGCTTGTGGAGGATGTTTGTGCTGTTGTACCTGTTCGTCCGGCCAACATCAGTTTTTTAACAGAGCTAGAATCAGCCTCATTGCTGGCCGGTCCATGTGTTTCACTCTCTTCCAGAGGCGGGGCGTGCCTTCAATACCGACATCAGCTCATCAGGTTTCATGTCTGCCAAGCCTCATGTGATTTCTTCATGCTTTGGTATTTACTTGATTATTCTGGAAGCCAATGGTCTACGCTGGTGTAGGGGCAGCACTCTTGAACAGTTTCTGAGATCCAGCTGGTGAATGTTGATCTGGATCCCAGATGATTACATGTGGTTGTCCTGGAATCAAGCAATCTACCACCTTTAATTCTAACTAACTTTGAAGAAAGTAGAAATTCACTTTGGACAAAAATGTTCATAAATGTGGAATTAAGACAACAAGCTCTTGTGTGGAACAATTATTCAGTGCCATATGTACTATTATAAATTTGAAGAGAACATTTCAATGCCATATTTATTATCAGTTAATCAGGAAACCATCCTCTGCTATTCCTCTAGGCTTGTCCTGTTAGGGGTCGCCACAGCATGTCGTCCTTTTCCATATCAGCCTACCTTCTTTTCCTCCTCTCTAACACCAACTGCCCTCTTGTCTTTCTCACTACATCCATTCATCTTCTCTCTGTTCTTTCTCTTGCCCTCTTGCCTGGTAGCTCCATCCCCATCACCCTTTTAACAATATACTCACCATCTTTCCTCTTGACGTGTCCAAAACATTGAAGTCTCCAAACATCTCACCTTGGCTGTTCGTCTGATGAACTCATTGATGAATTCTGATCTTATCTAGCGAGGTCACTCCTAGAGAGAACCTCAACATGTTTATTCCCACCACCTCCAGCTCAGCTTCCTGTGTTCTTTTCAGTGGCATTGTCGCTAATCTGTCAATCATGTCTGTCCTCCCCATTGCCTCTAGTCCGCCCATCATTGTAGTCCTAAACACTGTCTCTAATCGAGCGCTTCTCTATTATTTTCTATTATGCCCCCCCAGCACGAAGAAAACAGTTGCGCCCCATCCCCCACTCTCCGCCACCGCGGCTATTAATAATATTTTTCTTTAAAATTGTTACAAGTACACCTCTGCATAACATTGTATCCTTATTAACCTTAAAGAAAACAAAAAAGAAAAAAAACATTGTTAAATTTATAACAAAGAATATTTTTTTTACTTTTTAGTCCATATTTTAGTCTAAATATGACAATGAGAGCATCACTGCTAACTACTGTAGTGGATGTGCAATTACACTTTATTCTAGTACGGCAAAAAAAAGCATGTTCCCCAGTGTCACACACGTCTTCCCCACTATTTGGGAAGCGCTGCTCTAATCCGTCCAATGTAGCTGTCCTCACCACCGCCTCTAATCTTTCCGTCATGGCTGTCTTCACCACTGTCTCTAATCCATCATGGTTGTCCTCACCACTGTCTCTAATCTGTCCATCATGGCTGGCTTGTCCACTATCATAAACATATCTTTAGATGAACGCTCATATTTGTTTGGAAAGTTTTATGCAGGATGCCCTTCCTGCCACAACCCTCTGCATTTCTCAAGGCTTGGATCTGGCCCACATTTGGCACTGGCACAGAACTCCTTTAGACGTTACGATCGTCTCGTCTACAAGAAATTAGGTGGTTATAATAGAAATGGCCCTTCTTGTTTTGGAACTACAGGTATGTGAAAAATTAAAGTCAACACTTTAAATGACCGGGGAGATTGGTGTGTCTGTGTGGCCTTGTTTTTGTTTGGTTTATTCTTTGTCTGAAAAACATTTCTCAGTTTTGGAGCTGTCTATCTCAGACAATTTAGATTTTATTCAACAGTGCATGTTCACTCTTCAAGTACTATTCACCGTCAGCAGGTCCCTTACCTTTTTTGTTGATGAGACACAGCTCTGTATGTCTGTATCTACAGATGACCCAAGTACACTGAAATTGTTTATTTGTTACTATTAATGTAAAGCTGAGGAATATACTGTAGGTGGCAAGAAAACTGTTTTTTTCTAGGTTTTTCTTTATTTTATTTTTTTACAGGGCCCTAATATGCAAAGTGACCTCAACAAACAAGACAATGAATTGTAGTAATCTAGGAGTCATTTTGGTCTCTTGGTTAAAACTCTAAAATGCTTTTCTCATCTTAGAAATATTATTTATTTAATTCAAACTTACGCAACTGCAATTATGACTGTTTTACATAAAAGATGAAAAGGACAAATAAAAGCTGGTGTAAAATGGTGTAGCCACACTTCACTGAAACAAGAAAAGTGCTTTAAACTCACAGCACCCCTCTTCTCAAGGCATACAAGCTCAAAGGACAATGCTGCTGCTCATCATGGCTGTAAAATCATTCCTTGCCCTTCTGACTGAGTGAGTCTTCTCAAAATAGAACGTGTTTTGGGAGCTGTCCCCAACCACGTCCTAAAACCAAGGGAATGTATGGATTATGGCAATTGTTGTCAAAAAATTGAAAAGGATACTTAAAGTCTCTGTGATTACTTTCTATTAATGCAATGTTCTCACTGTGGAGCAGAGGCAAGGTTATAACATCACATTTCTCATTGTACAAGTAGGCGAATGTGCACCCATGAGTTGTCTCACAAGAACACAGTGTACAGTACAAGGTGGACATCAGGAGGGAACAGCATGACAAAAAATGTTTTAAAGAATAGATTCCAACAGATCCCCACATTTGTACAGAACATGAGAGACATAAAGCAGTTACAGTAAGTTGACCATGACATAACAGGTCACTATAATGAAAAGAACCAATGAAGTCCCTCCTAATTGAATGATTCTCCAGTTGATGAAACATGTCTATGATTGCCCTTGGGTGCCATTACAGAAATTGTGTTAAAGCAACCTTTAGTGTGGCTTTGATTGGACAAAAGGATTCGTCCTGAAGAGCTTTGCACTGTACAAAACATGCTTTGCCTTCTGGGTTGCCTTTCTAATGGAAAAAATGTAGTTCCATATACAAAATTAGTTGCACATGTGTCTCTTTGGTTCAAGTCAAACAATGAGGGAACAGGAAGAGGAACCTGGAGCATCTAGAGCACATGTGTCAAACTCAAGGACCGGGGGCCTAATGTGGCCCGCCACATCATTTTATGTGGCCTGCGAGAGCAAAAAACGTCAGAGTGTCTAAAAATAAATAAGTCAAAGGTCTGCTTTGACCAAAAATTATGTTTCCCACAATTCAGTAATCAAGCCCATTTTAACTTTGGCAAAAACGTTTTGAACAAAGTTTATGTCCTAACTTGTGTTTGATGTTATTTTTCTTTATTCATTTGGATAGTTTGATCCTTCATTGATGGTTTCATAACCTGACAGAGGTTTTATGTTATAACAGAGAAACAAGCAAACATATTTTCTGAGCAACTGTAATGTTTCTAAATTGAATAAGTAATGAATTCAGAGTTATGTAACATGAAGGAGTACTCACATTTATTTTACATTACATCGAATTACATTTAGTTACATTTATAAGTTCCATCTGACCCTTTGAGGACAGCCATAATTTATCACGAGAGTAGACCGCGTGATGGTTCTGTCCAGACCATCACGCGGTCCGGACCGCAGACCCTGCTCTAGAGTAAAAAAATACTGGAACTACCGTATTTTACGCACTATAAGGCGCACCTAAAAGCCTAAAATGTTCTCATAAACCCGTAGTGCGCCTTATAATCCGGTGCGTCTTATATATGGATTAATATTCATATTAATATTGGTTAAAAACATGATCGCTGAAAAAAAGCCGGCAGTCTGGCCGCCAGTCATGCCGCACTCATCCACCAGAGGAGCCCCCTCACAAGGCACTCGGGCCCACGCCCCCTAACAACGGTAGTCAAGGGGCGTCACCGAAGTCCCGGCTCTGACTGAGCTGCTCTCAGACGGTAGAGCGGACTGTAGGAGCACCGGTGGTTACGTAGCAAAACAAAAGGAACTTTCAACAATTCTGAAGAGTTGTCTGCCAGCCACTAGGGGGCAGTGCTATATTAGGTTCCTTGTTCTCTTGTTTTAGAGTCATGTGACACCATGCTGTCATGTGATACAAGATGTTCCGTTGCTGCGCTGTTGCTGTTATGAGGGTCACGTTCAGATGGACATTCTTTCATGGAGTTTGGAAGCTGTTTAGCCGTTCCCACTCTTTTATTGTAAGTTTGTCTTTTCTTTGGTCACAGTATATTTGAAACTATGCAGTTTGTTACTTTATTCTGTTTACTTATTTAAAAAGAAATGTATGCTTGTATTTACTTTTGGGAATTATCTTTTATTTTTGTTTTGTGTTTTCACTGCAGGGCTTCTTCATCGTTGTCATTAAAAACAATAATTGACATTGAGGAGTGTATTTATTCATGAAGAAGCCATGGTTGTCGTCGAATGCTCCGTGCCTGACCCGAGTGACCCTCATGGTTCCCAGTGTTCGTGTCCCCAGCGCACGGTTCCTCCGGCACGCCCTGCGACCCTACCATTCCCTTGCATGCCGGAGAACAACAGCCGGATGAAGGATTGGCTACTCCAGAGGTACACCTCACCCACCTTCAACACTTGCCCACATCGAGCGCTGCCATGCATGGAGTGGCCACCCATAGAGATACATGTGGATCCTGCTGCCAAGCCGAAGGCATGCCACTCCACGGCCGTGGTGCCTCTGCACTGGCAGCAGAGAGTCCACAATGACCTTCTGCGTGACGAGGCCCTTGGGGTCATTGAACGTGTGCCGTATGGCGAACCGGTGTTGTGGTGCCATCGTATGGTGGTCACTCGGAAGCATGATGGTTCCCCCCGCAGGACTGTGGACCTCTCCCCTCTCAACAAGTTCTGCAGGTGGGAGACTTTCGCCTCTGAGTCTCCGTTCCACCTTGCACATCGGATCCTGAAAGGCACATGGAAGACTGTCACAGACACCTGGAACGGCTACCATAGTGTGCCCCTGCATGAGTCGGATCGTCATCTGACCACCTTTATCACTCCCTCTGGCCGCTGGTGCTACACAAGGGCTCAACACGGTTTCATGTCATCGGGGGATGGCTACAACCGCCATTTTGATGCTGTCCTCTCAGACTATGAGTGCAAAGAACGTTGTGTGGATGATACTATTCACTACAACACCGATCTGGAACAGCACTGGTGGAGGACGATTTGACTTTTTGCCATGTGTTTGTCGCTCAAGCATTGTGCTTAACCCGGGTAAGTTCCAGTTTGCGGTGAGAGATGTTGATTTTGCTGGATTCAGGGTGTCGAATGCTACCATCGAGCCACTCCCCAAATATTTGGATGCTATCCGGGATTTCCCTGCCCCAGTCTACAACGAATATCAGGAGCTGGTTCGGCCTTGTCAACCAGGTGGCTAACTACGCCCAGTTGCGCGACACGATGGCTCCGTTCAAGCCGTTCCTCAGCCCGTGCTGTAAGTTCTCATGGTTTCCTGAATTAGAGGAAGCCTTCCACCTGTCCAAACGAGCCATTGTTGAGGCCATCCGTGAGGCCGTGGAGATCTATGACATGCAGCGGCATACCTGCCTCCGTCCTGACTGGTCCAGGCAGGGTATTGGTTACTTTCTGCTCCAGCAGCATTGCAGCTGCACCTTGAGCGTGCCGAACTGTTGCCCAGGAGGATGGAGGATCACCCTCGCCGGTTCACGCTTCCTGTCCGCGGCGGAGCAGCGCTATGCGGCCGTGGAGGGGGAGGCCCTGGCCGTGGCCTGGGGTCTGGAGCAGACACGATACTTTACACAGGGATGTGACAACCTTGTCGTGGTTACTGACCATAAGCCTTTGGTGAAGATTTTGGCGACCGCACGTTGGATGAAATCACAAACTCACGCCTGTTTATACTCAAGCAGCGCACCCTCCCGTGGCGCTTCGATATTGTGCACCTGCCGGGCAAGAGCAACCATGCCGCTGATGCAACCTTCAGGCATCCTTCTCCCTCGGGCTCAGCGGACGGCCTCTCACTGGGATTGCCGGGCATGCCTGACGACGTGGAGTCCGCACATATGGCTTCCATCCGCGACGATGCCATCTCCTGGTCCCTCCTCGCAAGGGAGACCGCAGCCGACGCATGCCTCGGCCGCCTTCTGTACTTGATTGAGCACGAGGATAGAGTCGATGTGAACGACCCCGCCCTGGCGAGTCTGTCTACAATCTGCGACTCCATTTACGCACAGGATGGCGTCCTGCTGTATTGTGACCATGTCGTGGTCCCGCCGTCCCTCCGTGACAGAGTCCTTCGGAACCTCCATGCAGCCCACCAGGGGATTTCTGCGATGGAGCGGTGCTCCCGTGCCATCGTCTACTGGCCTGGGATGTCAGAGGGCATCCGAGCCACCAGGTACAGGTGTGCGGACTGTAACCGCAATGCGCCGTCACAGACAGCCACGCCCCCCTTGCCGTCCTCGCCGCCGTCCACCCCGTTTGAGGCTGTGTTTGCTGACTTCTTTGACTATGGGGCCGCCACTATCTAGTTGTCGGGGATTGTCTGTCAGGCTGGGTGGAGGTCCTGTGCTCCACAGCGGGCACTGCTTGGCTGGCCTGGTTCGCCACCTTTGTTCGTTCTTCGGCTCCTTTGGCGTCCCAGAGGAACTTTCTAGCGATGGTGGAAGCGGAGTTCATGGCGGGCCAGACGCAAGACTTCCTCCGCTTGTGGGACGTTGAGCATCGTGTGTCCTCTTACGCTTTCCCGCAGTCGAACGGGAGGGCGGAAGTTGTGGTTAAGACTACGAAGCGCCTCCTGATGTCCAACACTGGCCCGACTGGCAGTCTCGATCATGACCGCTTTCTGCGTGCCATGATACAGTTGCGCAACACGCCTGACCCTGACTGCAGCCTCTCACCGGCGCATATTGTCTATGTTCGCCCCCTTCGTGGTTCGCTTTCATTCGTCACCAAGCTTGAGAAGTTCTCGGACTCTCGTGTCCGACCACTCTGGAGCCAGGCGTGGGCGGCGAAGGAGGATGCCCTTCAGACCCGGATATCCCGTACCGCCGAATCCCTGAGGACTCACTCAAGGCCGCTCTGCCTGTTGGCACCCGGTACGAGGGTTTTTCCTCCAGAATCAGCAGGGCCCGAGCACCAAGAGGTGGGACAGATCGGGGGTGGTGGTGGAGTCGCTTGGCCATGACCAGTATCGGGTTAAGGTGGATGGATCGGGCCGCTTGACTTTACGCAACTGGCGGTTCCTCCATGGCTATACGCCGGCCACCCCCTATTCCCCGCTGCAACCTGTGGCTCCGTTGCCGCCTCCAGTGGCTCCTTATGCCAGCCTCTGCCTGTTCGCCCATGCCCGGCGATGCCCCATGATGCAGGTTTGGGCCCCTCCCTTCCACTGCCGTCTGATGGGCTAACGTCCGGCCTCGGATCCGGCTCCTCCCCTCTACTGTCGTCTGATGAGGTGGCCTCCGACCTCGGATCCCAGGGCGACCCTGTCCCCTCCGGTGTCGTCCCACCTGCGTCACCTTGGGTGGCGCGGCTGCCGCCGCCTCCGCCTCCCCCCCCACCCCTGTCTGCGTGACCGTGCCGCACTAGGAGACCGCCTAAGCACTACGAGCCTGAGACTGGCTGTTGGGTGGTGAACTGAGTCCTTTGATCTATTGTAGCTTGCTGGACTGGGGGGGATGAAGAGTTGTCTGCCAGCCACTAGGGGGCAGTGCTATATTAGGTTCCTTGTTCTCTTGTGTTAGAGTCATGTGACACCATGCTGTCATGTGATACAAGACGTTCCGTTGCTGCGCTGTTGCTGTTATGAGGGTCACGTTCAGATGGACATTCTTTCATGGAGTTTGGAAGCTGTTTAGCTGTTCCCACTCTTTTATTGTAAGTTTGTCTTTTCTTTGGTCACAGTATATTTGAAACTATGCAGCTTGTTACTTTATTCTGTTTACTTATTTAAAAAGAAATGTATGCTTGTATTTACTTTTGGGAATTATCTTTTATTTTTGTTTTGTGTTTTCACTGCAGGGCTTCTTCATCGTTGTCATTAAAAAACAATAATTGACATTGAGGAGTGTATTTCTTCAAATTCTATTAATAAAGTTTGACTGACTGACTGATCTCAGTATTTCCTAACTATTTGGCGTCGGAAATAACCCACTTCAAACTGAATTGGTCTTAAAAATGCCATTGTGGTGTCATCTGGAATCTAGTGACGGTCCATTCTATTAGTCTGTGGAAACACATGAAGAAACTGGCATAAAGGTGAGTGAAAGACCCTCAAAGCTGAACTTCCAGCCTTTTCTGAAATATCAAGAGCAGTCACTGCTAGACAAAGGTGTCAACGGGTGTGCTGCATTGATTTACAAATGTAGTTGATAGCTCTGGGGGGGCGGCGGAGGGGCGCATTCAGGCTTGTGTATTCTGTCTGCAGCGACGTGCTGTGAGATTCACGGCGGTGAGACACCGACGTTAAAGTTAGTTCTAGGAGTAAAACAGCGTCACATTTGACAGTAAATTAGCAGCCTGACTTTAAAAACTAGTTAAAAAATTGTTTAAGATACACAGCAGCAAATAGCTGCACCTCACCTCCGACTGGACTACCGATCGATTGAAACAATATTTAATTAATAAACGAAGACGAACGTTGGAGCTTAAATATCTGGTTTGAACTTCAGATCAGGAAATAATCCGCTCTGTTCGCACTGACTGCACTCGTAATGAATTTAACCAGTTTTTAATGTCAGGTTTTTTAAAATGCGTGTTGACTTCTTTCTAAGATGACAAAGTGATCAAGTGATCAGGTTTCCTTGATGAGGCTCAGAATGGCTTATTGACATAACATTGGGGGCCATTCAAAGGTAGTCAGGAAGTCATGAATGCAATCATGACTGCCTGAGCAGTGTGGCTCTATCTAGCGGACGGATTGCGCAAATACAGCCGCTGCGGTTTATCAAATACATTTTATTTATTTTTATTGTGTGTGCCTTATAATCCAGTGTGCCTTATATATGAAATAAATTATAAAACAAACAAATTGTTGAGGGTGCGCCTTATAGTCCAGTGCGCCTTATAGTGCGGAAAATACTGTAATTATATCGCAGTTACATCACAGCATAGATGAGAATTTTTTAGATATGAAATGAAATTTAAAGATTGAATAGATCTTTTTGAAGAAATTACCTTCAATCCACAGGGGTGACAGATGGTTTGACACAGAAATGACAGCTCAGTGCAGATAGAAATAATTATTGTGAAGTGAAAACAGACACACAGCACAAGAGAGGATACACTGACGAGAGAGAGAGAGAGAGAGAGAGAGAGAGAGAGAGAGAGAGAGAGAGAGAGAGCATCAGACATAGTAACCATCAGTTACAATGCAACTCATCTACAGCTATATGCAATGAGAATGCTGACGAGATTAATTACAGAAAACGTCAATCAATAAAACCAATTAAAAGTAACTTCAACTGAAAGGCAATATTTTTTCTAGGAGATGCTGTTGGAGATCCTAATGTAGCTAAAAGAAAATCAGAGGAACAAATTAGGATCAAGATGAATAGCAACAGCGTTTACAGGAGGAGAGAATTTGAGTTTTACTTCAGCAGCGAAGGCAATCAGTGCTGATCGCATGGACCTCATTAAAGTAATTGCAGTAACACACAGGCAGTTAGGTGTAAACAAGCCAGCAGTTTATCCAGACTTTATTCAAAGTGATTTTGCCAGTAATGACATCTATGACCTCTCATTGTGGAAAAAAGAAAAAGAACGAACAGGAGCAACTTTGGAAAGAAAACTTCTAGCAGGAAGTACATCCTTTTTTTTTTGAGTTTCTAAGGTAAGAGAGCTGGTGTTCAGTGATAGTTTTAGGTCCAGAGAGATTATACTTTCAAGGAAGACTAATGACTTCACAGTGTCAGCTAGGGAGTCACACAGAGTGATGGAGGAGGGGGAGCTGGACAACCATCTCTATCTTCAGAGCATTGAGCACCAAGTTGTTCTGACTCTACCAGGCAAACTGCAGTCAGACTTCTCCCCACCAGAGATGAGCCCAAAAAACATGGTGTTGTCTGCAGGTATCATGAGTGTGACAGACTAACGACTGAAGAAGTTGACAAAGAGTGTAAGGGAAGACAACAACCTTTATGGAAACTGACGATGTTGAAAAAGAGATGGGCTCAGAATCTTAACAAAGTTGGGGCACTGACAGAATAAGTAAAGACGGCTTTGCTCTCCTAGGATGTAGAAGATAGCTATTATCATTCCTAATCTCTACATGCAAAATTCAAAGAAGATATTTTAATGCCTCTCTTTAAACAATAGAACAAGGGAAAGCAATTGCTTAAAGTGATCTCTGGTCAAGTAAAAGCAAAACGATGGCGAACAAATATCAGTGTAGAAATGAGCTCAAACTAATGTCTTCAATGCAGGTGGAAGAACGCGATCCAAAAAACAAGCAAACAAACAAAAAACAACGACAACACCTGAAATAAACTATCCCCCACATCAAACTGGAACACAAAAACCAAAGTCAGAAAAGACTCAACCAGACCTAACAGGAGTGTTGACTGGTACATCATGCACAGTAACTCCGTGGTGGGTAAAATAGCTCTGAGTTTTTTTGGCACTATGGGCAGATGTCCTACTGGAAAAGGAAATCAGAATTTTCATAAATCTTGACAACCAACAGATGCATGAAGTACTGTAAAATCTCCTGGTAGGCAGATTTGTTGACTTTGGAGATAATAAAACCTAGTGAAGCAACACCAGCAGGTGATAACTGGATGAAGATGAATGTCCACCAAATATATAAACCTGGAACACAAAACCACTCTGAAAACACACAATTGGACATTCATAAAAAAATAAATCTTTCAGGGGAGCTAGTTGGCCGATCATGCAGAATAACACCACAGTGAACTTCAAATGGCTTGACCTCTGTGTTCCTCCAATCTTCCTCCAGGCTATAGAAACTTGATCTTCAAATGACAAGAAAAAGCTACTTTCATCTGAAACACACTGAGCAATGGCACAGGTAGGACCCTTCGTCCAGGTAGGATGCTTCTGACTTTGCCTGTAATTCTGGAGTGGCATCACACTAGGGATGTAGCACTTCTCTTTCTGATGGCTCTTCATGCACTGACTCAAGTCTCAGTCCACTCCTTGTAACAATCCTCAGCCCCCCAAGTTCTTGAATTGTCCTAGCTTCACAGTCTTTTAGGAAGAGGCCAAGACAAAGGCAACAGAGAGAAGTCAATCAACTAGCAGAGCTGAAACATTGTACCAAGGGAAAGTTTCCCATAACACACAAAGTCAGAAATATTTGACAGCTCTAGCCACCCATTCGGAGAGATGTACCATGGCAATAGAAAAGAATCAACAAGATGTTTGTTTTCATGACAGCAGGCCATCAGACCCACCAAGACCTGAGACAACAAACGAACAAACAAACAAACAAAGGTGGAAGGCCATATGGGAAAGAGAGCATCACACAACACTAATGCTAATCGGCTGTAGAACCTGAGAACATACCACTGCAACTTTCCACAAGAAGGACCATCTCAATCATTGCAACCATCTCAATGGCAGACACCCAAGAACATGTCAAAGATGAAGAACTGGACAGCATTGGGCCTTGATGAGATCCACACTTATTGGCTGAAGAAGCTCATGGAACTCCTTGAAAGCCTCTCAGCACAGCTGCAAAGGGATGGGTCCCGTCCAGAGTGAAGAACTGAGGTTGTGACAGTCCTAATCATGGTACAATCACAGAAGGTACCATGCGAACCCACTACCAGTTGACAAGCTGCCTGTGCACACCATGTAAACTCAAGTAAGACTGAATGGAATTATTTAGTGCTCTACTTCTTTGAGTGGTAACTGTCAGTTATATCACAATCATCTGGAAAAATAAGATAACCATTCTTCTCAAGGATTCAATTGGAATCGCTTGTACAAAGGTACATATTAATAAATAATATGTACCTTGTACATATTATTTATTGATTGAGACACCCATTCATCTGTGGAGATGAATGGGTGTCTCAGCCAACAGAAGTCACTTCAGACATAAGGGAAGGTAGGTATCATCTGATGACGTCAGTAGCTGAGTTATATCGGTACTCTTTCAGCTGCTTCCCAAGAGTAGTCTTAAGGTAGTTGTGTAGGAGAAGCTAGTTCAAGGCTCCTGCTGAAGTAACTAGTAAACTAGACCCAGGCAGGAAAATCAGAGTCTGTTGATGTTGACAGACCATAATCATAATCATGGGCGAATGGTGGTAGATGAGTGTTTCCTGGTGTGAAGAGGCATTTCTACACACTTAATCAAATCAAATAAAATCAAACTTTATTTATATAACACTTTTCATACATAAAACGTGATAAAATAATGAAACATACAACAATAAAAAGTGACACATATAGCCCCCCCCCCGCCCCCATTCACACACACACACACACACACACACACACACACACACACACACACACACACACACACACACACACACACACACACACACACACACACACACACACACACGCCCACAGTCACACATACAGTAAGCAGACTGTTAACATGGCTTGGTACTGAGGATCCAGGTGAGGAGAAGCCACCCATGGGGGGCCATCTACACCGAGAGGCACCACAGTCTGCCGCCACAGGAAGCACTGCCACAGAGACCCCCCCTCAACCCCGACAGACCAGGGCAGACACCACACCAACTGCAGAGCCACCCCAGTCCCCCGGGCCCGAGGGATCCCCAGGGCCACGCCCCCGTGGGCAGACCAGACACAACTCCCGGTGTGGAGGGCCCCCAAGACGAAACAGTGGAGCTAAAAACTAAAAGATTAAGACAGTGGAATAAAAACAGACAATAATAATGAAATTTATAAAAATGTTGGGGTTTAGAAAATTTTAAAGTAATAAAATGCACAAGGCTTAAAATAAAATAAATAAAAATAGAAATAAATAAAATAAAAATGATTGAAGTGATAAAAGTAGTAAGATAAGGGAAATAAGGGAGTAAAAGAAATCAGTTAAAAGCCAAATTAAAAAGGTGAGTTTTCAGCTTCCTTTTGAAACTATCAACAGTCTGAGGCCCTGAGGTCCTCTGGGAGTCTGTTCCACAGATAAGGGCCATAGCGGCTGAATGCAGCCTCACCGTGGGTTTTTGTTATTACTCATGGTATGGTTAAAAGGCCGGTGCCAGAGGACCTCAGGGTCTGTGAGGGTTGATATGATAAAAGCAGGTCAGACAGATAAGACGGTCCAAGACCGTTAAGACATTTACAAAACTAATAAGAGAACCTTAAAATTGATCCTGAAGCGGACGGGGAGCCAATGCAGAGATTTTAAAACTGGTGTAATGTGCTCCCGCCCTCTAGGAGATAAAAGCATGCATCAGCACCTCCGTGCTGGCCTGAGAGAGAAACAGGCGGACTCTGGCTATATTCTTAAGATGGTAAAAACCTATCTTTGTAATATTTTTTATGTGTGGAATAAAAGTGAGCTCAGAGGCAAAAATAACGCCCAGGTTCTTTGCATATTGTGCGGGTTTAAAATCTTGTAGTTTTGGCAAAAGTTTCTCTCTCTGGCCTTCAGAACCTATAACTAAAACCTGTGTTTTGTCCTGGTTGAGCTGTAGGAAGTTCTCTGCCATCCATGACTTGATAACTAAAATACAGTTAAAAAGGCCATAATTGACCCTGAGTCATCAGGAGACGCGGCGATGTACAGCTGTGTATCATCGGCATAGCTACGGAAGCTGATGCCATGTCTCCTGATGACATCCCCCAAGGGAAGCATGTACAGATTAAAAAGAACTGGACCTAAAATTGACCCTTGAGGCACCCCTACACCTAATTTCATGTGTTCTGGAGGAACACGTATCTATACTTACAAAGAAACATTGATCTGTGAGATTTCAAGTTTTCAAGTTTCAAGTTTATTTTTATATAGCCCAGATTCACAAACAATGTCTCAAAGGGCTTTACAATCTGCACATGGACGATATCCCTCTGACCTTTGTGCACTGCAAGCAGTGCGACCCTCGCATCGGATAAGGAACAACTCCCCCAAAAACCCTTTTAACAGGGGAAAAAATGGATGGGAGAAACCTCAGGAAGACTGCAGAGGAGGGACCCCTCTTCCAGGAGTGGACAGACGAAGCAATAGATACCGCATGTACAGATTAACAACACAATAATAATAACAACAGTAACAATAACAGTAACAATAAATGTATAACAAAGGCATGCCGATCCATCCAGTAGAGCGAGTCACCACCAGCCGATGAAGCACACAGAGGTCACCGATTGCCGAGGATCCACCACTCTGAGGACAGACCAGACAGTGCCTAAGTCATTGAGCTCAAAAAAGTTATAGTCAAGGTTACTCTGGCAAAACCCCCAAACCACAGCAGAACCAAATGAGGCAGAACCAGCACTCCCCTAGTGGATGGTGAAACAGGACCACTGTACAGCTTGTGCTATCGCCAGCCATGGAAGCAGACAGAGGTAGCCGATTGCCGATGATCCACCACACAGAGGCCTGTGAAATGACATAACAGTGGTAACAGAGATAAGAATGAAACCAGTTATAAACAGTACCAGAGAGGCCCACCAGGTTTCTCAGTCTATTCAATGAAATATAGTGATCTACTGTGTCAAAGGCAGCACTTAAATCCAGTCATACCAAGACTGTGAGTTTTTGTGAGTCTGCATTACACCTGAAGTCGTTTAAAACCTTTAAAAGGGCTGTCTCGGTACTGTGGCTCCTTCTAAAACCAGATTGATATTTCTCTAAAATATTGTTTGTATCTAAAAAATCAATTAATTGGTTAAAAACCAGTTTTTCTAAACTCTTACTTAAAAATGTTAAGTTGGAGACAGGACGGTAGTTATTAAAAATGTTGAGGTCTAAATTGCTCTTCGTCAGTAGGGGCCTCACCACCGCCGTTTTAAAGGAGGCGGGGAAAAAGCCGTCTGAAGAGAGCAATTTAATATATTCAAAATCTGCTCCTTGAGGAAACCATAAAATGTCTTTAAAAGTGATGTGGGAATTGGATCTAAAAGGCAGGTTGTGGGCTTTACTTGGGAGAAAACTCGGCCAAGTGTCCCTGCATCAACCAGGGAAAAACTCTCCAGTGTTTCCTCGGATAAAAGCAACTGTCCAGATGTGCTAAAAATTACATTTTGATGTGATAAAAGACTGGACGTAATGTCATCGATTTTACTTCCGAAGTGGTTTACAAAGTCCTCGCAGAGAGCGTGTGTTGGTGCCTCTGAAGGTTTTTTAAAATTGGGATTTGTTAAAAGATTGAAGGTGGAGAAAAGAATTTTAGAGTTATTTTTATTATCTGTGATGAGTTTTGACAAATGGGATATTCTTTCCTGTTTGACAGTTTTATTGTAGGATATGAGTTGTTCACGAAATATTTCATAATGGACTGTGAGTTTACTTTTTCTCCACTTAATATCACGTGGACCAAAGACGTGTCTTGATTTCAGACGATTTCCGCCTCCTTCTCAGTAGTGTTACTATGGAGACTTATAAATATCTTAGATCCATGATTGACAATCTATTGAAATTAAAGTATAATAGTGAAATGTTGTTTAAGAAAGGCCAGGTGGATAAGAGGCAGTTGATTTTGTTCTACAGGATTTTGACTTTGCTGTCATCTGTTGGTATGGTAACCTTGGTGTTATGCAGAAGAATGCACTTAACACTGTTGTGAGGGGGTCCAGCAAGATGGTGGGGGTACAACAGAGATGTCTGACTGATATAAAATGAACAGGTGGTCAAGAAATCAATATCCGTTATAGCAGATGGCTCCCACCCCCTAAATTTACAATATAAATTCTTGCCTTCCTACCAGAGGTTCGAGGCCCCTGGAGCTAAAAACAAAAGCTATTTAAATTTTTACCTACTTCCATTTGTATGATCAATAATGGGAACAGGACGAGGTAGCGGTTGTTTAGGTTAGGAGGACAGCTATTAGTGACAAGTGGTAGGTGTGTGTGCATCTGTGTGTGTGTGTGTGTGTGTGTGTGTGTGTGTGTGTGTGTGTGTGTGTGTGTGTGTGTGTGTGTGTGTGTGTGTGTGTGTGTGTGTGTGGGTGTCATTGTGCTGCTCCTTAGTTTTTATTTATTAATTTAATTATTAGTTTTCTAACTGCTGCAATCTGGATCTCATGATAATGTTTTTGTCTTTGTAGTGTTTAGAGTGTTTTAGTACCCACTTTTTAAGAAGTGAGAAAGCCAAGATAAAAAACAAAACAAAACAAAGCTGTAAAGATACGGAAATAAAAAAAAAAGCTGTAAGATGAATATCTTAGGGGTCCTCACAAATCAATTTGTGTTCTGTGTAGCAGTAGATGAGGAGACCATACCTGTTAGCTGACATGAGGATAATTCGATAGCCCCTCTGGTGGTGCAGTAAACCCACCTAATCCATTTTCTTGGTGCTGGTTAGGGGAAGACTGTTTACAGTGAGCCATGACCCAGACAGGAGATGAACACTTCCATTTGCTGGCACTAAAAAGGCAGGAAAATAATTTATGGGCAATTAATTCTGACCCGATGGCCACATGAAGTCTCACATCAGATCAAACTGTGGACTTATTCTGATAATTGCTGATTCATTTTGACATGATGTGAAATCTGAGTCTGTGGGGTGTTGACGTTACGTTTTACAGACTGTTCGTATGAGGCTAAATCCTCTTAATCCGCCCTTATCAATGGTCCTGAAGCCTAATTTGGACATCTTCATCATCTTCATCTTCCACACCATGGCCGGCACACAAAATTAAATTTCATATCTTTTTCAGTGTGTATGAATTTAGTCTCATAGAGCCTACTGTTAACCTAAACAGAATTACACCCGTTGATTATTTTTTCTTTTAAAAAACCAAAACAAAACCTTTCTGATTTCTTTTTACAGTTTGCACACTGACCATTACTATTTGTCATATTTATATTAGTCAGAATCTGGACTCCTTTTTCAATCACAATTAGCCAATAATAATTGAAGTTAAAGATATATTCATTAATGGTTGTGTTCTGTCTCTACCACCCTCACTCCTCCAAGGCAAAAGTCTTCTTTTGGTCTCATCCTCTTATTCTTCCTCCTTCAGTCTTAGAAAATTTAATTCACTTCCCTCTTCTGTTTTTTGTCACAGCATTCCACTGCCATTCCCTCTTCGTTTCATTTACATCTCTATCTCTGTTTTTTTTTTTTTTGCTTTCTTTAACCTCCCAGCATCACCACCAAACTCCTTCAGTACAAAGGATTACCCATAGGCCCGAGATCAGTAGCTTCAGTTTACTTTCATTTGCTGAGAATGTAGTCTGCTCACAGCCTCCAGAGAAGCATTGCAAACCATTTTCTTTAGTGCATTTTTTTTCAAACATTTTTTTTTTTTTAGCGTGACAAGGCTGGCTGAGCTCACATTCTTTTTTTTTCTGCAGCAGAGCGTTTTACTCTTTCTCAGAGATGCTGGTACCATAAATAGTAGGAATAAATCAGATGGTCACAGGTTTGGAAATACAGCAAGGAGTGATGAAAATAGCAACATACAGCATGTACTGTCTAAGATCTAAATGAATTGGAATCAGACTGGAAATATGCTGTTTTTCCTAATTGTTTACAAATTCCATATGCAGACTTACCTCATAAGAAAGTGTTCAACTACATTATTTTTAGTAGGCCCTTTGCTGTGATTTGTTTTGACTGCATGAGTGAGGTCAGCCATTTTTAAGTGAGTAGGAAGAGGAGGGATTCTGTCCACTCCTGTGTCAGACTGTGGATCTGAACACACCAAATACAATTTCATTTTACCCCTGCTTAACATCTGTAAATTTGGAAGTTTGAAAAGTTGAAGGGGTTGGAGGTATTCCCACACATGGTAGTGACTAATAGTTGTAGCCCAAACAATTTCACTGCATTGATAGTTATAGTAATCTAAGTAACCAGCAATTACAAGATTGTCATCAAGTGACCAGCTAGAAAAAGAAGAAGATTTTACTGTCACATACACTTATGTGTAGCATATTTTTTAAAATGTATTGATTGCATTTGACCCGTCCCAGAGACGTAATGGGTGATCAGGGAGCATGCTGGTGTTAAGTATCTTGCTCAAGAACAGATCAGCATGTAGACTGTGAGAACTGAGGCTCAAGCGCTCCAATACATGTCGCAGTCACCCAATGTGTCCATGGGAAAAGGAAAGTCATGTTTGGTAGTTGTGTACAAAAAATGATTTACAATGCAGATTTGATTTACCTCTCCCGTCATCCACTGTTTGTTTGTGCAGTTTCTGTTTCTGTGCTTTCAAAATGTGCCAGAATAATGTCTCATAAATGAGAAACTCCAGTTGGGAGAGAGCTGTGTGTTTTATTTAGCCTATCTTCTGTTGCAGGGCAGAAGGGGATTTTGTAGCACAATGTAGCCTGAAGCTCTGGATTAAATTAGGGACATGCTTTCATTTTCGAAAATCACTTTCAGAAAGCATAGCTTGGTTCCTCCCTTTTCTCCATTTTTTCTCCATCTTATCTACATCAGTCCTTGTTCCCGCTGTGAAATTTCTCCCCCTCTTATCAGTTTTAGCCCCTTCTTACAAATAAATATAGGAAGGCTTTTTGGAGTAAGGTGTTTGGTGGACTACTATTTTGAATCCAAACTGTGTGTAGAGAGGTCCATGGATTACCCTCAGAATTGTGTACATGTTGACATGATATAGTTACTCTTTCTACTGTGTTGCTGTAAAATATTTTATTAACTCTTCAAATACAATAAAAATATACAGTATGTACAACTACTATTAGTGGTATTCAGCACATATTTGGATTAAAAAATTAAAAATTAACAAAATTAATAGGAACACATACAGTGACCAACCACCCATTGAAGGAACCATAGGGGTCCACTGTGATTTGGATCAGGTGACAGACAAAAGTAAATTGTTGGGTGGATCCTTGAATATCAAAATTGGTTTTGGGGATGTGGATTGTCTCTTGTATAGCAAAGAACAGGCCTAATCTGGTGCAAACATTTCAGAGATACCAGATGGACATAGTCACGTTCACATACGGTAGATTGATTACGGGGAAGGGAATCGATTCTAGGCTGGAGTTGCCGCCGTTAGAGATTTGGTGCTTGTACATTGGGGATTTCCGCAGTAAAAGTGAGGATTGTTCCCCAGCATCCTCAGAGCAGGCAATGATCTCTGATTACCATTTGTGACTAGCCACTGGATGGCAGGTTGGAGTAGCTGAATTTGGTATCTGGGGTGTGTTGTTCTTGGGACTCCAATGGTCACATGGGCAATGCCAGTGAGACCTGAAAGGGCGTGATTAGGAAAACAGGCTTGATCTGAAACCAGGACCTGTTTTATTACCAGTCTCAGTTTGTCCATAATGAAACATCAGGGTGTGAACAAGTGCACATGGCCACCTTTAGGCCATAGGTCAATGACAGGTAGTCTTATTAAACCTTTGACCATGTGTTCTGGACATTCAGTTTAGCAGAAGCTTTTGCAATTATTATTCTTGGATTTTTATGTGACTTCTATTTCTTCACATTGTTTTTCATTTTGCTTTTTATTGATTTACCTGGTCAGATTGCTACTTAGTAGAGCTTCTCTTTCAAATGTGGGACGAATATCATATCCTTTAATAAGACTGGGTCTTCCCCAGAAAGTCCACTAAATACCAACGAAACTCACATTGTTTTCTGGACACCACCTCAACAGCCACTGATTTAGCAGTGATATGTGGCTATATGAGTCATCATTGGTCAGGTTCCAGAGAAAACTATGAAAACCAACACATTTTTGAACATGTGTACACAATCAGAGGTCAATTAGCAGGTCACAAATTGCGGTCCCTGGTAAGCATAATGTTCTCAAAACATTGCTGCCAAAATCTGGAGTTGGCTTTTCAGCAGGTCTGTTGTTTATTAGGGAGAACCTCCTTATATCATGAAATGGTTGTTGGTGAAATACCAATCCCTGTAACAAAAATTACAGTAGTTAATTCAGGTAAGTGGGAAAAATGATTCTGACCAGGCCTTGGCTGGTTGGGGGCAACACCTTACTGCCAAGTAGACTTGGTATCGAGGTGGGTGTCAGCTGTCCTTGCAGCATTCTGGAGGTAGCACTGGCGGTGTGGGAGATCTTTGGGCAGAGCACTGTAAACTTTCTGCTTGATTGAAAAGGGCTGTGGTCTTCTTTATGGTGAATATGAACCAGGTGAAGTTAGTGGTGGCCAGGGGATGATTTGCAGATGGCAGTGACAAACTCTGGCCTACTCTTCATTCTAATCATTAGCCAAAGAGCTGGGCAAGATGCCTGGCATCATGACATTCGGAACCAATACAGCCAAGGCCCTGAGGGCATTGAAACAGGGTTCACCGACTAGATTTCTGCTCCTGGGTCTCTCAGAATGATGAAAATGCTGCCGCTCTCTTTCTACATGGGCAGGTGGAGTACATTAAGGAGGTACAGGACTCATTTGATCTTACATCCATACCACCATTTCTTATAAATGAGTTTTTTATGGTGTAGTTGCAAATCAGCCACTACAGTGGACCATCGCATACATGCGAGTAGTGTCAACTAAGTTACTTATAATGTTATGTTCAAACCATCTATAAGTGGGAACTTTCAGGTATAAAAAAATGCAGTGACATCAGGTAACGTCTAAAGAGTTATGCATTTTCTATATAGTCCTTGTATTGATTTTATACGTGGGAGAAGTTATGATAAATTGCATGTTCAATGAGTTGCACATCATGCATCACTGGTTATAGTTCAACTACAATTCACAGGTTACAGTTAGTTTTTTACTGAAGCAGTTCTTGAAAATTATTAATCTGAATGGACTTTTTTTGGATGTAAATCAACCTAGTTTTGATTTTAGAATATAAATAAATGCTTATTTTATATTATTTTGTTTTTCATGCCTAAACAGGAGTCATAACAGTTCAAGAAAAATCACAACTGTTGGTATCATAATTCATGCATGAAAGGTCTTGATAAGGTGTTTACCATCCAGATTGAACTCCAAATCCCGGCAAGGAGATAGACAAGGCACAGGCCCACAGTTCCAGCAAACTCATTCTGCATATGCCAGTATGGGATGCCAGAGCGGCCCTTGCAATTGGACCACCTCAGACTTTCTCTGGTAGAAAGTCAATTCTTAACAAGCCAATTCTAGCCTCCACTAAGGCAAACCTGACCATGTTGCATCCTGATGTCCAGCAAAAGGTAGGGCTCCCAATTCGCTATGGAGGTTATGGTGAGCCAAGCACCTTCCAAAGTCACCCAACCCCAGTGACCCTAGGTTCAACCACACCCTAACCACCCTGGCAGACCCCAGGGTTGACAAGCTCATTAATAACAACCTCATACTTCTTCCACGCCCAGCTACAGCAGATGACACCTACAACACCCTCAAGGATGGATTGTCCATCACGCCCATCCTACAGGTACCTGACCCCAGTCAATAGTTTGTGGTGAACAATGAATCAGTTGTGAGTATGGGGGCCTTCGTCTCTCAGCAGGCAGCCACAGGTCAGAGGCTCCACTCCTATGCTTCGTTTTACGTCAACCGTCGTCTACCGATACGAAGGATTGGGAGCTACTAGCCATGAAGCTAGCTCAGAAGGAGTGGCACACCTGTTCCTGAGCCAATGTAGGGATGTTTTTAATGTTTTACTGATTGTAACACAGTGACATCACTACAAAATATTGTCTGTTTTTAATGTGGTGCTGTCCTAGGACCAGAAGATCAATCATCCAATACTGCTTTTGGGCCTTGTGCCTTGCGTTCAGAGATTTTGTTGGGTTCCGATGATTAGGTAACACTGCCAAATAGACATAGAAAAATGTTGATGATGATGATTAAATCCATGGACAGTAGAAAATGGGTCACAAGTCATTTTAGCAACCTTTATTTGAGTGGTAGTTTATCTGAAGTATTACTATTCAGGAATGACTATAAAAAAGTTTATATACTGTCTGATTTTAGTGAAGATTTACATGGTTTTATTTTCCATAAAAGACAACAAAGAGACCGTGGGAGACAGGACTGTCATTTCATGAATTATGAAACGTGTCCTGGGAGATTGTGTTCTCGGGGTATTTTTATTGAGTTCTCACAGTAAGATAATTTAATTTCTGCAGGAAATGGGAATAATGCTGAAGCAGATGATGAGATGACCGTGAAGGGAAAGACAATATTTGCACCACAAGGTATGTATTTGTTTTCTCTTTTACTTATAAAACTTTACATTGCATTTACCTTGAGTACAAAATTTCAAATACCAAGTTCTCAGTTCAAAAATGAAGTTGATATAACCCGAATGAACACTCAAGCCTCTATGAAAGATACAAATTCCCTTCCCCACTATTGTTTTTATTATTTACTATTATGGTGCCACACTTTCCAGATGCTCACGTTTGATGCATGTACAGTATGCAGTATGTTGGGTATCATGTGTACTTTATATTTCTATTTGTGTGAGAGAAAAATGAGTTGGCAGTTCATATAAAATTCTTCAAAAATAACCCTGTGTGTGTGTGTGTGTGTGTGTGTGTGTGTGTGTGTGTGTGTGCGTGCGTGCGTGCGCGTGCGAAAGCCATGTCGCCCCTGCAGTGGTGAGACAAAGCTCTGAAACACTTCCAGTGAAATTTGAAAATCAGAGGGAAAGCTAACAACCTTTCTCTGGCATCGCAAATGTGAGGTAACTGGCACTTGATATTCAAAAACTCTGCTGGATGTTAATTGGCTAATTAGCTCAGCAACCATGGCTACATGACAGGAAAGCAGCAGCCTTTTGGAGAATAATAGATGTCACATTTTGAAATTAAAAATTGTTGTCCAGGCAACTTCCTCCAAAGAGCAAAATTAGAGATGTCTTTTTAAAATTCAAGACATTGTATTAATTTAAATTCTTAGTGTCTAATGGGAAGAGGTATACAAGAATAAATAATAATTATTTGTAACAATAATAACAATTTCACAGCATTCAAAAAAATTCAACCTGATTTAAATAAACCTAATAAATGAGTAAAGTGAGTAAAATGGGTAAAGCAGTTCTATGAATCCCAATTGTAGCTCCTCTACCCCCACCAACTCCATTTCACTGACTTGATTCCAAGTCAATGAAGAAGAGTTGGGTTGTATTTGACAGAAATCTCAACCTGCTGCTGCAGTCAGTGGTTCTATTGGTGACATTATCAGATAAAGTAATGAATAATTTTACAATGCCTTTATGGACCAAACAGTTCTGGCAGTCACTGTAGGAAATTGTCAAAAGTTTTGTCAGCAACAAATATGTTGTGATGTTGTGATAATGTGTACTAATACAAATCAGCAAACTGAAATAATAATGTTCTCTTACATGCAGGAGGGCACAACGTTTCTCAGGTATTTAAATGAATAATCTCATTTCAGTTCACCGTTTCCTTTTTGTGGTTCCCAGTACAGTATTTTCCGGACTTAGACGCATCAAAAATCCTTTAAATTTCTTAAAAACCAAAAGTGCGCCTTATAACCTAGTGCGCCTTTTATATATATATATATATATATATATATATATATATATATATATATATATATAAGTTTTAGAATAGGCCATTCATTGAAGATGCGCCTTATAGACCGGTGCAACTTATAGTGCAGAAAATACTGTGAATAAAAAGTACCAAACTTGGTTAACGATGTTCTTGATGGTACTCAGGAATGGTCCTCGAGTTTTTTTTTTTTTTTACTTAAATAATGTCACTTCACAAACTGCTTTTTCAGCATTGGTACCATGCACTTTTGTTGTGCCATGGGTTAGGGTCTCGGTGTTTGCTATAGTTCCCGCCCCCACTTCAGCGACCACAGCACAATTTGGCCTGAAAATTATATCTGGCCTATTTTCTTGCCCTGTCTCTATCCCCAGAAGGTTTCCTTTGCCACCCAACCGGTCAATGACCGCCCTCCAGACTCTGGCTCCACCCTCCAGAGTCTGGCTCCACCCTCTGGAGTCTGACTCCACCTTCCAGAGTTATCTTCTTGTTATCTTCAAAAACATCATCTGTATGATGCACAAAATGACAATTGGTGGTCATTCCTTTTCCCTGAGTATTTAGATGTATGTACGTAAAGGAACATTGGCATCACATGCTGTGCTGATAAGTGTAATTAATGTGTAATTAAAGGCAAACTTGGCCTGTAGCTTACCAGTAAACACACAAACACACACACACACACACACACACACACACACACACACACACACACACACACACACACACACACACACACACACACACACACACACACACACGCACAATTGCCTCTTCTTACACAACATGGACATTGACATTTGTGAAATAAAAAAGTAAAACTAGCAAAAAAATAAAGAAAACTTTGTATTGTGAAATATGTTTCTTGTGGTTTTTAGGATTACGGTAGTTGTGACAAACAGTTGTGACTATGCTTTTAATTTAGTAGACACGAGTACCATATTAAGCATTACAAAAAAGCATCATGAACTCATGATCTAAACAATTTTCCATTCATTTTTCTGGATTTGCAGGTATTATACTTTAATAAACGTTTTGATAAAGAGGAAGTTTGGTTATATTAATATTTCTTGGTTACTTTGAAAGGTGTGATTGTGCCAATACGTGAAGTCATTACATTTACCATGACAGAGGAAACTGTGACTGTATAACTCCACCGTCAATGATCCATTTTTTTTTTTTACCAGAGATCATAGATTGGACAGGGGCCACACTCTAAAATGAATCTATATACCAAAAATCTAATGGCACTCCATCTGACATGGGAATTATTGTACTGTAGAATTTTAAAACACAATATTGACCCCAGTTGAAGTCCCCTTAACCTTTACCCCAACCTGATCTTCTTTGATAAAAGCTGAGACTGTGACAGCATAGCAGATTTTGATCATTCAGAATGAGAATACAGCGATCCCTTGTTACACGCGGTTAATGTGTTCCAGGAACCACACGCAAATAACGAATATAGCAACAAACTATTTATCTTCTTATTTACGGTAATTTAAATGTTTATGAACCCTCCCCATACTAAAATTAAACCACCTTCTGTCAGTATTAACTTTTCCCACACTCTGATAGACTGTTTAAAGGCATTTTTGTGTCTCACGTAAGTCCGAGATTGATGGAACGGATTGCACTTCCGGGTGCCATCAGCCAATAGATGGTATCACATGTCTTACTACCAAAAATCCACGATGAGGTGATTGGTAAAAACTGTTTTCAGGTCTATTTGTGTTTGCTCTGTGATTCTTGGACTGTCTGACCAGTGATCGCAGTTCAAACATGTCGTGTCCCAGATATGTTGAGTTGTGTACTATATTTTATGCTCTCTTGAGGAATTGGGTATTGCTTGGTTTTTCCTTTCCTTAACCCACGTCTTTAAGTTTCTGAACAGGTGCTATGATATATTCCTGAGTAGACATTCTGCATAAGGCATAGAAAAGCCTCAGGCATGCACTCAAGCCTTGTCAGTACCCCACAAATCACTTTCTTTACGTTCACCAATGAGAGTAGGAGCAGATTATGTGACCAGTATCAATCTGTTCAGTCGATGTAAGCAAGATAATGGTAAACGGTTTTGAAAGAATGTCAATGAAATATTCTGGAAGACTTGATAAATTCAATATTTCACCATGAAGCATAACCACACCATCCATGGTCCAATCTATTCAATTCACATGCTGGATAACAATCCTGCCCTGAAGACATTTGCTAGTAATATAGAGCCACTAAATTGGAATGATAAATGTCAATTTTCAGGTTAATATACTGCTAGCTTGTTGATCAAATACAAACAGATGAAGCTTTAACGTGATTATTGCGATTTTTCATCACAACTGCGGCAAATGTAGACTTTATCTTGAAAACAGGGAATTTGTGCTCAGAGGGTAGAGATGCTCAGGAAGCCATTAAAAAAGGCTCGCTCATCAGCTGTGATCACTGTTAGAATCTGATGTGGGTTAAAGGACTAGATGTGTCAACATAGCTTTACAGTGCCCTTTAGAAAAAGAAAGAACAAGCCTTGCCAACTGTTTCACTCATACATTATGGCATTTTCTTTTCACTGTGTATGATGTGGGTGCTGTTGCTTTATGGCAAGAAGATTCCAGATTCCTTTTTATGCAGTTTCTATGTTCTCCTGATGTCTGCATGCGTCCTATCTGGGATCTCCAGCTTCCTCCCACCCCCAGAAACATGCTACCTAGGTGAACTGGATGTGCCAAATTGTCCATATGTGTGAGTGTTTGTCTTAATGTGGCCCCTTGATGATCTGGCGTCTCATCAAGAGTGTACCCTGCCTCTCACCTGTAGAAATCGGAGATTAATTCCAGCAGACCTGCGACCTGCAAGGTGGAGAATTTACTGTAGATGAGACGATTACTATTGTCTTTTCTACAAGGAAGTGCATGTATGTATGAATGTATTCATGTATGTACGTGTGTATATATGTGTGTATGTATGTATGAATGTATGTATGTATGGATGTGTATGATCCAAGACCAATAAACCTAGCTCCCTCATAATAGCATTAACATGAAACTTGCTTCTAACACCATTGCAGAGGGAACTGAATTTTTAGCCAATTACAAGCTGACTTCACCATACCCGTAAAAAAGATAAAAACACGGTGACACTAAACTGTGTCAGTTTGTTAGTAAATCCTGTTTGATCATTGTGGGATATTGATGGAATAATTGTCTCCAACCTGGAGGGAAATGCTTCAGATATTATTTAATGTCAGTGTTGATTAGTGAACGAGGTCGATAGCTAGAAGAATGTGTGGGATCTTTATCTAGTTTTAATAACAACTTTATTGTGGTTGTATTCATTCATCCACTTATATAACCATTACTTGTAATTTCTATTACTACTCTGAAGAAATGAGGGGCTACCACTTACCAGAGATGTTTGAGGACTTCAGCCGGGAAACCATCTGGACCAGGTGCCTTGCCTGCTGGCATACTCTGTAATTAATTGATATTCAGCGGAGCATCTATGATGTCTGTCTTCAGATTTTAGTTTGGGTAGCAATTTTGCTCACAATTGGTGAGCAAATTGTGAATATATCCTTTGTTTGACTTTGCAGTAGCTTAATATAAGTTATGGTACTATCTATAGAAGATGTCATTAATTTCTTGAGGTGATTGAGAATACCTACCAGAGGGATCCTGGATTGCGGTTATGAAAGATTTTTCTCCGTTGTGTTGGAGTTGGTTTGCAAGAAATTAACTTGATTTATTGTTATGTTCAAAATCGTTATATCTTAGTTGCTGTTGTAAGAATTGTGTTTTCTTTGACAGGATATTGTCAAGATTTAGCTTTGCATTTTGTAGTTCAGACCATAATTTTTCATTTGGATTTACAGCATAATCCTCAGTTAGATGTTTGAGTTTTCCCTCAATTTCTGCAATTGTTGCTTTGTTTTTTTGTATGATATTACTTTTACCTCTGATTACAGCCTTCCCAGTTTCTCAAAGTAAAGAAGGAGAAGAATCAGGAGATGCATTATTTTTTAAAAACTCTGCCCATTCTTGCCTTATTATTTTATCAAATTCTGGATCTTTAAGCAGAGAAACGTTGAAGCTCCAAGTCTGTGAAGGTTTATAGTAATTAACTGTTTGTAGGTTGAGGGATATTGGTGCATGGTCACTAATAATAATTGGGTGAATTCTAATGGAAGTTTTATGTAAAATAGAATCATTTGTGAGGAAAAAAAGTTGATTCCTGAGAAAGATTGATGCACTGCAGAGAAGACAGTGTCTTCCTTTTTTTTCTGTTTTGAAGTCTCCAAATGTCATCTAATCCTTAATTTCATATAATCCTGTAGAACTTTGACTGATTGCAGTGGCTTTGCTTGTTATTATTCACTACAACGGGCCACCACAGAACTTTTTTTGAACCTGAAGGAAATGTTGACCTAACTATAAAAAAATGTGGGTTTGCTAAAAGGGTAAATTTTATTTTTCATATTCTTAACAGAGATTTTGTGGGGTAAAACTCATGTCACTTACTAGTAGCTATATATTATCATAATTAGAATAAGAAATTTATTTATTTACTTGGGTGGCAAAGGCGATGTAAATGAGATGATGACCTTGACTTTGAGAATAACTAAGTCGAGGTCAAATTTCAATTTTTGTACTCATCGCGGATTTTTGGAAGGCAGTCATGTGGTACTGTACGCACATTCTATTGGCTGACAGCACCAGGAAGCGCACTACGTTCTGTGAGTCTCACACTTTTGTAAGACACAAAAGTACTTCAAACAGTCTATCAGAGTGTGGGAAAAGGTAATATAGACAGAAGGTGGTTTAATATCAGTATGGGGAGGGTTCATAAACGTTTAAATTTACCTTGAATAATAACATAAACAGTTCGTTGCTCTATTGTGGTTCCTGGAACGTATTAACATTTTAGGTACACATCTTTGAAACCTGATGAGATATAATCATAAAACAAAAAGCAACATTTTCAGGAAGCCAGAGGCACAAAAATATGTAGGTCAGGGTAAAATGTTGAATTCAGGGGTGTCGCGGGATGTTGCAGTCTCTGACTGCCTTGTTTTCATCTGTAGTCTCTGGGCAAAAGCAGAAATACATCATGTTTAGGAAATTCCAACTATTAAAACAAGATAAAGCAAACCCCTCCCGTTAAAACAGATCAACAAAAATCAACAGGACAGACACATCAAGAGCAGATCAACTCACCACCATAGAAATGCAACACATATAATGCACAATTTACTATTTTTGAACAGCGGCAGCAGCTCTAATGATCACAGGTCTGACTGTTCTTCAACCATTTCTTTAGGCTAAGTTTAGACTAATGTAGGGTGTTATACTCTCCAATACATAACGGCAGTGAGTTCTACATCCCTGCAGCTTGGACTGAGAAACGGTTTTGCCCAAATGCAGAGGACCAGAAGTTCACATGGCAGTCCCCTCTAGAAGTGGCTCGAGTTGTTCCAACACTTGTTTCATCACATGATTTTACAAACGCTTCAAGGGGTGGTGGTGACAGGTTGTACAAAATATAATTTTTAAATGTAAATGTTATTGTGATCCAGTAAAATTAGCTATTTAATTATGGGGCTGAACACAGCATATATTATATGTTTGTATATGTCACATTGTCATAATTAGGGGAGTCCCCCTGGAAGTCTGATCCTAGAATCGCCCTAAAATTACTGAAGCCACTGAATATCACGAGACATACTTTACAAATCAGATGTTGGTGAAGCACCAGAACAGTGACCCCAGTAACTCAGACCAAAAGAAAAGGTTTGGAATACTGTTCTGTGGAGACACAAAATCAAACTGGACCTTTCAGGGCCTCTAGATCAGCTGTATGTTTGTAGGAGGAAGTATGATGCAGACGCTGAAAATGACCCCCTTACGGTGAAGCATTGAGGGCTCGTTGATGCTCTGGGATTTGGGGAGTTACTCTGGCGGACCAACTTGGTGAAGGTCAAGTGGATTCCATCAATGATCAGGACATCCTACAAGAGAACATCTCAATCTATGTGAAGAAGATGAACCTTGGATGTTACTTGATGTTCCAAAAGCATAATGATGCAAAGCAGCCATCAGATACCACCAAGGCTTGGCTCCGGAGGAAGCCAAGACAAATGCGTGGTGAAGAAGGCACTTGTAGCAGAAAAAGCATGAATAATATCAGCAGGTCATTGCCAAACTCCAGACGCTGGTCGTACAGGTTGGCTCATTAGACTGCAATCAGTAAATGATGACTGGTGTGGAAAACACTCTCTGCTGTATTGCTCCAATGTATCGATTGTTTATTAATAGGTGATTAATAGTAGATGTTTCCGACAGGCCGGATACATAACGGGCTGTGATTGTCTAACATACGACTGGACAGCGTTGAAACGATGCTGCTTTCCATCAAGAGACCTCCTCCATCTCCACCTCCTGTGACGCGGCAGCAGCCGTCTAGCCGCCGGTTCGCTCTGCGCACACCCACCGCTGGATGCGCGCTGCACGTCGAGTCGAACGCGGACGCGGCTGATGAGAACCACGCAGGAACGGACCCACTCCTGAGCCTGTACGGACTGGATCCAGGGCGGGGACGGAGTTCAAGGCGTCACTGCATGCGACAGGGAGACTGCTGTCCAAGTAGACGAGGTAACCGAAGCCGAACGACCTGTTTCTGTACCCACGGTAACGATCACGGTCACCAGGGAGACCGACTCGGAGGCTGACCATCAGTCTGTGAACGAGCGTCCTGTTCCGTCACGTGAAACTTCCGTCAGGCTGATGTGTCTCCAGATGTTCATGTCGATTTGACATGTCTGATGCACCTTCACCGCATCCTGGAGAATGTTCATCTGAGGTGATGCAGATGCGATGGTTTCTGGACATCGTTGGTCCTGCGGCTACGTGTGTGTGTGTGTGTGTGTGTGTGTGTGTGTGTGTGTGTGTGTGTGTGTGTGTGTGTGTGTGTGTGTGTGTGTGTGTGTGTATGTGTGTGGTGTGTTTCTAGTCCCTCTGGTGAGGCTTTCCATGTCGCCCTGCGTCTATAACTACAATCGGACCCTACATGACATTCAGCCCCCCTCTCTTTCGCCCCATCTTTTCTCTCTCTTCCCTCTCATGCTCTTCCTCTCCCTCTTCCTCTCCCTCTTCCTCTACCTCTCACTTTCTCACAGCAGACGTTGACGGGAACCTGTGTAACGCATCTGTTGTGAGGCAGAGGGATGGAGGATGGATGTAACTGTCACACTGTTGTTTCTGCTGCTGACATCCCATTCTTTGGCTGGAACATGCAGAAGTCAGACAGTCTCTCATTCTGTATGTGAGTGTGTGTGTGTGTGTGTGTGTGTGTGTGTGTGTGTGTGTGTGTGTGTGTGTGTGTGTGTGTGTGTGTGTGTGTGTTTGTGTGTGTGTGTGTGTGTGTGTGTGTGTGTGTGTGTGTGTGTATCATTGTGAACATCATTGCGTGTGACTCTTGACTATGCACTGACTATGTATGTGCATTCAGACGTGTGTGTGGGCTCAAGTCGGCCTCAACGTGAGAATGTGTGTGACCAACGGAGAGCATCGCTGTGCCGGACCGCCTCACCTGGATCACACTCACGTCAAACCTTCCCATTCCTGAGGCTGGTAGTGATTCAGAAACACCTTCAACAGTCACCACCCCTTCATCCAACTGTCTCCATGTCTGTCTGAGTGTGTCTGGCTGCCTGTCTGTCTTTCTGTCTGTGTCTCTCTCTCTCTTTGCCCCCCACCCCCCCAACCTGACCTTTCTAACTGTTGCTTCAGGTGCAGGCTGTTTTCCCTCCTGTGCTGGGAAACTGGCGATAATGATTCATCACCTGTGACTTAACGTCTTTTACATTCATCCAGTGGATGACTGATAGCAGAACACCTATACATGTTCTAATAATAAGATCACCGTGAAAGGTCACTCAGGACAGCAACACATCCCCGCTAAGGCTCAGCCGTTGTTTTATTTAAATGAAACCATCTCAGCCCCATCACAATAGGCAGCTATATTGTTCTGTTAACACAAGTGAAAAAAAAATCATGATTCTACCTTTTTATGCAAATGAATTCCTAGATCCATTGGTTTAATGTACGACCCACACATCCGCCACATGTCATGATCCATAATTGTTAAAAGTGTTGCCAAGATAAAGCAAAGTCAAAGACAATTTAAAAAAAACCAAACCTACATCTGGTTATTCTTATGGGGTCCAGCATTGGAAGCAGACTTCGCTGCCTTATGAACAAATGGCCCATCAAGTTTCATTAAAAAAAAAAAGATCAGGTTGTTTTTCTCTCCTGCTAATATTTGTGAAAACATGTCATCAGTGATGGAGGTACTGACATATTTCCCTGTGTTTTATTTATGTGCTGTTCGAGTTTTGGGACTTTGTAAATGTTAATTGAGTACTTTCTAGTTGTGAATTGGAATTTTGTGTTTCTTTGATGTTCATATATGAATCATGTGCATGGTGAGATGGTAAACCAGAAAAAAAGGTCTTGTAAAAAGAGGACATGTGTTGTTTTTGAATTAATAAGTCAGCCTGATGCCCCTAGTATCACTATTTTTAGATTTTTAAATTTTGTTTGACTTATTCAGTTTTGATTTTACATGAAAGGAAAATGAAATGCAAGAAGTTGTTATTTATTAATTAAATTTGGAGTATCTCTTAATCATGGATCAGATGTTTTCATTGTTATTTGATAAGTTGTGCTACATTTTATCATTGTTAGTTTGTTGGTTTGGTTTGTTTCTTTGAAGGACTGTGTAAAAGAATTGGATTTTCACAAGGAAGTTGAGCTAAAAGTCTGGTCACAATAAATGCCATTCAATTTTGGTCAAGGGGAGGATCAAAGATTTAATTTGATCACATCCATTAATTTTGTAGGACAGAGCACTTTTAACCACTTTCTTAAATATTCAGCCTGGATGTTGATGGGAAAATAAAAGTCTTGATTGTGACTGCACTGGCTCACGATGGTACTGGAGTATCTTTAGGTACAGCACTTGTTGTTGCCCTATTTTCTAGTGTTTCTGAGCCAGTGCATCAACATTTTGTGCTGATGTACTCTGTGGTGTAAATCTGAGTGACTGTGTCAGACTTAACGTATCAATCCAAGCATTTAGTTGTGGAAAACTATAATTAAACCTGTTTTAGTTTTAAACTTACCACTGGTGCTGTATAACAAATAGTAGCAATGGGTTAATATTACTGTCAATGAGCTCATTTGTTATTATACCACTCATATTGCCCCAATGCCACTTCACTATCTCAACCAGTCTGGTAACTTCTAGTCATGCTACTGCTAAATCAGTGCTTTTATTGCCTTGTTGTGCTTCTCGGTTGTACTGAGTCATAACCTACACAATTAGGACATACATCCATCGGTCAGTGCCCTCATTTCAGTTGTTTCTAAAATATACCAGATATCATTTGAGGCCAGACAATTTGTTCAAGAAGTTCATTGAGGGTATTTATAAGATTAGCTCAATTTAGTTTGGCCTTTTCTCCATGTTTGTGGTGATGGGAGGAAGCTGGAGAACCTGTGTGACACACACAGACATGGGGAGAACATACAACACCATGGCTGTTCTATTGAGGTGACAATGTCACCCATCAGTCCACCATGTTAAGCTTTTGAACACAAAGAACAATGTTCACAGCTTCGCTCAGGACTAATACTGTTTGATGTCAGTGACATATGTAGATGGTCTGTCATTGTGCTATCTCACCTCAAATGTAGCAGCAGATACCCAAGCAAGGGTAAGATGAAACCTATGTCCAGATCGAAACAAAATATCAATTTTTTTCCCTTATCACAATTTCACCAACAAATATAGTCTTGAAGATTTATGGCTTTTTTTTTGCACACTAATGTGTTATTGTGTAGCGGGTAGAACTGATTACATCTTGTAGGGGACCAGGATAAAGGGGTCCATAATACTTCACATTTTCATTTCTCAGACCAAAGGTAGCCATGTTGTAGAATTTTTTGTGAGCCTGTAGTGACATTTTTCATTGCGAAGGTAATGTCAGTGTGTTCCCTCCGTGCTGCAGGAGACTTGGCTTTCAGGATATCAAACATGGCAGTTTCTTTTGACCTCCTTTTCTATACCTGAAAAAAAAGCTGATTTAGAGTCAGTACTTGGTAATACTGTGATTCGACTTGCTTGATTCTTTCATTCAGTAACTTGGGACTTATTTGAGAATTGAAGGCTGATAAGATTGACTTTCACCCACCTTTGTTGCATACAGCCCATCCTTCTTCTTTTCCTTTGGACGTGTCCCATTTGGGGTCTCTACAACGTGTCATCCTTTTCCATGTCAGCCTATCTTCTGCATCCTCCTCTCTAGCACCAACTGCCCTCATGTCTTCCTCACTTCATTATTCCACCTTCTCTTTGGTCTTCCATTCTCTCCTCCGGACGTGTCCAAACCATTGAAGTCTGCCCTCTCTAACATTGTCTCCAGAAGATCCCAGCTTTGATGTTCCTCTGATGAACTCATTTCTGGTCCCATCCAACCTGGTTACTCCAAGAGAGAACCTCAACATCTTCACTTTCTCCACCTCCAGCTTGGCTTCCTGTCTACTTTTTAGTGGCATTGTCTCTAATTCTTCCATCATGCCTGTCCTCACCACTGTCTCTAATCTGTCCATTGGGGTTGGCCTCACCACTGTCTCTAATTCGTCCATCATGGTTGGCGTCAAAAGTCTTACAAACTTTTCCCTGCATTCTAGCAGACTGTTGTGTCACATAAGACATCTGACACTTTCTTGTGATACCAGTATTAAAGGTGGAAAACCACGACACAAGCTTCGTACATGTCAAAACATTGAGAAGATTGTCTCCGAGGTTCTGATTTCTTCGATGTAACTTGGAACGCTACAGTATATTAAGTGTATTTTGGTAAATTAAACTGTTTCCAGTCACTCCACAAGAGGAGTTACGTTTATTCAATCCAGTGGAGATATGCTGATAAGGTCATGCCTGCATGAATCCTCGCCCTCAGTTGGTCTTAGTACTCCATGTTAAATAACCTTTAACTGGCCGGTGCTTGATCACTTCTATGACAATTGCCTCTTCACCTTAACACACTGTTGTCGGGTTAGGTTTCGGGTTTATGCTGCCGTGACCTTAGACCTCGCATGGTGAAAGGAGGACAGCGGAAGAGGGTCAGACTTGCGTTAAACCGCCCGAAGCATCATGAGCAATATCTCTGGATAAAATATGATTGGTTTGATTTTTGATGTGAAAGCTGTTTGCTGTCAGATGTATGAACACCAGCAGCTCTGACAGAGTGGCTTACATCTCACAGAGAACAGGCAGAAGGAGGAGACGGCTGCAGGATATTTTACTGGCTGACATGAAAATCAATGCAGGGGTTGTGAACATGCCGCTTCTAAATTTACACTCTCCAGAGATCAAGAAATATGTGTGTGTGACTGCTTCTGCTTTTACCTGTTCATTTAAACTTATCTTGAATTTCAGAGATGCTAGTCATCCTTAATAATTTTTTTTTATCCCTAATGTAGGGCAGTAAACACACACACACACACACACACACACACACACACACACACACACACACACACACACACACACACACACACACACACACACACACACACACACACACTCACAAATGTTGTCACTGTGTGAAATCCAGTGGATTGTGTATCATTGGTGTGAATGAATAATATTTAGCCACAGAAGATATTTATCTCAGAACCCTCACCCTTGTTGCAGTGAGGTGATGATCCAAAAACCAGACTTACTTAATTGAGATAAATATAAACCTTATTATTATTTTACACGTTAATTCTATCATTAACAAACCCTTAATTTGCTTTAATAAAATTTGAATCAGGGCGGCACGGTGGCGCAGTGGTTAGCGCTGCTGCCTCACAACACGGCGGACCCGGGTTCCAGTCCTGCTCTGTGCGGAGTTCGCATGCTCTCCCCGTGTCTGCGTGGGTTCTCTCCGGATTCTCCGGCTTCCTCCCACCTCCAAAAGCATGCGCTTCAGGTTGATTGGCCGGTCCCAAATTGACCATAGGAGTGTGTGTGTGTGTGTGAATGGTTATTTGTTTGTTTCTATGTGGCTCCGCGGTGCACTGGCGTCGTGCCCGGAGTGTCCCCCGCCTCACGCCCTGAGACTGCCAGGATAGGCACTGGCTACCCCGCGACCTGCGTTAGCGGATTAAGCGGGTTGGAAAATGAATGAATGAATGAATGAAAAATTTGAATCAGTATTCTACCACTAGTGAAAAACAGGAATATCCTCTTGAGCATTTAATGTCTAACATAAAAAAACAGAATATTGTTTATTTAAACAAAACCCACAAATTTCACTTTTTTCATTGTAGTTTTCCATTTAACCATCAGCTGTGTTTGTGCCGAAAACACTAATCCCCCTCAATGCGTTGTGATTTCTACTATTTTCATACCTTTATTGTGGGGTAATTCTTTCCTTTACTTTCAAAGTGAAAGAGAGCCAATATTATTTAGGTCATCATCACTCATGTTGAAAATCCAGTCAGCATCAAGTCTCCACACATCCATTGTCTTGCTGGACCGAGTACTGCATGTGTGCATTGGGAGGTTATGATAGGTGGACACTGTCACTGCACCATAATTAAGACTGAAAATTGATGAACAAACTGGAGCAGGAAACCAAAGAAAGACATCATTATCCACCATACACATCTTTTTGATTTAGTCAGAATATGTGGATTACCCTCAATTGCATTTCGTTCTGAAAATGTGAATGCAGCCATGAAGATGGCCATCTATGGACTTTGCTGGAAATAAGTAGGTAATGAAAGTTCCATGATTAACTAGTTTTACCATCTCCATAAATTCTCAGTGACAGACAGATAGATAGATAGATAGATAGATAGATAGATAGATAGATAGATAGATAGATAGATAGATAGATAGATAGATAGATAGATAGATAGATAGATGCTTTATTACTCCTGGGTATATCAAGAAGACTAACCATGGCTGGACAATGTTGGACTGACAGACAACACTGAGGCACTGATCATGGCAGCAGAAGAACAGTTCCTAAGCACAAGAGCAATAGAGGGCAAGGCAATATCTACCACAGTAGATCTGACCCAAGGTGCAGGCTGTGTAAAGAAGCCCCAGAGACAGTCCAGCATATAGTAGTGGCGTGTAAGACTAGCTGGGTGAGCATACATGGAGAGGCACAACCAAGTAGCTGTGATAGTGTACAGGAACATCTGTACCCAGTATGGACTAGAAGTACCCAAATCCCAATGGGACATACCACCGAAGGTGGTTGAGAACGACAAGGCTAAGATCCTGTGGGACTTCAGCTTCCAGACCAACAAACAGCTGCTGGCTAACTAACCGGACATAGTGGTGGTGGACAAAGAGCAGAAGAGAGCAGTGGTGATAGATGTGGCGATTCCAGCTGACGCCAACATCAGGAAGAAGGAACACGAAAAGATTGAGAAGTATCAAGGGTTGAAAGAACAGCTGGAACATATGTAGAAGATCAAGGTTAATGTGGTCCCCGTGGTAGTAGGAGCACTTGGGGCAGTGAACCCCAAACTGGAAGAGTGGCTCCAGCAGATTCCTGGAACAACATCTGAAGCCTCAGTCCAGAAGAGCGCAGTCCTAGGAACAGCTAAGATACTGACAGAACCCTCAGACTCCCAGGCCTCTGGTAGAGGACTCGAGCTTGAAGATGACACAGATAATACCCTACGAGAATGAGAGGGACACATATATATGTACAGATATTTGGTGCCACAAAATGTCATATAATTATCTCAACATCATTTTCACTACCTGAACCAAGGAAATAATTCTCTCCATCTCTCAAGTGAGGATTTGTAATCTAATTGGGTGATTACTCAGAGTGAATTATGGGTTGTTTGGTTCAATAACAAAAATTATTTGTGCCTACAGCACTTGGGTCATTTCTACTTCTCATGAAACTGCTATACAACTGCTATACTGACCATACTTACGAAATCCACAGTCTTTGCTCAGTCAGTCCATCAGGACTGAACAGTAAACTGATGCAGCACATTTTACATACTAACAGACTTGGTCATCACAGTTCAAACACAAAAGGGGACGGTGGTAAATTTGCATTTCTGCTGAATAATAACAATAATAATAATAATAACTCCTGTCTTCCTTTCAGCCTAGTCTCTGATCAGTCCATCACAGCCGTCTTCCTCGCTGTCTCTAATCCATCCATCATGGCTGTCCTCACCACTGTCTCTAATCCATCCATCTTGGTTGTCCTCACCACTGTCTCTAATCCATCCATCATGGCTGTCCTCACCACTGTCTCTAATCCATCCATCATGGCTGTCCTCACCACTGTCTCTAATCCATCCATCATGGCTGTCCTCACCACTGTCTCTAATCCATCCATCATGGCTGTCCTCACCACTGTCTCTAATCCATCCATCATGGCTGGCCTCACCACTGTCTCTAATCCATCCATCATGGCTGGCCCTACCACTGTCTCTAATCCATCCATCATGGCTGGCCTCACCAATGTCTCTAATCCATCCATCATGGCTGGCCTCACCACTGTCTCTAATCCATCCATCATGGCTGGCCTCTTTTGACCTTCTCTGTACTTTTCCATCAACATCTTTAAGGAAAATAATGCATCTGTGGTACTCTTCCACTGCTTGAAACCATATTGTTTTTTTTTGAAGATAGTCAAATAGTCTGTCCTGAGTCTAGCCTCTACTATTTGTTCCCGCAACTTCATTGTGTGACTCATTAGCTTTGTCCCTCTATAATTCCCACCATTCTGCAATTTACCCCTATTGTTAAAAATTGGCAACAGGAAACGTTTCCTCCATTCCTTGGGCATCTTCTCAGCTGCTAGAATTATGTTGAACAATCTGGTCAAAAACTCCACAACCATCTCTCCCAGATGCTTCCATACCTCCACAGGAAGGTCATCTGGACCAACTGCCTTCCATTCTTCATCCTCTTTAGTGCCATTCTAACTTCACCCTTGTGAAACACTGCTACTTCCTGGTCCACCACACTTGCATCTTTGCATCTTCTACTCTACCTTATCTCTTATTTTCCTCATTCATCAACTCCTCAAATTCCATCCATCTATCCAGCACACCGCTGGCACCAGTTAACACAACTCCACCCCTGTCCTTAATCACCCTAACCTGTTGCACAACCTTTCCATCTCCATCCCTCTGTCTTGCCAAGCTGTAGAGATCTTTCTCTCCTTTCGAATTGTCACCTGAAATACATGAATCATATGCCTCATTTGGTCTTTGTCTTCTCCAGTTGCCTCTATGTCATATGTCAATGTATTCTTGTCTCCTTTCTTTGGTCCTTGTAAATCAGTTCTTTTGATGAGTGATACCTTTTCTTTTATTTCTATACTCACAAGTTAAAAAAGACCATGTGCTGTCGTCAGCACATTTTTCCTCTTGGCTGATTGAGACAAAACTCCCCAAAAGACTCTAGGCCAGGGCCTTTCTACTGTTGGTAACAACCAATTGCTGTAACAAAGGAGTACAACACAAAGTCGCCCATACATTTGGTGGCAAAAATGAACATTTCAGAACCACATGACACATAACTCCCATACTCACGGTAAGCAGTCTGCTTAAACACAGCAACTCCACTATTTATATCAAAAACATATACTTGTTTATACCCCTGTCACAGTGGTATGCTCCGATCCCTTTCAACGTCTCTAAAATGATCGCTGGAGCCAGGTGTGACTCTTTCAGAAGGTTTAGGGTATAGGAATCATATACATTTGTTTGGCATGAATTTAAATAAACGATTAAATCAGGTACTTAGTGATGCAAAACAAGGCTTTCTGAAGTTCTGAACCTTTTCCGAACCACTGTGTCATAAAGTGGTTAACTACTCCAAGCTTCATTCAGTTCTCTCAGGTGACACCTACTGTCAGTAGAGATCATTGCTCATTTGGATTCATCATCAAAATGAACCCTTACAATTGTGTTTTATGAATTGTGTTTCATGAATTTGTTGATTGTATTTACTCAGAAAACATTCTTCCCATGAAGCAACAATACAAGAAAATAAAGCTGTGAAATGTATTTTGTGTGTCATTCATATTTTGTTGGGGGGAATTGCGCTTGGTGTACTTAGTGTTTTATACTTGATATTGTGCTTTGTGTATTCACCAATTGTGTAACTCATGTGTTTTTATTGAGGAACAGCAATTTCTGTACAGTAGAAAGGCTGAGTCAATTTCTTTTTTGGAGACAACTTCTCCAGCCTTAGAAAAGACCCTTTCACAGGGTACGGAGGAGGCTGGGATCACGAGATAACCTTTGGCCAGTTTAAACAAGTTGGATTACACAGTTTTACGCCTCCCCCAGTATTTAAAAGGATCCTCTGCACGGTCTAGAGGAGGAGCAGCTAGATACCGCTGCACCTCAACGACAGCATCTGCATTGTGTCTTACCAGTGGGAGCTGCAGCAGGTTTTGGCTATGGTGGTGCTGATGTAGATGGTTCAGCAGCAGGTTCATGTTTGATGAGGGAAGCACATTCAGCCATCAGCCGTTTCACAGCAGTCTCACAAATTCCTGGACTATGAAAACCAAGTGTTTTAAACCTTGGGTCTAATAACGTTGCAATTGAATTCACACTTGTTGTTTCACTGCCCAACAAATTTTCATTCATTATTCGGCCAAGGATTATCTCAGCCCCAACAGTGCCATGTTTTTACAAATTATACCATCCTTATTGAATGTTTTTACATAAAAGGTCACATACTTGGTTCCCTTTGTGGATTTGGCATGTTGATCTTTTATTGATATTTTGATGGAAAGATGTATGACTGAAGTTATACATAGTAGGCCCTTTCTTCTCCTTCCTCTTCTCCTAATATGAAACATGTCACATACATGTCATGTCATACATGCATACATGTCACATGTCATCACAAATGCAAGAGTCAATCATGGAGGTTTCAGAGTATTTAATGCAGTTTTATAGAAAAAAAGAGTACTGGTTTTCATGAAATGCAACTGAAGACATATTTCCCCTGTTATACTGTTATAATGTTATACACATATACTTGTCTGGTAGAGCAGGCCGTCCAACGATCAGAGGATTAGCGGTTCGAATCCCTCTCCCCCCGTCATCTGTCTTTGTGTCCTTGGGCAAGACACTTCATCTTCCTTGCCTCCGGTGAGGGACTCGGTGTGTGAATGTGTGTGAATGTTCCGGGGGTGGTCGGAGAGGCCGTTGGTGCCGATTGGCTGCCATGTTTCTGTCAGTCTGCCCCATGGCAGCTATGGCTACACATGTAGTCTACCACCACCAAATATGAATTTATTTATTTATTAAGTTTATTTTTGAGAGGCGAATGAATAATGGAACCACTGTAAAGCACTTCGAGTGTCCATAAAAGGATTACATTAATTTAATCCATTATTATTATTTATTTATTTTTTTAGACTTGAGCCTCATTGGTTCACTGCTTTTCTGAACACTCATCATTCCTCTTCCATAGCTTTCAGGTGTGCTGTCATAACAAGTTGAGATGAAACTTCCACCGATGTGGAGAATGCCCTTCTGCCATATAATTAAAAAGCTGCATTGTATGGATTTGGCAGATTTTGATGGAATCTATTTTGTCAGTACTGTATTATCTGCATCCTATTGTCATGTGTAAACCTAAGGAGATAACGTCCATCTCTGCCTGCTTAGATTTTAAGCCAAGGACAGGCCTCATCTTCAATCCAACCATATCTGTCTATATATCTATCTATATGTTCTGCAATAGTGAGATTCTGTTATGCATTAAAGGCACAATCCAAGAGTTCAGGGCTCAGACCTACCAGTACAAGCTTGACAGAGAATCAAACTTATGTCTCTACTCACAGACTTTTGGTGTAATCTCTCCACTCAGAAAGTGATCCCTGTACAGGAGAGTTATACTGATGCTTGTTGCCATGGTGAACCTCGACTGGCCTGAGTCAATGGTTTTCATGTTAGCGTGTTTTCCATTGCTGTGTGTGAACAGGTGAGAGAGATTAATTAAAACGTGGATTTTCATCCAGGATCTTCTTGTGACAACATTCAGCCATTGTTGCTGGACCCATCTCTGAACACACATGTGTCTGATGAAGACATGTGTGCTACCTTCGTGTCTGTGGTGAAGTTTGGTGAGTGACTGAGAAATGATTGCAGATGGCAGGAGAGCTATACATCAAAATGAGGTTATGCATAATGATGAGCTCTTAGGTAGCAACACAGGTTTACAAACAGGTGACTTGATAAGCCTGGAGATTTTAGGTAAAAGCTGGCAGCCTGAACACACACACAAAACATATGCACACAGTGACTTGGTTAAACTCCATAGAGACATTGGGAATGTGAGTGTGTGATATGGAGATATCTCTCCCAATCTGGTAAATATCGAAATATCCGTCTTCTATCCATCCATACATCCATCCGTCCGTCCGTCCGTCCGTTCATCCATCCATTGTTTGACCATCAGCCACTTATTCATAAGAATGTCTCTGTAAACCACTTCAGTATAATGTGCACCTGCATTGTGAAACCTCCCATGGAGGTACATCTAATACAGTGGTCTCCAATCTTTTTTTTCCTCTCCGGACCGGTTTAACGTCAGACAATTTATTTATTTAGTTTTGTTTTTTTCCATACATGTTAATATAACAGACATCACATTTACAACATCATCAACAACATCCGAACAAAAAGGGCTGACGAGTAGAAGCCAATAGGCTTGTGAAATTCTTGTCCCCCAGAATCAACAAACATCTCTCCCGTTACAATATGTTGTCAACAAACTCAGACATTAAATGTTTTCAACCAGTTCATCCATTGAATTCTGACAGATGTTCGTGCTCTTATCCACTTCCAGATATTATCCTTATAACCTAGAGTATAACCATGTTTACGTTCTCCCTAGGAACACAAGGTTTGTTAAGATCACAGATAGTCAACTTCTTGTTGACCTTGCCTTGACACTGGCAAGCTCAACAAGAAGTTGACCTTGCCAGTGTTCTCAACAAGAATATATTGATTATATTCACCTCTTTCAGCAGACAGACAGTGTTTATCCAAGAATTAACCCGTTTGTTACAGACAATTTAAAAGCAATACATGCTATTATATTGTCAAAAGATATCAACGTGCCCTTTAAAGTCTCAAACTTGATGTTATCTCCCCAAGCAGAAATCCATGTTTTTTGTTCTTGAGTCCATGTTTCTGACATTGATGATGTTGAATGGTTTTTCAACTGTTCCATGTAATACTTAAAGTCTCCAAAATTCCATCGAACAGGGCATAATCCACACAATGACGGGTTTTCAACTCCAAACTATCTTGATCAGCAGTTCTCTCTATTAGATCTTTCATTTCTTCAGACAGTGCAGAGATGGCTGTTCTCTGCTGTACTGAAGTTACACAGTTTTTATTTTTTGTCACACATTATGTCACGGTTTGGCGTGGCAGTTCTGGCGTGTGGCAGGGGGAGGCCAGGCTGGTGGGTGGAGCCACGTCTCCACACCTGAGACTCATCCACACCCCTATTCTGATTGTTCACACCTGAACTTTAACTTTGTTCACGTTAATAACAACTCCTCTCAGTCAACTACAGTTAGTTATGGAGTTCCTCAAGGCTCAGTTCTTGGTCCAATACTGTTTATCTTGTACATGCTTCCTCTGGGTAATTTGATAAGGAAACACTCCATCAACTTCCATTGTTATGCCGATGATACGCAATTATATCTCTTGATTAAACCTGACGAAGTCAGCCAGTTGTGCAAATTACAGGCGTGTATCAAAGGGATTAAAGAATGGATGACGAATAACTTTTTGCATCTCAATTCTGATAAAACTGAGGTTGTTGTGCTCGGCCAAAAAACTGTTAGGTATGTAGTGCCCAGTGATGTAATAACCTTGGATGGCATCACGTTTGAGGCCAAAACCACTGCGAGGAACCTAGGTGTCATCTTTGATCAGGATCTCTCGTTTAACACACACATTAAGCAGGTTTCTAGAATGGCCTTTTTCCATCTCCGAAACATTGCTAAAATCAGGCATATTTTAAAACGGAGTGATGCAGAGAAATTAATCCATGCTTACATCACTTCCAGACTAGATTACTGTAACACACTTTTTTCAGAATGCACCAAAAAGTCGCTGAAGAGTCTTCAACTAATTCAGAATGCTGCCGCCCGTGTTCTGACCAGGACCAGTACCAGAGACCAGGTTCTGACCAGGACCAGTACCAGAGACCAGGTTCTGACCAGGACCAGTGCCAGGGACCATATTTCTCCTGTGCTGGCTTCTCTGCACTGGTTTCCTGTGAAAGCTAGGATAGATTTTAAAATACTCCTCCTCATTTACAAAGCCCTTCGTGGCCAGGCACCGACCTATCTGAAGGAACTTTTAGTTCCTTATAATCCATCTAGAGCATTACGCTCTCAACATACAAGCCTACTGGTGGTTCCTAGAATTTATAAAAGTAGGACGGGGGCTAGAGCCTTTTGCTATCAAGCCCCTCTATTGTGGAACCACCTCCCAACCTCAGTTCGGGGGGCAGACACCCTCTCACTATTTAAGACTAGACTTAAAACTTTTCTTTTTCATAAATTTTACAATTAATGGCAACTTAGGTTACTATGTTTATATTCATATAGACCTACACTACTGGAGACTCAACATCCAGACTCACTTAGTTCCTCTCTCCTCCCCCTTCTCTCCAACCATCTCTGTTACTCCTCCTCCTCTCTGATCTCACTCTCCAAGTCTCCAATCACACCGTACTAACTAAACTTCTACCCTGGACTCTCTGTGCTATATGTTCTCCCAGGTTTTTCTCAGGTTCACCCCTCATCCGCCCATCTGCTATGGACCTGCTCTTCCCATCCCACCAGTACCACCCCTAACCTAATTATCGGCTGGGGTCCGGCTTCCTTTTTCCTCCGCGCCACCATACTGTTCCACCCCTCATCCACCCATCCACTGTGGACCATCTGCTGTGGACCTACACCTTCCAAACAACAGTATCACCCCTCACCTAACCATCGACTGGGGTCCTGCTGTCTCTCTTCCTTGGTGTCATCTTACTTTTCCACCCCTCATCCGCCCAGCCGCCGTGGACCTTTCTCTGTGGACCTGCACCTCCGAGCCCACCAGTATCACCCCCATCTCTCCATGTGCTGTACACCTTATCCTCCAAGCCCACCAGTACCACCCCTCAACTATCCATCGGCTGGGGTCCTGCTTCCTTTCTTCCTCCATGCCGCCATACAGTCATCCACACAGCTGTAATTGTGCCTTGACTTTAGCAACCTTAACCATATTGATACTGCCTCTATCTGGACTATCTGTCACTCTCTCTGCCTCCCTCTCTCTGATGCTGTTCTTATCTTCCTTTGATTTCTTTTCCACCCAACCGGTCGAGGCGGATGGCCGCCCAAAAGAGTCTGGGTCCGCTTGGAGTTTCTTCCTCATCGAGGGAGTTTTTCCCCGCCACTGTCGCTTATGCTTGCTCTGGAGGGTTCAGTTGGGTTTCTCTGTCTGTTAAAGCGCTTTGAAGTGTCTGCTGTCATGATTAAGCGCTATATAAATAAAACTTGATGAACTTGATGAACTTCATTGGGGCAATCATGATGAGGCTTTTTAAGCCTAGCTCAATGAGAGCTAGGTGCTGGGTCGTTTCTCTTGTTCGGTTCCTGGAAGTCTGTTACGTTTCTTGCCTGTCTGGAGAATTCTTTCAGTTTTGAATAAATCATGGACGGAAGATTCACTTTTGGTGTCCTGCACTTGGGTCCATATCCCGCCTCTCGTGACACATTATTGGTCGAATTTCTCCAATTCTTCCACATTTTGATCATCGTTGTTTTCATCTGCTCTGGAGAAAGCCTATGAAGATCCTGTATTTGTTCATCCAGGTGTTGTTGATCAGCCCACTCTTCTTCAGCTGACGAGCTTTTCTATATCAGCATTATTTTTGGTGAGATTCTCAATGATATATATGGATGGATGGTATTTATCTGCCACACCTTAAAAGCTCATCTTTAAAGGAGAGCACATCTTTTCCTTTCAGTTTGGGGCCTTGTTTCAGAGGAGCAATTTTGTACTTGCGATTTAGGAATTTTATCAGCACTGCAGGTGGTCTCCTACCTCCAGATGGTAGTGGATGACATGTCTAGATCTAGTCTGGATCAGTATTAATCTCCAGATCCCTCAGTTGAGAAATCACCTGTTGTTCCACTGTCTCATAGTCAGTGCTGTGTTCAGTTCCCTCTGCTCTGGCCACAGCTTGTGGATAATTCCTCATCTTAAGTTTGATGCCAGTGATGATCACATCATTTATTCGAATGCTTTGTTCTATTTCCTCCATTCTTTATTGTCCTTGCTCTCGGACAACCATTCTTCGTTCTTTTTCATCTGTGTCGCTCTGCATTTTCTCCTTCATTTTTTCCATGCAGTCTAGTACCGGTTTCAGCTTTTCTTCCAACTTCTTATCATAGCCACTGCTGAACTTATTAAAGTCTCTCTATACTCATCCACAGAAGAGGCCACCCGCCCTAGGGCTTCTTTCCAGTTTTTATTGTCATTCTCCTCAGATTTCCTCTTCCCATCGTCATTTTGCAGAGAATCAGTGAGAGTCAGGGAGAGCTAATCTGAGTATGAATTTGAGAGAGATAGCAAGAGATATTAACAGAGAGACAGAAGAAAAGACGTCTGCTCTCCTTTAAAGACGAGCTTTTAAGGTGTGGCAGATAAATACCATCCATCCATCCATTCTTCCATCCATCCATCTTAATCCACTCATCCGTAGTCAGGTCGTGGATGCAGCAGCTTCAACAGGGTACCCCAAACTTCCCTTTCTCACATCCTCCAGCTATGAATGGGGGATCCCAAGGCGCTCTCAGGCCAGTGTTGAAATACAATCCCTCCGCCTGGTCCTGGGTCTGCCCCGAGGTTTCCTACCAGCTGGACGTGGCATGAACACCTTTCTAGGGAAGTGCTCTGGAAGCATCCACACCAGATGCCCAAACCACCTTAACTGACTCCTTTTCATGCGAAAGAACAGCAGCTCTACTCTGAGCCCCTCGCTAACAGCAGTGTTTCGTACCCTATCTCTAAGGAAGACACCAGCTATCCGCCTGAGAAAGCCCATTTCAGCCACTTGTGTCCGCGATCTATAAGATAATTTCCCCCAAGGGGGACAATAAACTGTATTTAATTTCATATTTTTTGTCAGCGGCCGGAACTGCTCTTTTAAGAATGTAGTCATGTGACCGAGGCAAGCATCTTGGCAGGCGTCAAGTGACTCAGACAGATGCGGTAGAAAGATTTGGCTCATTTTCCAAGACAAAACACTGTTCAGAATCAGATTGTCATGGTCCCAGTTCCAGTTTTCCCTCCTATCCTCTGTATCCTGAATTCATCCACTCATTCCTGTCACCTATGTCGCAGCAGCCACCTGCTTCCCATCTCCAATCAAGCTGCACCTACTGATGCTCTGCTCAGACCTCAGTTTGCTGCCAGATTCTTATAATCTCATGCCAGAGTTTAGCTTTCTTGGACGTCCTTGTGATTTTGCTTGTTCCCTGAATTGTGATTGTTTGTCCGTTCCTTGCCTGAATTCTGGCTACCTTCTGCTGATTAAAACTATGAACGTGGAGGTCTCCTCTGCAGTACTGCATTAGGTAGTACACCCATGACACAGATTATAAATAAAACGGAAATAATGCAGCGTTCTCGTTAGCGTGCGTCCTTGCGAATCTGACCCACACTTTTTGACATCGACGCACGATCATCAGACAACATGCATCCTTGGGACGCAAGCTTTAAATACTTCGAATGAAAGGAAAGTGATGCTACCTTTTTCCGCGATATAATGGGAAAAATTCCCCTCCATTCAACAAAAATATTCACAATTTATCCATTTAAATTTCGAACCTGGAAATTGGCATTTTTCATAATTGGCAGTTTTTCATAACGAGGATCACTCACATGATTCAGCCTAATTAAAATCGACCAACACGATGCAGTTGACCACATCGACTGCAACACGATGTCTGCTCATTTTACACACTACCGCGAGAGAGCGAGGAGTAGTCTTACATTATCGTCATGCCTCCGAAAAAGATGCAAAAGTTGTAGAAAAACCAAGTGACAATGAGTGCTTTCTTGAATAAAAAGCAATCAATAATCAATGAAGAAAAAGAGAGAGCTATTACTGTGGATAGTATGGATAAATGATGAAGCCAAGCGAAAACCAGCAAAAATCCAAACATTTGTATTGCAATGGGTGAGGTACGGCTAAATGTCAGCACCCAAGACATAATAAGGTGCAGTTAACAAAAAAAAATTGTGTGGAGTAGCCTCTTTCATATATTCTCCACAATAGAATATATGATTAAAGGCAAAGAAAACTATAAAACTATAAGCATAGGTGGAAAACCCCCCCAAACGTATTACATCTTTATTTTTTGACTATTTTTTTTAAGAATGACCACCAGGCTTTAATATTTTAATATTAATAAAATCATTAAAATTAACAGTTTGTTTTGTTTTTATATTGTACTATTGGCAAAACTCAATCCTTGCATACAGCTTCTACCGTGTATTCTGTTATTACTTTTGCGATGCATAAACGTCATGTCGGGATGCACAAATTTTTCTGGAAGTGCATCGCAGGGATGCACTACACTCAAAAAAATAATACTGCATGTTACTTAATTCAATCAGTGAAACATTTTCACACTTACAAATATTGAGTAGATATGAAAGCTCTCAAATCTGTTAAAACAAAACCTGAGTCATGAGTAAAATCTAAGTAATATTTTCTAGTACATCTGAACAAATTGATTTGGTTCAATTACCTAAAAATATTGAATAAATGTAACTGAATTTGGGGGGGTCGCACCCCAAAATGAAGGGGGACGGCATCTTGCTTAAGGGCACCTCGGCAGTGGCTGGGAGGTGAGAAGACACCTGATCACAACATAGGGACTGCTGGGCTAAAATGGTTGTTTCATTTTTGAGCCGTTCAAGCTTTTTCTTATCACGACGAATCTCCCGATGCTTCATTGCTCATACAAGGCATAACATTTCCTGTCCTGTGTTTTATCAGCTTTGCTCTTACGGTGTGTCATGGAGCCCTGTCTTCTAGCATCGACACACAAATCATTCCCAGAAAACACACATGGACTTGCAATGCATTACAAACAGAAAAATGTATCCACACTGCTGCACAATGCTGACAGGCAGCACACACAGACACACACACACGCCTGCGCAGATGCACGCACAGTCACATTTGTTTAGATACACTATTCCTCTTTGATGCGCACAGTGCTTCTTGTGTGTGTGTGTGTGTGTGCTTCTTGTGTGTGTGTGTGTGTGTGTGTGTGTGTGTGTCTGTACAGGCTCACTTGCTTGCTCTATATTTGCTGTTTCTATGCCAGCCCACTGGCAAAGCACAGTCCACCCCTTGGTCTTGTAGTCAGTCACTACACAATGTGTGTGTGCAGTGTTGTGAATTCAGTCATAGTGACAGGAGGTGGGAAGAGAAAAGAGGAGGAGAAAAAGACTGGGATTGAAGAGATGCTGAGGGGGGACTAAGATGGGAAAATAGCAAGAAAGCAGGGAGGAGAGGAGAGGTAGCCAGCAGGTAAGGATGGTGTGTGTGTGTGTGTGTGTGTGTGTGTGTGTGTGTGTGTGTGTGTGTGTGTGTGTGTGTGTGTGTGTGTGTGTGTGTTCATAGTGGGAGGGTTACAAGTGAAGCCGAGTGTAAAGAAATAATCTTGACAAAGCCTGAAAATGTTGCAGCTCAGCATCGGCCAGAGCCAACATGCGTCTAAAATGTTGGTTTATTACAGTGTCTTAATGAGTGTCATTTTGTCATTTTGACAAACAGACACACAAACAGAAGGGGAAAACAAAATCAACTAACTGCCTGTTCATCCTGTTCTCTCCGAGACTGAAATGGTTCTACCGTGTGACATTTCAAATAGGATTGATGTTTTCTAGGACTCTTTTTTTTGCCTGAGGTTATTTGTAATCAATGGATAGAATAGCTTTATTGTGTGTGTGTGTGTGTGTGTGTGTGTGTGTGTGTGTGTGTGTGTGTGTGTGTGTGTGTGTGTGTGTGTGTGTGTGTGTGTGTGTGTGTGTGTGTGTGTGTGTGTGTGTGTGTGAGCGAGAGAGAGAGAGAGAAAAGATGGGGCAATATCAATATCTTCAGCTGGAGTCCAAGCCACAGCCATTGCCACATTGTGGGAACAGATGTGAACATGGTTAAACCACTGCACCAGCTGTGTCCTTTGTGTTCTACTGATCACAACATTTTGAGCCTATGCTTTCAAGATAATCTTCCCCTTTTTGGACCTGCACCTGTTTTTGTGTAAATAAATCTATTTTAATTGGTATGAGTAAGACATAGTGTGTAATTATATGTTGTTTTCTATTATATTAGAATGGTACTGGGGAGTGGATACTGTTGTTGGCTCAGAGCAAGAAAGTTCTGTGTTCATTCCTTTCTGTGTGGAGTCTTTATGTATGTGGGTTCTCTCTGGATTCTCTAGCTTTCTCCCAAACTCCAAAAAATGCGATTGGTCACATGAAAATTGTGACCTCTTGTGGCTCCGCAATGAGCAGGCCTATCGTTCGCAGAGAAGCTATGCTCCAGCAGACCCAAGACCCACAAGGCGGTTAAGCAGCTATAGATAACATATTTGATCTTCTCATCTACAAAAAGAAGGAGGAATGGATCAAATTATCTAACAATTTTTTCTTTTTTTTTTTGGATCTTGTTATGTTTTCTTTTTCACAATGGGGCTTCAGAGATTGGGAAGAATTCATGCAAAGAAAGATGCCTCTACTCGCATGCATGCCAGTCAAGAACTGTGTATTCAGTCTGCCCCATGGTAAATGATCTCTGCTCTGAACCCTGTACACCATAAATTGCAGATTCTGTGGCACCACTATTGTGTCCCCCTATATTTTAATTTAAAAGCTGTGAAATAACAAGCAGGTTGTGACACTTTTCTTACAGGTAGTCTATAGTCTACATTGCTGGCACTACCTTTCAACCCTACCTGAATTATCTTCAGTCTCCATGTTGGAGAAGTCTCCATGAACATAAATACATTGTGGGTTTGTCTCCTGCTTAGAGGTTCACAGAGATGTGGATAACAGAAGGAGAAAACCCTGCAGATGACGCCAACAGAAAGTATTGCTGAGTCATTTTAACATGATGTGAGATCTTAATCTATGGGATATTAATGTTACTTTTACAAACTGTTAGCAATAGGCTAAACTCTGTAACCAGGTTGGTGTGATTGGTCTTGAAGGCTGATTAGGACCTTTGTATACTGTGAGCAGTACGACCCTCACATGAGATAAGGTACAACTTGGTCGCTACACTGCGGATTTTCATTTTTCAAGGGTGGTCCTGGAACACATTAACCACGAGAAAAAAGAGATTACTGTACTTCTGCATTTGGAATTTATTCAAGTTGAACTGGAAGTCTGTGGTATAGAGGGTGAAGAAAAAGGGAGAGAGCACAGTCTCTTATGGATCCCCCGTGTGACTAGTCACCACTGATCAGCCACACAGTCCCTCATTGAAAGATACTGAGGTCTGTCTGTCAGGTAGTTGGTAATCCATCTCAAGAGGTGATGGACTACAGCCATGGTGGGCAGTTTCTCCTGCAGGAACTTGGGTTGGATGGTGTTATAGGCATTTGAGAAGTCGAAAATGAGCACCCTATGAACACAGACATCTAGGCAGGAGAGTGCAAGGTGGAGGAGGTACATCATCAATCCCAACCTCAGCCTGGTAGGCAAACTGGAGATGGTCCATTGTACCCTGCACCTGGGGAGGCAACAGACTGAGGTTGACCACCTGTACTTCCAGTTCGGCCGCACAGGCCTGAAGTAGTCCTAAGAGGATCTTGTCTGATTCAGCTGCCTTCCTGGGATGAAGCCACCTCAGCACTGGCATCCCTTGGTCAGCAGCAAAGTATGTGCAGGTAGTAGCAGTAGGTTTGGGTGGAGCTAGTGAAGTAGGGGGTCCAGTTGTTGAAATAAGTAGAGTATGTGCAAGGGTGTTTGGAATAGGCATGAGAGAGTTAGAACAGGTTGAAAAGAAGAAGAAGCAGCATTCAGTAGGGTATCCGCAGGGCTGGAGGAGGTCTGGAATGAGGAGCATGTCATGGAGAGGGAGTGGAACCGACTTGAGAAGCTGTTCAATTCATCAGCTCACTCCACTGTATTGCACCCTCTGCCATACCCAGTGATAGTCCTCATGTCACTCCAGACCCCACATACCTGATTGTGTCCCCAGTGGTTTCCCAGTTTCTTTCAGCAAGCCTCCTTGGCTTCTCTTCCTGAATGGCTGTACTTTCCTGTTCAGGACAGCCTCCTTGGTTACCCAGGGATTATTCTTGGGGTACACCTGACTGTCCTGACAGGGACCGTCGTGTCCACACAGAAGTTCACAGTCTGTAATACACTGTGCCAACCCCTCGGTTGTAACTGGTAGCCTCTTTACCAGCAGAATGTAACTGGGCTGCAGATGCACTAATGGGAGAGGGGAATGGCTGTGTATGCCTCCCTTGCATTAGCATGTAACAGATTTACTTTCTTGTTCTTCCACGTGGGGCAGTCTATACACTGGATTATTGGCAGTAATGTGTCTAGGGTGACGTGCTTGAAGTCACCCGAAATTATGAACAGAGCCTCTGGGTGCCGGGTCTGAAGAACAGAGGTGCTGTCTCAGGGGCTGCCCTCGGTGGAATGTAGACAGTGATCCCTTCAACCTGGATGATATTTCCAGTTCTAGAACAGCATGATACTCCCAGCACTGTTTTTAACTGGGGGGATGGTGTTCTTTGCGTTATATGCCTCTAGCTTATGCTTGGATAAAGAAGGAATGTTTCAATGGTGAGAGAATGCATAATCCTCTTCAGGATTGGCAAACTTCAGTCTGGATTGAAGGTGTCTCTTCTGTAGGAGTTGCGTTTTTCTCAGCGTGCATCCTCACACTCCATTTCTGTGCAGAGTTCCAGTGACTGTTATGTTCAACACTACAATACTCAACTTGGCTAAATCAAATAACTAGTGTTTTGGTAGTTGTTCTAGGGTCTTTCAACACATCTCACTAGTTCTTTCTCGACTCTTCGAATCTTTTTCTTCCTATCTCTGCCAGTTTTGTTCTGTACTTTATAGTTCTCTTTGAATTGAATGACACTACAATTCCCAACTTGGCTAAATCAAATAATACAAGCTGCGCACATTACAAAGTCAAAGCACATAATAGCACATAGTGGTTTTAGCTTTGGTTGAATAAAACGGTCAGTTAAGAAGCTTAAAATTTTTATCTTTTTAGTTTTTGGTTTTCATGAAATAATTTTGTTTTGGTCCTTCTACAAGTGAAGGAGTTTAAGTATCTTGGGGTCATGTTCATGAGTGAGGGAACAATGGAACATGAGATTGGACGGAGAATTGGGGCATCAGGAGCAGTATTACAGTCGCTTTATCACACTGTTGCCACAAAGAGGGAGCTAAGCCAAGAGGCAAAGCTCTCCATCTACCATTGAATCTTCATTCCTACCCTCACCTATGGTCATGAGCGATGGGTCATGACCGAAAGAACGGGATCCCAGATATAAGTGGCGGAATTGGGCTTTATCAGGCAGATAGCTGCTGTCTCCCTTAGAGATAGTATGACAAACACTGCTGTTCACCAGGGGCTCAGAGTAGAGCCGCTGCTCCTTCGCGTGGAAAGGAGTCAGTTGAGGTGGTTTGGGCATCAGGTGCGAATGCCTCCGGGGCACCTCCCTAAGGAGGTATTCCTGGCATGTCCAGCTTGGAGGAGACCGCGGGGCAGACCCAGGACCAGGTGGAGGGATTATATCTCAACACTGGTCTGGGAACGCCTTGGGATCCCCCAGTCAAAGCTGGTTGATGTGGTCGGGGAAAGGGAAGTTTGGGGCTCCCTGATGAAGCTGCTGCCCCCGCTACCCGACTACAGATAAGCGGTAGAAGATGGATGGAATTCTGTTTTTGTCTGCAAAGTGATTCAAACTGAAAACATTAAGAAAAATACATTAATAAAAACATTGTTATATCATATCTGTTTTTGACTCAGACTTGTTAAAATTTGTTGCACTACTAAGGATGTGAACACGCCACATTTGACAGTTTTTTGAGTGTGTATACAGATATCATGGACATACCCTTAAGGTCCTCGTGAGACTTGTGACCACAAAGCATTGAGAGTCTAATGCTGTCAAACTGTGTCCTGTGGGTCAGGTGAGCAACCGAGGGGTGATTCACATTTTCTTCAGACACTGCAGTTAGTATTCTTATGAGGCAGGACCGGAGAAGAAAGAAGTTTGGGGGTTAGAGGACTAGTCAGACAAGGTTTCAGGAGAAAAGAGTGAGACAGAGGACAATAATGATCCTTCAGCCAGAGAGAGAGCAGTGAAGATAAGGGTGAGGAAGGAACCATTATGATGATATGGTTGTTGACAGAAGAAGGGAAGAAGGAGAAGGATTTGTTATTACATGAGTGCAAATCATATTAAATAGGCCTCATAACAACTGGAAGCACAGTAGTCGTGTGTGTGTGTGTGTGTGTGTGTGTGTGTGTGTGTGTGTGTGTGTGTGTGTGTGTGTGTGTGTGTGTGTGTGTGTGTCTGTGAGTGAATGAATAACAGGCATGTAGGAGGACTGAAAAGCCTGTCTTCTCTTTTCATCATCACACACTTGTCTAATCCTGGTTATCTCAGTTTGTTCTCCTCCACCTCGTAGTCTTCCACACATCAATTTCTCCAGTAGTCTGTCTTTTTACTGAATCTCTACTTCAAGAGGAAGGCTGCATCACGGTATGCTTTGTTACAATGGACATACAATACAGTTCTTGTGCTAAAATGGTTATAACACTTTACTAATGTGCAAATTAATCTTCAGTTGACGATTGCGGATTTGGGTCATTAATGAATCTTAAATTATGAAGTTCCTACAAGCACACGTCCATGTCTGTTGCTAGTCCTAGATACAGAGTGTCTGCATAAAAAACACAATTCCTCTCTACTGTTTACGTATATCATGCTAAATAAATACAGGTAAGATCTGAAAGTCAGACATCTCTCTAATTCCCATCCTCACTTCCCTTAATCCTCTACTTTTATCTTTCAAATTTTATTCACCCACCCTCTGTTTTAGTTAATCCTTCTGGTAGAAATACAGTAAATGAAAAAAGGAGACGAAGCTACAGAAAGAAAATGGAAGAACCAATTTGATGGTTAAAAAAGAACATCTGTAAACTTAAAAAAGTGTGCAATCTATAATACACAGACAGAAGGGAATACAAATAAGAAAATAGCTACAAAATAGAAGTAAAGTTTCCATATTTCAAGAAGCCTGGGATGGAATATGAGGAGGTTGAGATATGTAAAGAAGACAAAGCTGGAGGATTGTGGAAATGAAAAGATGGGAATGAGAAGAAGAATTGAGAGTGGAAGGTGAGACAAATAAAGAGAGGGTTAAAATCGGTGTGTTCAGTGAAGCAAATTAGTTAAAAAATAAAGAGAAAAGACCAAAAAGGGAAGACCAAGACATAGAGACAGATGCTTACAAGGGCATGTAGCACAGTGATAGCATCCTGAACACAATGTTTTATTTTTTATTTTTATTTTTTTATCTTATATATTGTTATCATCCTCGAAGGGAAATTAATAGCACACTTTAGTAATCAGTCAGTCAAACACATGCATATATACGCATGCAGTGGGAGGTATAGTGGTAGGCAGCTCCTTGGTTCGCCCCTAGACGAGCAACTTGTGAAAGGGGACAGCGCCTTGCTCAAGGGCGCCCAGCAGTGCTCGGGAGGTCAGCTGACACCTCCTGCTGTCAGGCTGGGCAGGGGTGGGAATCGAGCCACCAGTATTGGGAACATTGGACGACCGCCTCTACCGCCCGCTCCGCCACTGTGCCATTGCCACCCCTGATACTGACTGATGTAAGTGAAATGTTGATTGGATTGTTGATTGTTAACATTGATTTAATTTTCTACCTAAAGACAATTCTACTGTCAATTTTGTCTGTTTATGTACAATATTGTGTGCTTGAAACATACCCCCAATATGGACCTTATATTACAGTTAATTGTTTGATATAAATACTACAAAGTTAGGTTGGGGTCGTTTTGGGAAAGAAATTGGACATCATGACTTCCATAACCAAACACAAGAAGCACCAGTTAGCAGTTAACACAAATAAAGGGCATAAGTGTCGTCATGTTTTTTCACTGGTTAAGACATCACATCAGATTCAGAAGGTTCTGTGTTCTATATACGTATGTATAATCAAGCAATATGGCCTTTCCACATCTTCTCCAAAGAAACTTCTATAAATTGTGAAGCTTTGTAGGGACTCTGAAGCAATGAGTCTCATAACTATTTTCTCCAATTTCCTGAGGAACAGCAAACCTGAAGACAACAAAGAAAGTTATGAAATAATATAGAATTGTGTAGTAAATAACTAATTGCTCATAAAAACGGCGGGTGAGATTCAGATTCTTTAGTGACCACAACTTGTTTTTTTTTTGTCACCACTGGTCTCATCTTAAACATCTTCTTTTTGTCCTTACCTGGAATGTTTGTCATTAATATGTGTCTCTTTTAAAAGACTGAGTTGTGGAATTCCTTGGCATTTTTTCTGCTGATCAGTTGTGTTTAAGGAGTTTTGAAATGTTCCTACCAACAGCTCTAGTAGTTTAGAAAGTTTGAATCACATCAGTCCATTGTAGCTTTAAGATGTGTCACCACCTTAACTGTGCTTAGAGGCTTTCTGGGTGAGTGGCGCTGTGAGCTGAAGGGTAAGCAGGCAAACCCACAGCTTTCCGTGTACGGAGAGTCAGTTGCTATGATGGTGCAGTGGGTAGCGCAGTTTCCTCAGCAAAATCTGTCTGAGGACCTGGGACCTTTCTCTTTTAGAGTTTGTATGTCTTTCCTTTGCCTGCCTGGGTTCCAAGGATGCCACAAGGTCACATGCTAACATTTTATTCAGAATTGCTGTTATTTGTTGTCACAGTTGTTGAGAACACACATGATTTGATCGCCTAATGACACATTATGCAAGTCATTTGAATTATTGTCAGTTTTAACTGAAAATAATAATGTTAATGGATCATTAACACACAGAATATAATTTAGAGAGTCTGTTACTGTGGTAACAAACCCAGAGGTTCAGTTTACCTCGCTTCATGAAACAGTTCAGGGTTACTCCTCTAACTCTGGGTTAAGTTACCTCCCTTTGTGAAACTGGAAACCCTGGATCTCCCTGATTTCAGGGTTAACTTACCCAGGTTTTCCACTAAACCTGCTTTGTGAAACGACCACTGGTATCCATTCAATCATCCGGAGCGCACAATAAAAATAATCATTATAAATTGTTTTCACCTTTGTAAGTGTCTGACCTTGTGTGGTTGGTAATCCATCATCTGGACATTCAGCCTCCTGCAGAGCTGACAGAACTGAACCCTGTGGAAAAACATTTACGCAGATATTATCAATGTCCTGTAGTGTTTAAGTGACTCTTTGTTTTTGTTTTGTTCATGTTGACATGATGGATTTCCTGGTCAAAATTATAAATGGTATATTTTCCCTCAACACATTACTGCATTATGTCTGAGTGTGTGTTTTTGTTTTTGTGTATATGGGATTGTGTTCGCATGTTGTAGGTGTTGGCAGACAGAGCAGCCCTCATATGGCGAGTAATTATTTGTGCAAAGACAGCAAGGGTGCAAAAGAGAAAAAAGATGGCGAGAGAGAAGTGAAGACCATTAGTGAGTAAAAGAGGGAAAAGTCAGACTGATGCAAAGAGAGAAGTGATGGGCAGAGACAGATGTGAAGGGATGAGGCTGGGGTGGGATGTCAGTTTGAGAGGCAGAAAGACAGAAAAGATGAGACAGCAGAGAAGTGGATGAGCACCAGCAGGCAGCAACTGTGTGCAGGCCCTGCAATGAACCAGCTTTTTGATGCTTGATGTTTACTCCTACACCTTATCCTACATCTAACTGCAATTTATATACATTTCACTCTTTCTGGATTGGAGTATTTCATCTACGATTGCCTTAGGGGGTACAGTACCTTATATTCCGTTCAAACCAGTGTTGTATGTATTTCAGTCAGTATGAATCAGTAATAACCCAAGATGTGGTCCACCACTGTGTTTTTATTTGGAACTGTAACACGTTAATGAAACGATCAACAGCCCTCCGTAAACTGGTTTGACTTTGCTTTTGTAAAACCAGTATGGCTGCAACTACAGTATGTTCATGCTTGTTTATTTGGATGGCCAGTTCACTAATGCAGCTAAAGACAGTCCTATGATGACATCACAAGACTACAGAACTTTGATGAAAACTGGGACAGAAGTTGCTAAAAACATAAATGATGCCCCCCACCCCCAACCCCACCCCCAGCCACCCACCATCCATTGTTGCCAGCACTGCTAATAGTGCAGGATTATCCACAGTGAGGATGAAAAAGCTTTCATTTCCTACTGAGCTTCCTCCAGGTTTGTGCGTGTGTGTGTGTGTGAGTGTGTGTGTGTGTGTGTTCGGAAGGGCTATTGTGATACATTGTCATAAATGAAAATAGGAGACAGACAAAATGAGTAATTATCTGCTCTCTCTTGCGCTTGCCTACAACTCTCTCCCCCTCTGTCTCATCTCTCACCAACTCCATTATTATATTTTCTTTTTCATGTGTGTCATTTTTGTTTTATTTTTAGTATTTCTAGTTTTTTTTATTTAGTCTGTCATTTCTTATCCCTCTAGCCTTTGATTTTTTAAACACCAGTAGCACACTAAACTCGTTCTAGTCTAATATCTGTGGCTGAAGCAGAAGTAGGGTGTCTCCACCTCCATCATGCTACATCTTCTAGTATGGGTTCAAAGAAAGGCCCGAGGTACAAAGGGATGAATTTCAACGTGCGATAAATCATAGGTGTGTTTGGGAGAAAAATTAGTTAAACCCATGAAAGAGGACATGAAGGTAGTTAGTGTGTGAGAAGAGGATGCAGAAGACGGGGTTAGATGGAGGCAACTGATTCGCTGTGGCGACCCCTGAAGGGAAAAGCCCAAAGGAAAGGAAGAATAACTCATCAGACTCATCAGAACACAGGGCAGTTTTCACGTCACCTTACTCCGTCTGAAGGAAGTTCAGACCCAGTAAAGGTTCAAGATCTGAATCTGGTTTATACCTCTTTCCTTTTATGGATGCTAGCAGTGATATCTCCACATAATTCAGTCTGTTTTTTAAAAACAGTGGATAATGGTGGCCTGTCCACTCTCCCATTGGTATTGGTTTCCTATCCCCAAGTGAGTGAGCAGCGAGGGATTACTGTATTGTAATTCTTTGATGAAAACAATCCTGTTTAGTAAGACTTTAGTTTGTGTTACTGTAATCTCTCGCTTATTCGCACTTTAAGATGCGCGGCTTAATTACATCATGGATTTTCAGTAGGTGGTCATGTGATACCGTATGAGCATGCAATTGGCTGACAGCGTCTGTGTGTCTTGTAACATAGTGCTCTTCCATATTTAAAAGAAACACTTTTCTTTAATTCCAAATTGTTTTAAATAGTATCAGTATGGCAGTGACACACAGAGCAGCAGCAAGCAGTCAAGCCTCACCTCAGGTAGGACTATCAATCGATCAAAACAAGTTTTAATTAATAAAAGAAGACGAATGTCGGAGCTTAAATATTTCCTTCAAACTTCATATCAGGAAACAACCCACCCTGTTCAAACTGAGTGATAAACTCGTAATGGATTTAACCAGTTTTTAATGTCAGGCTGCTAATTTAATGGCAAATACGCCACTCTGTTTGACTCGTAGAACTGATTTTAATGTCGGTGCCTCACCACCGTGAACCTCACGTCACTGGTTCATAAATGTTTAAATTACCATATATAATAACATAAATACTTGGTTATTATATTGTTGAATTTCGTTTTTTGCGGGTGACCCTTGAACGCCTAAACCGCGAGTACCGAGGGATTACTGTATACTGTACTGGCTCACAAGACTAGAGGACCGATTACCAGCTGGACACCAACTACAGGAGCTCTGTCCCACCTGCAGAGCACCTTGGCTGGTTGACTCCAGTTAATAACTGTGTCACTGCAGTTTATAACAACATAGACCCTTTTTATCTATAGAAGGACATGTCTGCTGCAATATTAGCATCAAATTCACTGTTCTGCTGACAGCTTCTCACAAAAAGTTTTCCCAATCTTTGGTCAAGAACTATTGTTTTTGGTAAAACCAGCCAATGATCTACCGTTGATTAATAAACAACAGAAAATAGTAGAAAAATACTTTTTTGTAGTCAAAGAGGAAAGTATACACAACCAAGTTACACCACCAACTACTAAATTATTTTTGTTTATCCCTGTGAACAGGTACTGTGTGAAATTCAACATTTTAAAGAAAAAGCTAACTTGTTGTGTGAACAGGGTCTAAATGATTGTCAATGATCAGTCATGGTCTGCATCATGTTCAAGAGGAAAAACCTTCACAAATACACAGAAAGGCTACACACAAACTGTAATGTACGCAGCTACGTAAAGAATTCAGAACTGTAAGGCAGCAGTCAGGGTCGCTCTCTCGTTATGCCTGCAAACTAACAAGTTAATCCCTAATTGGTGTTCACTGCTGAATTTAGCTACACAGTTTTTTCCCTGAGAAGAGCCAAGCGCTGTTCATTAACGAGAAAAGTTACCCAGAGATTTAAGCTGCAGGAGGAGCTGTTTGATGTCAACATTCTTACTGATGTTGGTGATGATAGTTCCTTCTGCAGAGACTTTGATGTCTGCTGGAGTCTGGCTGTCACTGCATAGAAACAAACACACTAACAACGCACACACATGAACACAGTTGATTATACTATGCTGCATACAGACGACAGCTGGACTGTGTCTCCAGACACACTAAACAGGATAAGGGCAGTTTCCAAAAGATAGATTTACACTCTCCTTCTTTCTCTCTCTTGATTCTAAACTTTCTTCTGGGCCAAGCAAAGATGGTGATTTATCTAAGCAGGAGGAAAAATGTTGAAGGTTCGTTTGATTGCAGTGCAGAAGCCATTTTAAGAAGAACGTGTCAAACACGAATCAGAATCAGCTTTAACTATTTCAGAGCTATGAAGGATTTAGACAGTTTTATGAACCTATGGTTTGTGAAAGGTGTCTTATGTTCCGTGTTGAGTGAGGAACTTGTGTTCAGTAAGTGTTTGGTTTAATTCACATATATTTTGCTTATGTTCCTACATATTATATTACTTGTTTTTGAAATGTGAGTTCCTGTTTGCATGAATCTCTGTTGGATTTGTGTCAACGTGACTATCTTGACTATCTTGACATTTATGAATAAATGTGAAAAAAATCAAAAATCAAATTAGATCTCTATCTCTCTCAGAAGAGGGAGGAGTGTGTGGTGTCTGTGCGCATCTATTCACTTTATTTTTTAATTTTTTATCATAATTGGTATATAATTGTGTACAATAATTTAACCACGGTTACATTTTGGGAGTTTGTGAGAGGAACAGACGAGATTGTGGCATCTTGGCGTGTGTATTCATTGTGTTTTTTTTGCTGTTTTGTATGTGTCTTGACATTTCTGTCAGTGACAGTTACATCGCAGTTAATTTCAATAGTTTTTGGGGCTTTTGTGGAATTTCCACGGATTCTCGCTAGTAAGTTATAATGTCATAATAGAAATGGAAGATTTATTTAAATCAACTCATTCCATTTTTAAATTGTATTTAAGTAATAAATCCTGTGGTTTGAACAGATCCTCTGAGGGTACCACTTATTCAGGGCCAGGAGGAAACAGTCTGAGCAGGGAGCCCAGACCCCTCCTGTAGCTCTTCCAGGGGAACCAAGAGATGTAGTCTCTCCAGTGTGTAAATTGAATCATGTCTGCCAATGACAATGTTGAATGTTAACTAAGTTAGTTGCAGTTTAACTTTAACCTCCCCATTAAAGATTGTGAGTGACGGTAAAAGGTCCCTTTGCTTTTACCTCAAGGTCAGACACACCACCAGAGAAGAAGAGCTACCTAAAAGGCAGTTAGTACACATCACCACATTCCTGGCTGATCTGACAGGTTGCCTTAGCAACAATGTTGGGGCAGAATCGTTGTCCATGTTCCGTAATGGCTCATAGAGTGACGTCACAAACAGTCAAAACCAATTGGTGTATTTGGAGCTGTTTAGACTGAGGCGCATCTGTCCAAATGGGATTTGAAACCAACTCTCGAAAGTGGTTTCCATACATCTCGCAAAAGTCGGATTTTATGTAGGATGTGACTGTTCAGACTATAAAAGAGTCACCCGCTTTGAATGTAAAAATCAGGTTCCGGCTGCCAGTCAGAACGCACCCTTAAAGGTGTGGGTTATGATTATTTTTGTGTTGAGTGTGAGCAGAGCCTCGCCTTCGCACCTGTGCTACATCTCCGCACCTGTGCGTCATCAGGCGGATTGACCTGAAGCTTTTTAGTTCAGCTTCTTGTCACTTTCAGCGCCTGAAGATTTCCTCTTGGTTCCTGGCCCGCAGTTGGTATTGCGTTTGTGTTTTGAATTTCGAACCTGAACGGTGATTTTCTGTTGAACATTGTTGTTAATAAACCTGAGTTCAGTTTTTCATCCCTGCATCATGGGTCCTGTATTCCTGTGAGTGTTCCCTTCACCACCACTCAAGACATCATGTCATTGTGGTGCTCTGGTGCATCACATTGAGACACAGAATCTTCTGTAGCTGACTCACAACATATCTTGCAACAAAGCTTTTCCTATATGCTCAACTTGAAGTAACATTTTGGTTCAGATGGATAAGGTTGTATTCAGGAACCCATCAACGACAAGTGTTTGTTGTTACACAGGAGACAAAATCTGGTTGTGTGGCTTATATGTGAACCATCACTCAAGCTTGACCTCTGTCCCTCATGGGACTAGCTCAATTTGTAAATTACATCATTCGTTGCAGTTTCTCTCATATTTAAATGGTTCTGTTTCCATTTAAGGTATAGCCTTGAGCCAAAATGGTGCTATTTTATGTTGCTGGACTGAGGTGTCCCTAGAGTCTAGACCTGTCTGTACTTTATCAGAAAGCCATTAGGTAACTAGTGAGGAGACATGGTGTGAGGAAACCGGTGGTGAATATGAGGCAAACAGCAGCTGTCTAGCTCAGTAAACATCATTTTATTCATTTGCTTTTAAAATAATTTGTCTTCTCCCCACATCTTGTCTCTGAGTGTTTGTCTTATGTAGCTTTTTGTCTACGTCTTGTAATACTTTCTCTTGACTTCTCTTGTGTGTCCAACCCTTTCTTCTTCACTCTGCTTGAAACACTTTCATAATTATACTTTTATGGCTTTAATATTCCAGCTGTAACAGTAACGAGGAAATGATCACATGGTATTTTATCTGTCAGTCAAACTAGTGAAAATTTCTCAGCTTGAAACATCCTTCCTGATGGAAAATTAAATTGGCTGGCCACATGCTGAGAGACATGACCTGAAACTGTCATGGCTTTAATACTCAAAAGATACTTCATCTTTTACAGTCATTTCTAGCAAAAACACAAAAGAGGCTATTGTTTCTTGTCATCACATTTAGAACACATTTTACTGTAGGATTCTTCTTTCATAGGGGTAACATATTGCATTAGATAGACACGGTTCTTTAAGTTACACATTTAAACAATGGTCTTATATCAACACCCAATGGTACAGTTTTTGGTAATTCAACCAGATACAACCAGAGGGTACGACAATTGTGAGATTTTCTAACAAACCAGCTCAGTGGTGGAAATATGCTTCAGTCTATCAAGTATAATCCAGTAAACAGCTTCTCCACTATAATACAAGGCTTTTCTGTGGGAATTTATCTAAAACATGAGCAAAAAATTGTCACATCTCTTCAATTTTCCTTTTACTGGACAATCATGCAGCATTACAAGGAAAAAAGATTTCAGTTAGAAAGAAAAGAAAAAGAAGCTTCATTGGTCATTATACAATCGTACAACGCAATTACAAGGTCAGATGGAGAGTTGGTCGGGTTGCTCCAGCCTGGGCGCGCTTGCCACTGTGGCCCAACATGACCTAAAGGTCTTTAGATGCACGCTTTTCATGATGTTGGGAGAAAACTGGAGTTCCTGGAGAAAACCCATTTAGACACGGAGAAAACATGAAAATTCTACATAGAAAGGCCATGTTGGAATTGCTGGGGTTTGAACCCATGACCTTTTTGCTGTGAGGCAACAGTGCTAGCCACCATGCCGCCCGTGTTGGTATGTAATTGGCCATGTACTTGGTTGACAATGTTATCAACATCAAATCAAACTTTGCGTCATTGCGTGTAGTTTTCACCTAAAGTCCAACGTTGTGAGGATTAGAGGTCTCCAAGTCAGAATCCTGTGGAACTTTACGTTCCAGACTGACCAACAGTGATTGTGATAGACTTGGCAGTCCCAGTAATATTTATTTACTTAGTTAATTTTTTCCGGACATGTTAATATAACAGACTTCACATTTACAACATCAACAACAACCTCCGATGAAAAAGGGCCGATGGGTAGAAGTCAATAGGCCATCCCCCAGAATCAGCAAACATCTCTCTCATTACAATATGTTGTCAACAAACTCAGATATTAAATGTTTTCAACCAGTTCAGACATTGATTTTTGACAGATGTTCATACTCTTATCCACTTCCAGATATTAGCCTTTTACCCTAGAGTATAACCATATTTACATTCCTCCTAGAAACACAAGGTTTGTTAACATCATGTATAGTCGAAAACAAGAAGTAAACCTTGCCAGTGTTCTCCACAAGAATAGAACGATCATATTCACCTCTTTCAGCAGACAGTGTTTATACAAGAGTTAACCAGTTTGTTCCAACAGTTTCACATGTTATTATATTGTCAAAAGATATCAACATGCTCTTTAAAGTCTCAGACTTAATGTTATCCCATTTTATTAGAATTCCATGTTTTTTTGTTCATTAATCCATGTTTCTAACATTGGTGATGTTGGTTTTTTCAACTGTTCCATGTAATACTAGACGTTTCCAAAATTGGTGTAGAATTCCCACCATTGAAGTGACTCTGTTGTACTTATCTTTGGTGTAGTAACAATTCTTGTTTGTCTTTATTGCTCGTATTTCACCAACTGCTCTGCACTCCTGATCATCATTGTTTTCATCTGGTCCGGAGAAAGCCCCTTCGTTCTGATGAGGGTCCAGCAGATGTTTGTCCAGGTGTAGTCGAATATTATAGGGAGTGTGAAAAGATGGACAAACTAGAGGCCAAAGGAGCACCTTGAACAGATGTGTAAGGTTAGCAAACGACTTTGATAGAACTATTGGAGGATTCGTCAAAATTCTTCAGAATTTTCGATTGATCTCCCAGAAGTGCCCTCGCTTTGCTTCATGTACATTTAAATTTTCTATTGCTATTCTGTTACTATTAAATGTATAACACCCGTTTTCTGTTTTGTTATTGTTTTTATGTTCTGTTTGATTGGAAGAAGGAAGAAGCTCTAGTCAATGACCTCCTGTATGCGATTACCTAGCTAATGCTGTACATGGTTGTGTGTCAGACCAATACATACAGACAGTGTTTAAAGAAGAGAATTGTTTCGAAACTAGGGGTTGGAGACTGCCAAATACTCCAGTTAAATTAAAAATCCAAAAGTTATAGAGAGGCCACAGTGTTAGTGTTGTTGGAAGAGCCCATTGTTGTTGCTGCTGTTGCTTTACTGGTACACACAGTATATTGATACTTTCCTGGTGTGGTTTTTGTACACATAGTGGTACGTACGTTCCCCCCACACAGTCCCCTCAATGAACAGAAAACCATTTTTAGAAGTATCATGCACCTGCCACAGAACTATTGGTATGCATTTGTTCTCCCCACCATGTGTGTGATTGAATAGCCATCAGTAGGGTTCACAATGTCATTACAATCACTGCAGCTGGTTGACAACTCATGCTGTAACACATGGACATACAAAACCACAACTTCAGAGGACACACAGAGACACAAACAACAGGCCTAGATGGTTGTTTCAGCAGAGCTGACGGGGTCAGTGACAGGTGACAAAACGCATCTCTGTATTCATCTTCCTCCTCTTCCTCCTCTCAGTTTGAAGTCCTCTTGTCAGACACTCTGTAAGCTTCATTTTGTGGATTGTGTACGATTGTCTGTGTCTGAACTCAGTCTTCGTCTCTCTCTGTGTGTGTGTGTGTGTGTGTGTGTGTGTGTGTGTGTGTGTGTGTGTGTGTGAGAGAGAGAGAGAGAGAGAGAGAGAGAGATGGAGCTAGAGAGAGCTGTTGCTATGTTGTAGTTATCCATTTATGAGATGGTTGGTAGTAGTTGGTAGATGGTTGGGATGTGTTTGCTCTCAGTGTGTGTTCCACTGGTATGTGAGTGATGGACTGAATGGTCATTGCTCCTAATGAGCAGGTGGTTCTTTGCAGAGGACAAATGCCACCACTGTATGAATGTTAGCATGAATGGATGAATGCGGGTTTGTGTTATAAAGCGCTCTGAGGATCAATTACACTAGACAGTTGGTCTATTAACCATTTATTCGCAATATGAGAAAATGTAGGAGCGAATCCTTTATATTCTTTGAATATTCTTCAGAACCAAAAAATATCTGAATATTTAAATTTGTAAATATAATAAATTATTATTGTACATTGAAATAAATTAAAGTGTTAGTACATCTACTTATTCTTGCTAATGTATATGCAATGAAAAGTGAAATTTGAAAATTGTATGTAGTCACTTAATTATTCAAGACTGGGTTTGAGCTCAAACCCAAACACACGGCACAAGGAGGCAGATGCAGAGTGGCAATAGGTGATTTTATTTTGTTCACTAAACTGTCTGAACCTTTTCATAGTCTGGAGAGGCCAAAGGCTGCAGAAGACACACACACACACACACACACACACACACACACACACACACACACACACACACACACACACACACACACACACACACACACACACACACTGAGAGCGTAAGAACTGATTAGATTTTATGGGATGCCTACCAGCTGGATAACAATATATATTCTCAGCAGCTTTTTAAATGCTGGTGTTTGATAGATTTAATGAGTTTTACAGACATAACTGACTTACGCTCCAATAGTACAGATGGATACATTGTTGAGGTTTCTGAAAATGAACAAAACAAAATGAACAAAACAACTAAAGTAAATTTTCAAGGGAAATAATGAAATAGAAACTTCATTCTGTCTCTGACTCCCTGCTGTTTCCCCGTACCAGTCAAGTCTGGAATCATATCTTCAATGTTGGTATTTGTGAATCAAATCTGGTTGTATCAGCTCCATCCACAGAAAGGGTGGATTTTGAATTCTCTGAATTTCCAGATTAAATCATTCCACTGGTAAATGCAATGCTTTGTAAAAGGTGATAGTGTCATGATTGGCTTTGAGAGTGGCATCTTCTAAAGTCAGTCAGTGACCAACAAGGATGGAAAGAGGTTCACTTTTCTCACTATTGACAATTAGAGGGTTTCATTGTCGAAAGACCATCTATCAACCGTTATATCATCCATATAGCTGGACAAATCTCTGTACGTGAGAATCAATGACGTAAAGCATTAGTGTGATGACTGAGATGATTTTCATCAATGCCCTTCTGATCCTTGCAGACAAAGATACAGTGATACCTCTGTACTCGACCATAATCCGTTCTGAGGTGGTGGTTGAGCACCGATTTGTTCGACCACCGAAACCAATTTTCCCATAAGAAATAATGGAAAGTATTTTAATCCGTTCTTACCATTTAGAAAAATACCTAAAATATGATAAGAACGTGTATCTAAACAACAATGAATACGTAAATGTGCACAAGCAGTACATGATAAAGATAAAGCATTTTAAACCATTTTGTATAATTTACTTTACGTTTTAGAGAGCGGTTGATGGCACTAGCGTCATCATGGAAGGGGAATCCCTTCCATGATGACGCTAGGTAACGCGCCTCCAGGGGTTTTCTCCCTTCTCTCTCTCTTCCGTGGAGGTGAATCTGGCTGGGCAGTAGCCTTCCTCTATTCTTTAAGAAGGAACCTGTCCATTGTCAGTTGCTTCTGCTTCAAGATAGTGGAAATGGTTGACTTTCATTTTGTACTGCGACGTGAGGTCGGACATTCGTACACTACTTTCATATTTTGCTATAATTTCCGTACATCTTCGCGTACGTAATTTGCGTACGTGTTACTCCGCTGGCGGTCTGAGTCGAACTGACGCTTACCCGCTGGCCGAGGAGCGCAGCCGAGGAGCGCGTTCGGGTCGACTCGGCTAGTCGAGCACCGAAAATCGGTTCGGGGTCCGATACATTTTCTACTCGAATTTTTTGGTCGAGCACTGATTTGGTTGAGTATAGAGGCGGTCGAGTACAGAGGTATCACTGTATATTGTTATATACAGTAATGTTTGTGAAAACTCAGTTATTGGATCATAGCAAATCTCTAAATGTCTTGAATAAAATCAACAGGACACGAAACAAAAAGACGTTACCAGCTCTTGTCATCTCATCTTCATATAGAGAAACATGTCTGGGTTTTAAAAATTCTACTAAACAGCCTTATCCACTCCCACTAGGTGAAATATCTGGAAAACCTCACTTGCTGTTCAGACCTGAAAAAGCCTCTTGAGTAAGATGAAAAACTGACACAAGGAACCCAAAATTACGAGAGGGGAGTTGGCAGATGTGGAACTGAAGTTCAAATTCAATTCAAAGCAGAGTTCAGAAAACCAGTTCAAGAAAACAGGCAAACAAATCCTAGGAGGAGAAGGCATCTGGCAGAGGTCAGGAACCAGGTAGAATCAGTACAGGTCAATCAGGTAGGAAACAGGAATGCTGGAGGTTGGATAAACACTAACAACCTGGCAGGGAACCGAGGACTGAACAGAGTATATTTAGGATGGAGATTGATTGGGAGAGGGTTTGCTTGTGACTCAAGAAACACAGGGGAAGAGGACGAATGAGGAAGCAGAGGTGAAGGAGACGAACTTGGAGGGAAGTGGAGAGGGCTCTGAAATGATAGATTATTCTCAGAAAACACTCAAAATTGACATCGGTATAACCATACGGAGCGAAGCCAGCTGAGATGTCCTACTAGGAAGAGGTCAAGGAGAAGACGGAGGGCACGCTGGAGAGCCTGGGAATGCCTCGACTTGTCAGTGTTGAGAAGCCATGACACATTCTGAAGCCTTACAATGGCACACCTTCAGAGTTAAGCAAGTCAAGGTGCTGACTGGCCTGCAACCAGACTTGATCTCCATTGGAAATATATGGAACACACACACACACACACACACACACACACACACACACACACACACACACACACACACACACACACACACACACACACACACACACACACACACACACACACACACACACACACACACACACACACACACACACACACACACACACACACACACAAAATGTCACAGGAAAGAGTGAGAGGTCTTAAGGGAGATCAACCTCTCTGTGACAGAAAACATACAGTAAAAGATGGCCAATGTTGTCATGCGATTCGATTGTTCAGAACAGGCTGCTTGAGACGTCTGTGAAATGTCACACTAGATGCAACTATTGTTATTCATCACGTTACCACCACCATGCCATCTAAACTCACAGACCGGGGCACTGTTATGTCTTTGTTGTTTTGCTCTGTGTGAATGAACAAAGGCAGTCAGTTCCCTCAGTTCTTCTCTAAGAAAAATAGGAATCATTGCATTGCACATTGCTTGTGCAGTAGTGAACTGTGTTGATGGTTTCAAGTCTTGCAAGTTAACAGTTATGTAGACTAAATTAAAAAATGCTAGAGTACTGGCACATTTCAGGAATTGAGTCCAATCACAGATTCTGTAGTATATATGGTTCACCCTACTGTTATGTACAGCGTTTTGTTGGTAATGATGGCACTCATGCAGAAGGAGCCCGAAAAGAGAATTCTGGAATCATAATTTGTTTAGCAAAGTCTTTACACATGGCTCTTGGCCAAATGGACGCCTTATTGTGTTGAACTTTTGACCAGGAGTTTTGACACACTGTAAGATATAGTGTCAGGTTATATGGAGGCACAAGTGAGTGTGAATATCTCCATTCATCCATCCAACCATCCAACCAACCAACCAATCAACCAGAGGCAGGGATTTGAGCAGGGATTTGAGCAGGGATGCCCAGACGTCTGGCTTGGGGGGAATCCCAAGACGTAGGCTGCATTCAGACTGGCTGCCAAATCCGATTTTTAGCCCATTCAGATTGAAAGCGGATGGCTCTTTTGTAGTGTGAACAGTCACGTACCACATAAAATCCGATTTTTTGAAACCACTTTAGTAGCTTTAAATCTCATTTGGTCGGATGCGCCTCAGTCTGCACAGCTCCAAACACACCGATCAGTTTTGACAGTCTGTGACATCACTCTGTGCACTACAAGAGCCAATACAGGCTAGTAGAGGATGCCTCTGTCCCGTTGTTGTTGCTGTCAGATCAGCCAATAATGTGGCCTAGTCTGAACAGAGCAAGATTCCATTTGGACACTTGTTAAAACAGTGTGGACAGTCAGCCCTATAAATTTGATATGAAATAGAATAAGATAAGATAAAATAACCCTTTATTGTCCCGCAGTGGGGGATGTATATTCACATATGATAAACATATTAACATATATTATCAACAATTTACAATTTACAGTAGCACTACAGACTAGAATTAATATCTTAAGCCCGAGTCCAGACCCGACCCAAAATTGGATTGGACTTTTTTGGACTCGGGCTTGGGTTTAAGATTTTAAGATCCAAGCCCCAAACTTTTTTAATAAATATATATTTATATATTATGTATCTCAAACGATCTATGGATATTAAACTATGGAATACCCTAATAAAATAAATAATTTAAGTAAAACAGAGAAGGCGCTGTATGAGAAATGTTCCATCTACCTTATCTGCTCAGTTCCCTCCGTGCGTCAGCTGTATCTTAGGCTTCCTGAGATGTGAAGGAAATGTTGGTCTAACCAGGAAGGAACGAGGGAAAACACATAGTTACCGTTGAGGGAGCTGTAATGATTTAGCACAGAATTACAGGAGACCAGAAAGGTTTGTGGTGAGTATATGATGAGCTCCAGAAGTGCATCGTGGAGTAAATGCCTGCATCTGCCTCGAAAATCGTCTCTGGGGCTGAATGGAGCAGTAAGCTGACTTTGGCTGGCCAGGATGCTGGGCTTGCTTATGACGATTACGATCAGTAGAAAGACCAAATCCCTATTTTGGAAACCAGAAATAACAAACATAAATGTTCAAGGAGCTTTTTTGGTTCACGTTTAGTCTTTTAGTCTGCTGCAGGCTGGCATTATATTAGTACTCACAAAAGAGCTGCAATCATTATTGCTAATGTGATGATTTGCCCACTTACTGCTACCTGCCTCCGTTACTTTACTGACACACCCATCACATGAAAATATTTCAATGTCAATTTATTCATTAAAAAAATCTGCAAAGTAAATCTGTATCATATTTGTACTGTTGACAGAAAACAAAGAATCGGATAGTGTGTTGTGGATCAGTATAGAAATCTAGCAAACACACACACACACACACATACACACACACACACACACACACACACACACACACACACACACACACACACACACACACACACACACACGTACCTGTGTTGTGGTATGGAGTGATAGAGATGCAGTCACACAGAGACTTCATCCACCTCTGAGCATCAGTGGATTCCCTCCAGGCAGCAGCAGCCTGTTAAAAGCTCCTGGCAGGGAAATGAAGCTGCTGTGACCTTTCTTCAGTTGTTGCTTCAGGGGATCAGATAAGTGTGCTCTGTGGACTGTTACAGTCTTCACAGCTTTGACATTTCACTTGTTGTGAACCTTTTTGGCTGAAAGAATGAATTTCTTATCATGGCAGCATTTGTGTTATTTTTTAAACAACTTAAACACACACTTATTCATTATGAATAATGAATGAGTGTGAACTGGCAGTGGAGGAGCCAGTTATTCTCCTAAGCACTGCAGTGGTGCCCTTGAGCAAGGCACTATCTAATTTATAAGCTGCTCATCAGGCGCCCCACAAGGGAGCTGCCTGCCGCTCTACCTGTTACCATCATTTGCATGCCCTACAAGCCCCTTGTGTGCCTGTGTGTGTGTGTGTGTGCCTGTGTGTGTGTGTGTGTGTGTGTGTGTGTGTGTGTGTGTGTGTGTGTGTGTGTGTGTGTGTGTGTGTGTGTGTGTGTGTGTGTGTGTGTGTGTGTGTGTGTGTGCGTGTGTGCATTTGGGCCTGTGATATATGTATATGTAAGCACAGGTGCTCGCACCTGCTTGGCATTTCTGGCTGGTGCACCTCTGATGGTGCCATTGAACAGACTGCAGGGTCATCAGCCGGAGGGGGGCACCCTTCACTGGTGTTTCGCTCCATTAACCCCCGGAACATCTCTGGGTGGTGGAACAGCAACAGGGACATATGCCCCATGCAGCATATATATAAAATATGTATATGTATGTATATATATATATATATATATATATATATATATATATATATATATATATATATATATATATATATGTACTGTATATGTATATATGTATATATATAACATACTGTATATGTGCAATGTGCGTGTGCAATGATTACTAACATGTGTGGAAAAATAATTCCCCCTTATATAATACAAACATGAAAATGAATTTTCACAATAGCTTTATAACTTTCCACATATTTATGTGCTGTTCACGAAAAAAAAAAAAACAATTATCAAATCCACAGCCTTATTTGCATAGTAGTTAGTAGTAGTTAGCGCTCTGTGATAATTTCAAAATTAGCATTAGGAATTTGTGTTTCGGGACAGGTAAAGCTTCACTATTATTGACACATCTGAACCAATGGAGGCACACTGGACTGAAGACAATGATGAGGACTTGTCTGCTCTTATTAGGCTTGGTTCACAGCCGGTTGAAATATATTGCTTGAAACAACAAACATCTCTTTTTTTCTGCTATTTGCATCAAATAAGTCTGAACACTAGATCCATAGAAGCATCAAAGGATAAATTTAAATAATTGTCATTTGCATCTGTTGAATTTCATTGGAAAAGTGATGGATGTTATTACAAGCTGACAAGGTTCGTCCTTGCAAAATTAAATGAAGCCCTCCAGTGCAGCATGTGAATATGTATTCTAGTATAGGGTAATGAAGAAAAACTCATTGCTGAACATGTTGAATGGGATGGTTGTTGTAGTTTGGACCCAGAGGCAGCATGACGAGGTGAAGAGTCAGGCGTTTGAAGCCAAACCCATTACGCGCACACATATTTGAGCTGAGACTGACAAATATCATGATTAAAGATTTAATGGACCATAAAATGTCTGGCTTGAATGTTGTTTGCGTCTGATTGGCAACCCTAATACCTACTGTGCTTCTCTGCAGGTCAGTGAAGGTAGTGGTGCCAGTGGACGTAAAAGATGTCCATGCAAAGTAAGTGTAATATAACCCTAGCAGCCAACCATCTGTTAGAGATTGAATACCGATTTACAGTTAATACTGCGTACATCTGTGATTCTGTTCCTTTCCTACTGTGGTAAACGGTTCATTTGAAACGGTTTGTATTTAGCGACCCTTTTTTAGGCTGGAAGAAAGGCTCCTTAGAACCTATGGACTGACACATGGTCAGGCCATCAAAAACACTATCAAATAATACATACAGTTTGAAGGCATATGTCTTCATGATTCTCCCAAAGTAATTTATGGTTAGGTGTTTATGACATTTAGATCAGTTAGACTTAATCTATATTGACAATCAGGCCTAGGTTGGAGATAAACAGAGGAAAACTAAGGAAATAAAGAAAGCATACCAGCCATTTGTTTGAGTGGCAGCGAGTGGGAGTAATAGTAGAAAATTATTCTCAGGTGTCTCACAGAATGAATCACTGAAGATCATTTACTTTTAAAGCTTCATTTAATGACCACAGTGATCATGAGGGATCTGTACTTCACAGTGAATCTGACAGCAGATTGTCATCATCATTTAAGGGAAGATAAATTCTGCTGTCTATTTAAAATTGACTGTACTGACTCATTTGGTTGCTTCTGTATTGCTTAGAAAGGTTGTCTCTTCTATTGAGGATGTCTTGTGAATTGACCATGGAGTGTGCTGCTCTCTCTCTTCTTAAAGTCAATTTAGAATCCAACCAGATGATCTGAGACGATATTGTTACGATTTAGACGTTTACACTGATGTCTAACGAAATCATACCAGCATCAAATACCATCATACACCCCAGAAGTAAAAATAAAAATGGATGGATGTAACACAAGACACCCACTTATGTATTCAGCAATACCAAAAATACAAATGACAATAAACTTGACACATAACCCAAACACAGAACATACAACTTCTGCCTGTTTGTCTAACTTCAAGGATTAGACATTTTATGTGATTGATGTGATTAATGGCTGTAATACTATTGCTAAAATGGTAAAAGTCAGATTTTAGCTTCTTCAAACAGTGCCTCACTGACCACATAAGCCAGCATTCACCCATTCACACACAGACTGCTGTGATACCTGGTGATGTCATTTGAAAGAACTTTATTAGCTTTCATCAGCTGGACCAATGACAACTGGGTGAGATACTATAGCTTACGACATCATCTTCATTTTAAGCACATGTTACTGCAGTTCTTTCATTCAATAGTAGTAGTATTAGTGGTATTAGTTGTAGCACGTCATGTTGTACCAGATGGCAGTCATGTGTTCCTCCTTGCAGTGAATGAGGCGGATAGTGTCATGAAAGTGGCGGAGTGGCAGCAGACCTACTACGCCTCAGACTCTGGCATCCAATCAGGAGCAACTACAGTCCAGGATGATGAAAGCAGCACTGAGTATAGTGGCTGTAAGAAGTACATTGGCAGTATTACCACCAGTACTAATGCTACTCCTACCTCTGCCACTGCTGGAGTAGGAGGATCCACAGCTACTGGTGTACTAGAGAGCCCTACAGGTAGGATCTTCAGCAGCAGAAGAGTCATGATGTCACTAATTGATGTGCTTGTTTTTCCTTTTATTGTCCATATTGGTTATAATCATCTTATACTTTCTCTCTGGGCATCAACAGATTTCTCCACAGTCTTTATTGTTGTGTATCTTTTTTCCCCCTGCATTTCCAGCTTTAATTAGAGTAAATGGATTGCTGTAATATATAATAGAATGGCCCATTTGCTGGCTAATAACTATTTATTTTCTGAAATGTTTATTTACTTGGAAGTTATCTGTCTGTATGTCACAGACTCCATTAACACATTTCAATGAAACCTATAGTCATCTTAGTATTAATTCATAGATGCTTTAAATAATAATATCTCCTTACAATTTCATTTTATTTTGTATGAAGCTATAATCAGTTTTGTGCACAATCCATCATATGAGAACTAAGATTAGTAAAGCTGCCTAAAATAATGTTCCTCTAGCCAGCCTACCAACTAGCCTTCCTCAAGAGTGACGGTATACATGAATGATATATTCAAACCAGCCTAGTCAACAAGGTCTGCATTATTTTCTAGAAAACCAGGGCAGGATGGAAAACTGTTGGGATGCGAAAGAAAGACAGAGAAGAAAGAAAGTCCACTTAATATCCCCTATGGGGAAATTGTCTTTTTCACTCCACACTACAATTACATGCATATACAAATTGTGTTAGACCATGCATACATACAGGTACAGGTACAGGATACAGGTAGTATATGAGTAACCTTACAGTGAAGGGATACATGCAATGAGTATAGTGGGACCTATGGATACTTCAAAATCCACAACCAAGGCTACCAAAGAAACATGTATTGCCTCAGTCTTCCAACAACTGTGCTGAAAAATTTGATGGAGATTGATGGACCATGGCAACAACACTACAGACTGGAGGAGCCAGGACAACAGGGTGATGTCGTCAGCATCCATGTGAGATTGGGTACCAACCCCAGATTGGGGACCAACCCTAGATAGATACAAACAACCTCAACACAAGAGCTGCTGACCTGAGATGAAAGATTGAAATACTGAAGATGATGTCAAATACCTTCAGAGCAGCTGCCAGAGGCTGTGCATGCTGCAGTAAGTACAATCCCAATGGGAATTATCACAGAAAACAATACGCTGACACACAGTACAGCAACAGTAATCATCAAGGGATCTATGGTAGGGATAGACAACATGCCAGAGAAGCATTACAGTCCATCTAAGAGATGATTAGAAGCCAAGATAAAGGCAATAAGGAGCGAGGTCAGCACACGAGCAGAGCTGCAGAAAGGAAACATGGTGAATAAAGCAAGTAGGAGTGAATAGAAGCTGTCAATACAAGAGGCACTCAAAACTGTCAAACAGAGACTGACAGCTCTGGTCATCAGGCTACAGAGATACACTAAGGAGATAGAAGCCAGAAGAATGAAAAAAAGTTCACTGAACCAGCTAAGGTGTTCTCACAGTGGCAGGGAAGTAACAATAGACCCACCAATGAAAAAATTCTGGAGGAGCGTATAGGAAACTCACACACCAATGCCCAATGGTTAGTGGATCTCAGAACTGACTAGAGCAACCTAAGAGGAAAACAAAAGGAAAAAGTGACCATCTCAATGGCAGATATCCAAGAAAGTGTGTGAAAGTTAATGAGCTGGATGGCACCAAGCCACAATATGATCCACACATACTGGCTGGAGACGCTAACAACACTCTTAGCAGCATGGAAGTGGAATAGCTGCTGACAAGACTAACCCAGAGTGGCTAACTATGGGTAGGACAGTCCTAATCATGAAGGACCCCCCAGATGGGACCCATCCCATCCAACTACTACTGATAACCTGTCTTCATGCAGTGACAGTCCAGCCAAGGAACTGTGTGACTCCAGCTACCACACTGACAAACAACTGCTCACTAACCAAACAAGCAGAGTGGTGGTGGACAAAGAACAAAAGAGGGCAGTGGTGATAGATGTGGTGAAATCAGCTGTCATCAAAGTCAGGAAGAAGGAACACATAAACGTTGAGAATACCAGGGATTGAAAGAACAGCTGGGACAGATGTGGAAGGTCAAAGGTAACACGGTATCTGGTCTACTGCTACAGAAAAGTGTAGCAGTAGACTTCAAGTTTAGTCCACTGAGAAGCTCTTCTTAACCATTATTTACAATGTACGAAAATAGTGTTATTCAAATCTAAACTGAAAAGGGACAGAACACAACTTTGGTGGCAGACTGACATTCAGTACAACCATATTCATATTCATTCATATCTAGATGCATTTGTTTTTTTCTTCATTCTTTCATTCATTCATCTCCTTGAAGACATGATGGTCTATCATCTTGTGTTCTGCTACTTTATTTGAAATACAGGTTGTGTGTCATGTTGGGGCCTATCAGATCTTGCAGTGTAAAATAATCATCTTAAAGGTCCCATATTATGATTTTTTTTAATTCATGTCATTCAGCTGCCAGATGTCCAACTACATTGAACTGTCTGGCCCCAAAGTGATCCGTGGTCCTCAATATCTTTGACTGAATATTGATAGTCACTTCCGCCCCGAAATGCTCTGTGTTAATGGATGTGCCTCTGTGCTATCTCTCTCAACATCTCCCTCCCCCATCGGTTTCGCATGCGTTTTGTTTACATGCACCACGTGAACGCATGCACACTAGCGTTGGATTGATCGCCATAGTCTGGAACTTTTCTTTCAGTAACTTTGTTACGATGTATTTCATTATTTCTCCTGTGTTTTTCTCTGTTGTTAATAAGCGTTGATTTCTCTGCACTAAGTGTGGAGCTGCTTTCTCGGTCAGCCGAACGTGGCTCCATGAGTCATTGTGTAAAATCTACACGAGCTGATCCTACCGAGACCACTGTTAAACATCGCGAAGGATTTAAAACACACAGTGTTTGCAAATGGGACAAAAGTCAGTGGGGATGACAACCAATATTTAAAGGACATAATTAAAGCTGTTTCCCGACAATCGTCACAGACAATGAGAGATTGCTTGCTCACAACACCGGGGAGCAAATTTAATGCAGTCTAATAAAGTGTTACCGGTAAGCGTTAAAACAAAGCATGTGAGCATATTGAACTGCTGGCTCTTGGGCGCCGTCCCTACTTGATCTCCGTCCATTAACCTACGTCACAATGAGGAGGAGGAGGAATGTATCAATATAGTACTCCACTCATACTCATAAGAAACTATAAATAAGATAAAAAGGTGCTCTCTCTCTCTCTCTCTCTCTCTCTCTCTCTCTCTCTCTCTCTCTCTCTCTCTCTCTCGCTCTCTCTCTCTCTATCTCCCTCTGTGTTCAGTTCTTACGCTCTCAGTGTGTGTGTGTGTGCGTGTGTGTGTGTGTGTGTGTGTGTGTGTGTGTGTGTGTGTGTGTGTGTGTGTGTGTGAACTTATCCACCCTTTGTCTCTCACAAGGTTGGGAATGAGTGATGAATTCACATATGGATTTCTGCCTGGATTATTTCACATGCAGGGTTTATTTGACTGGTGACAGCGAATATCTATTAGGCTGTAAATAAAGGGTGAGGCTGTGTGTTTATGAGCGGTGTAGTCACTTAAGATATACACAGCTGTGTTCGCTATGACGCTGAGGATACACCTTTACGCGGGGACACACACACACACACACACACACATGACTGAAGTAGGTCTAACTAGTTAGCCAAATGCTAGCTGACTTCAACAGCTTGTGAGGAACTTTCAGTGTGTAGGTCTGAGACGGGACATTACCACACACTGCTACCGTAACCTGAACAAGCTCCACTCAGGATAGGTCAATTATGCCCCACCTGTGACGTCACATGCGGCGCTTTATGAATCTGATCATTTTGATTCTGTCAGCCAAGAATTCAAAAAGATTCCAAATATTTATTGATGTAAGAAGCATTTGCTTTCCAGATTGTAGTATTTGGTAGGGTTAGGAAGGACCACCATGTATGTGTAGAGACCTGAAAAAATGTGGGTTGTTTTTATAATAGGACCCCTTTAATGTGTGACACTTATCATATAATCTATGTGGGTCAGAAAATATATACTTCTGACATTCACATTATTATACAAGCTGCAGCATTGCCAGATGTAGCATCGCTAAGCTTGTTTACAAGATTTAAAAATCAATGCATCACAAAGCAATTTAAATAGCATTCAATAAACTAGATTAATTCATGTCAAGCTATTTTTTGGAAGCACCATACCACGGACAGACGGACAGACAGACGGCCTGCACCAGGAGGAACCCGGGACCCACTACACGGGTGTAAAATGTAACACTCATGACATCCTATCCATGCATGCATTGGACAGGGAAATAGAAAGAGTGCAGGTTAGACATTTGCTGAAGAGTTAATAATGGTTAATACATTTTGTTTACAATACTGAAGTTCCTTTTTTCAGTATTTAGCATGTTAAGTTTAGAATTAATTTAGAATTGAATAGAATTGTAATTATTTTTCATGAATATTGTGACAAAGTATGGATGCTGCAGATTTTGTTTTTCATGACTAATATTAGATGACATAAACACTGACTTTGTCAAAGCACATAAAATAATAGAAACTTCTCCACTCCAGCGGTGTGTGTACACAACCTTCCTTTAAATGCCGTTTCTGGATCTTACTGGGCAAAAGATGGACAAATAATGAAATGAACACAGAGCTGCAACCTGGCAAATATATAGTTAGAACATAGTGGCATGATGATATTGTTTATTTCAATGAAATCTCTCCCACAGCCAGCACTGCTCCTAGACGATTGTACAGTCACAGGATTCTCTGGATCCTCTTTGAAAAAATGGCGTTTTGACTGACATAGAAAAACTGATTTCAGTGTGCATGGTTTATAGAGATTGTGTGAGCTCTCCCTAGCTGACCTGTTTGCCTGGGAATTGTGTTACTGTGCAAGAAGGCAGTGAGATCATGAAACAAGGTAATGCCTCTTTAATCGGAATCATCACATTCAAAATGACCTTATTAGAAAGGAGAAAATAAGAGCGCATCCTCCCTCAATTTCTGTAGCTAGTTTGTTTTGTCAATCTAGCTACAGAAGTTGAGGGAGGATAATTTCATGATAATTTAGGTGGATGAAGAAACTCAATAGTTATGTAACAAATCATAGCAAGTAAATTGTATCTATCAACATCACAAACAAAAGTCCAGTGTAAGCAAATGGGTAAACATACATGTGTTCTAAAGTTTCAGCAATTACTTTCCTTTATAAAAGATTCTTTATTTTAATGGAATTAAAATAAAATCATAAGTGTAAATACATATAATCAAGGCAGAATTCACTGGTCCTTTCACAACGACTTTGCTGAGAACAAGTTCTAACTTTTCAGTTCTGAGGGAAAGACAAACCACAAGGATTTATACTAACTCTAAATGAAAACTCTTAACTGAATAATCAGCTCTCAATCAGAAGGATTTTTATGCCTTGACCAGCCAAATGTGTGATTGTTTGCATAGGCCTGTTCTTCCTCTTCATCAGCTAAATATTGGAGAGTCTTTACTCACATGCATTCATTTGGAAGTGTTGGTCAGGGGATTTGAAGACGATACAGCCAAACACTCGACCAATCAAATAACACATACTGTACTTCTCCCCTTATTTAGATGAGTGAGGTTGTCGAAATCCACCTGGTACAAGCACTGGTGTATTTCATTTTATGCCTGAAAAGGCATACTAAACACAATCCCTGTGCGCCATGTGTCTTACCTTGCACCCAGATTACATGGCATTTAATGAGCGAGGCTGCCATGGTGTGCAGACTGTTCTGGGAAGACCCGAGGAGTACCATATGGTGTAAGGAGATGTAAACAGGGGTCAGTGGGTCCTAATAAGTCCTAAATTACCCCAGTGAAGTATTCAAGTTTCCATATAGATTTAGCAATGTGACAAATCTCTGAATTTTGGTGGGTCAGATGATGACTGTTGACTGATGACAGATGACTGATGAATTCCCTCACTGCCATCAGAAAATGACCCATACATTTGGTCCCATCATGCCTTTCTGGACAGTCATGTTGTCACTCCATGACCATCTTTTAAGATTTTTATCTTATTTTATCATTCAGCCAAATTAGAAAAAATAGGAAGTTCCCCAGTAAGTTATGTTCAGACAAGTTTTAAATGTGTTTTCATTTTTAATCTTCAGAGTTTTGGTAGTGTAAACATGCTCCCTCTATCTCTGTATTTTTATCTCCATATGACAGATTTAGAAGGCCAGTACTCACTAACTCGGGCTCAGCGCGTCAGGGCCGCCATGTTCCCAGAGACCCTCGTAGAAGGGGAGGCAGCCATGCCGGTCCAATTGGATTCTACACAGCAGAGCAACGTGCAGCGACTGGCAGAACCTTCACAACTGTTAAAGACAGCTATTGTCCACCTGATAAACTACCAGGATGATGCAGAGCTGGCAACCAGGGCAGTGCCAGAACTCACCAAGCTACTGGCAGACGATGATCCGGTATGACAATGTCATATTGAATTTCTTTATATTGGAGATTTCAGACTTGTGTTGTTGTCTTACAAATACAAATGAAGGTTCATTATGAAAATACCTGTTACTGAACTGAATCAGCAGGATAAATAAATAGTTTATTAACAAATTTGCGACACTTTGGTGGTGACAATCTTGATTAAGAGTCAAAATGTACAGAATGACCTCTATTAGTGAGGGACTGTGATATGTACGTCATATTCAATGGGAAAGAAAATGTTTATCACCGGAGCTCAGGGACAAACAACTTTTCTCACAATCATGTAAAAGTACATGAAAGAATCTGAGAAATCGCAGACCTGGCCCCCTCAGATGTCCCTTTGTGAACATGAATTCAACAATATTTCATGATGGCATGAAAAAAATATCCCCATACAGTTATTAGTTTTGCATAGAGTAGGCCTTACATTGATACTAGACCACTGATGCGCTTCATATGTACATGTGCTGATTTTCTGAACTATTTTTAGCTTCAGTGTCACTTGGAAATGGACACAGAGGTATTGGCTCTGAAGATGATACTCTGTGTTCTTTCTGTTTGTAGGTATCTTGATGTTTTACTCACTCTATAAATTGAAGGAGAGGGTTATGATGTATTATGATGTATGCATGGCTTTCTCTCCCTGAAAGAGACATTATCAGAGCCTGGCTACATGGTTAATACTGACACCTAGTGGATAGATTCATATTAGTTCAATGTAATCACTTCAGAGATACAAAAAAACAAAACAGGTACTTTAGTACATATACAGTAGTTCTGTATACCTTGCACCACTGCCTTAGAAGAACAAGTCTTTTATGACTCTACACATCTATTTTCTCTTCTTTCCAGAAAGTGGCAGCTTTTAAATTTTATTTCTGGGGAGGCAAAACTTGCAATTCATGTGACCAGGAAGAGGAAAATTGAAAACGATACCGCTCAAGAAGCAGCTACTGTTTTTTGCTGTAACATCAGATGTCGCTTAAAACTAGAATTTGGTTTCTATAAATTGACAAAAGACCTGAATAACTTTAGGAACATCTGGTGTTACAAAAATGTCCTATGCACTTTAGTTGATGACCACCTCACTTTTGCAAACTTCCTGTTATAATGCAATAATTCTTATATTGTATTTCCCTTTGTTTCTTGGTGTTTAATGTTTTTGAGTGTTTCGTATTTTTGAAATTTCATCTGATGAAAATTTGTAAAATGTTCTAAATGTTCTAAATGTTCTAAATGTTCTACATGTTAAATGTGATTGAAGTTTGTTTGGAAAAGATGTTTTGAGGCACTTAAATGCTTTCATCTAATGTAAAACTGCAAAATGTTTGAATGAGATTAAAGTGTTTTTGCAAAAATCAAAAAAATCTCTTCTTTCCAGGTTGTGGTGAATAAGGCTGCCGTGATCGTCAACCAGCTGACCCGTAAAGAAGCCAGTCGCAGGGTGTTGGTGCAGTCTCCGGCCTTGGTGGGCGCCGTGGTACGCACCATGACAATAGCAGTTGACTTGGAGACAGCCCGCTGTGCAGCCAGCGTGCTCCATAGCCTGTCGCACCAGAGCGAAGGACTAATGGCCATATTCAAATCTGGAGGGATACCAGCTCTGGTCCGCATGCTAAGGTAGCAGCATATCTCCATCCTCATGTATTTCCTCTTCTGTTTAAGTCGATCCTAAACCCGCTGGGTTCAGTCCAGTTACAATACATGTCAGACACAACTGATATATTGGTAACCTGGTATTATACTCATCTAAAGGTTGTTAGCTTTTATATGCCATTTATTCCTTCTTTAACAAATAACTATTTCCATCTAATATTCAAGTAATTTGATCAATATTCATGTGATGTAATTAAAAACACAAATATTTGAACAATTCAAAACTCAAATTCCCTCTGTGGTGATCTCATAACATCACTTAACAACATATCCGAAACCGCAGTGTGACTCCTTTGAAGTACATATTAATTTGTTCATTAATGGTCACTTTTAAAAGCCCTCTTATTACTATTATGTAATCTTTTTTTACTTAATAGAAAGAATTAAGCGTTTCAGGAAATAACAGAAATAACACTTAACTGCTTAAACCTGATGCTGGTAAGATTGTGAAAATGGGTGAGAATGGCTGCATTTTGAAAGTAACCATCACAATGATGCCACCATCTTCCTTCAGGCCTCCTTCGAAGCTCTGGAACACATGATTGTTCACCGTCTGACGGCGCTGACAGCAAAGCATCCAGAGGTCAACTGTAGCAGATGACATTTGCAGGGAAATGTCAAGTTTTCAATTCCAGCTGCAGAATTAATCCCTCACAGTGTGGTTCAACCGAGGAGGATAATTCAAACTCCTAATTAATTTGGGAGCTTAATTCGCCCCGAAAGTGATAGAAAGCTGAATAGAAATACATAAAATGGAAGTGGCTCTGAGAGAACATTTATCCGTGAGACTATTTGATATGGACATATAGCTTTTCTCCCTTTCCTTTTTTAACTCTATTATCACTCTCTCCAATACTTTCCCCTCATTTTTCAGAGTGCTGCATTGTTGTATGTCAACCTCTGCAACCACCTGCACAATCAGGTTTTTGTGGGTATGAGCTACTATGTGGATGCACACGCAAATTTCTGACTGCTCGTGTCTCTCACTTGCTGAGGCTTTTGTAACGTACATCTTACTATAACACAAGGAATCTGTTGTGAAAATTATTCAGTAAGTTGTACATTTCTAGATACATTTGAATTCTGTTCGTGGTCTACCCACACACAGAGTCATATTCTATTATATAAAGGTTTTTATACTTTTGCATTGTTATAGAATATGTTGAAAAGCAGGTTATCTTGCCAAGCAATCGGGATCACAATATGTTACAATTAACACATTTTTAATAAATAATAAGTAATGTATAACCCATGACAATTTAACATGGGAATAACACAAGGTTGTACATCACTCCTCTAGGGCCATTTTCTTTAAGTGTATATACATATATATATAGCTATATATATATAGCTACCAAATCAGTGAAAAAGCAGAAATGTTTGCAGCTTTGTACGTGCGAAGACTCAACTGGCTGCAGAGCCACTGACAGTTGATCCGTGCCTCAAAGTGGTTTGAAAATAACTCTTAATTATGCAAATCCTGTTTCAATGCACTTCTTATTAAAGCATGAAGTATGTGATGACTTTGTAGTAATTATTAATCAGAAGGATATTGGGAAGTTTCTAGGTTCATCTATTTATAGGTATATGAAACATAATTTTCAGTAGCTTATCTTCTATTTATATTAGCTTTTATTTATTACGTATCATCACATGACTGATAAATGTGGCATAACATGAATTCCTGAGAGAACAAGGATATACTTACAGTATCTATTATGCGACTCCATTTCATATTTAAGGTGGCCCTGGAGATAAGGACAAATCAAAAGAGCCTACCTAATGTTCACTGAGATATTTCAGAGACTAAAGTGCTTGGAAACATCAGCATATTTCACATGGCCAGAAATGAAATGGTAAAACAGACTAGTCAGCTTTATTTCCTCTGTGGGTGTTCAGTGTTGGAGCAAGAAAAGAACATTATCATCCATACACTGTATTTATCTGGAATTATGGGTTGCTCAGGAGACATTTATAGTTAGGTTATGAGTTCACAAGGTGTGTGACTCAAAACAATGTCGCACTAATTCATCTGGTTCTGACAACCATGAACACCCCCCCCCACACACACACACACACACACACAACAAATTTTAGAATTGCTCTGTGATGAAGGGAGTTTCTGAGAGCAAGCAACACTAACTGCCTACCGACCTCATGTCTTCTCAACTCATAGCATGAGATTGGTTGATGATACATCAAACCAATCTCTCGGAAAATGTATACCCCTTCATTTTATAAAATAATGATATTTCTTTCATCTTTCTATTTCCTATTATCTCACCATGCAGTTCGCCAGTGGAATCAGTCTTATTTTATGCCATCACCACACTCCACAACCTCCTGCTGCACCAAGAAGGGGCCAAGATGGCTGTACGTCTTGCTGACGGCCTTCAGAGGATGGTTCCCTTACTAAAAAAGAGTAACCCCAAGTTCTTAGCTATTACCACTGACTGTTTACAGCTTTTGTCTTATGGCAACCAGGAGAGCAAGGTGAGCTTTATATAAGGTGACCCTTGTGCCCACATATTTAATACAGATTTACACCTAATTGGTTTTCATTTCCTTTTCAATTTTTAGTTGATCATTTTAGCCAATGGAGGCCCAGAGGGTCTGGTGTTCATCATGAGAAACTACAACTATGAGAAACTTTTGTGGACCACCAGTCGTGTTCTGAAAGTACTGTCAGTCTGCCCCAGCAATAAACCAGCAATAGTGGAGTCCGGTAAGTCAGACATTAGTACAAGTTAACATTCAGGGCACAGTTTCAGAAATCTAGAGAGGTTAGTAGACATTCACTTAGGGTTGGGGTTGCTGTTAACATTATAATTGGAAGCACTACATGAAGTGGGTTAAAGTTTTCCCACATTCATTTAGCATATCGTGAATTTAAGAAATCAACCATCATGTCTCTTTTCCTTTAAAAACCAGGTGAACCAAAATGTGGATTTTTGCTGCCGTATATTTTAACAAATACACAGGATAAGATGTCATTATCCATTGTGCCATAATCCAAAGTCAAACACAATCAGAAGTGCCTGACCAAATTAAACCAGTAAGCATACTGGGTAACTTGCTCACAAGCTACCAACCGATAGCCCAACAATAATCCAAGTGGGCCGTCCAACAGGAGTATGCAGCATGTCATGGGGTTATCAAGTGGGCACCTTCTTTCATTGATGCTTCCTATAAGTTTGGCCCACGACACCTTAGGATGGCTCAACAATGCCAACCAGTATCCTGGAATCACCCTCCTTCAAAATGCCACCACATTACAACATTTAATGCATCAAATAACCGACCTAGGCATGGTCTGCCCCATTTATGTTCCAAACCGTGACCCTCCCAGTGCACCCATCTTTCTTTCTTTGCCTGGGACATTGCCTTTGTTCATCTTATTCACCTTCTGCCTATGGATTTCTTTCATTACAATTTTAATTTTTTTCCAGTTTCAGGAAATTCATGACATGATTCATGTTAGATCCAAAACAGGGGGGAGTTGAACATTTATGAGGTTGTTCTGTGCTGGCCTTCTGAGATCTGAATAGGATGGACTGGTGCAAATTGCACATGTTTTTTTCTACATTTGCACATTCAGAAATTTCCTTACACTATTCCCAAAACCTGGCCAGCCTGCGACATGACCAGAGCATGAGTGTAAGATCACACAAGGAAAGTATATAGCTATTGCATTTATCCTAAAACACTGTATCTTGAACTGAATAGAGATAAACCAGGCACAGAAGATGGAATCATAGCCTCCCAGACTTTCCCCCAGAATGGATCAGAACGGGACAGCACAGTCACACAGTGGGTAGTGATGTTACCTCACAGAATACGACTCTGGGATTGAAACAGAGGTTGTTTTTCTTTCCTGTGTTTCAATGATTGTCTCCAAGAAAAGAGGGAAGTGCATCGAGGAGTTGGAAAACTCCTAGCCATGTGAACTGAACATTCGAGATAAAGACACATGCCTTATTCTCAGATGTTGATTCAAGAAAAACACTCAAAGCATTTTCAAAGATGTGAAGGCTCAAACTGGAGAGGTTACTGCTGAAAAAACCTTTGTAGCAAGCCATGGTTGGTGTGCTACATTCAAACAACGTTCAAATCTGCGCAACATAAAACTAAGTTGTGCGAGTGCAAATAAGAAGACTGCAGATGAATTCCCTGCTACCCTGAAAGAAATCATTGATGCCCAAGGATACGCTCCTCAGCAGATCTTCAACATCGATGAAACTGCTCTTTTGGAAGAAGATGCCAACCTAGACTACACCAGTTGAGAGAAGAACAGTGTGTCAGGGTTCAGGGCAGTCAAGAATTGACTCACACTTATGCTTGGTGGAAACATGTCTGGAGACTTTAAGCTGAAATATGTCCTTGTGTACCATGACCATAGTTTTTCTCTGGACACCATGTCATCAGCTTTCTCCAGATCTACAAAAACACAATGCAGCTCCCTCTGGCCTTCTCCGTACTTCTCTATCAACATCCTCAAAGCAAATACTGCATCTGCAGTACTCTTTTTTGGCATGAAACCATACTGCTACTCACAAATGTTCACTTCTGCCCTTAGTCTAGCTTCCACTGCTCTTTCCCATAACTTCATTGTATGGCTCATCAGCTTTATTCCTCTGTAGTTGCCACAGCTCTGCACATCTCCCTTGTTCTTAAAAATGGGCACCAGCACACTTCTCCTCCATTCCTCAGGCATCTTCTCACTCTCTAAGATCCTGTTGAACAACCCAGTCAGATCCTTCAATATTCTCTTGCTTCTCAAAAATGCATCCACCACATATGGATGATTTCTACCCAGATGTTGAGGTGGAGTATATCCCTTCAAATACCAACTCTCTGATGCATGTGATGGACAAAGATGTAATTGCCATGTTCAAGAGGTAACTGCTGAACCCACAGTCAAGCAATAAAACCGGTCAGTACGGAGGACACGGAGAAAAAACTACGCAACTTCTGGAAAGCTTACAGCATCTATATGACTGCATCAACATCAGTGATGCTTTGTGGCGTGAGTTCATGCAAGTAAACATGAATGGGTATCAAGATCCATGAATGGAGATCAACAAGAGGCTGCAACTTAACTTAGAGGAGGAGGTGTCTGTAGGTTCTCAGTTATCCAGGTCATTGTTATAGCTGTTTAAATCAATCCACTGGACTTAAAGAAAGTTTCTTGAAACTGTTTCACCTCTCATCCAAGAGGTTTCACACCCCACAGGGTTAAAAAGCTGGGACAAGACCAGCCACCTTCAGAACTGAAGAAGCCTCTTTGATGAGAGGCATAACGCTTTCAAGAAACTTTTCCCTTGAACTCTTAAAGTCCAGGTCAGAAGAGGAAGATATTGAGGACTTTCTTGAGTCACACTCGGAGAAGCTGACAAATGATGACCTGCTAGAGTTTGAAGAGATGAAGCCTGGAGTTGTGCCACTTCCTATAAAGAAACTTGAAACCAAGTTGCAGCAGCTGCTTTTTGGAAGACCAAAGAAGGTTGAAACTTTTCTAGGGTCAATACCCAACTGTTGAAACATTTTTGAAAGTGTCAACAGGCATTCACAATGCTTTACAGTGCTCTCCGATAATCTACGGTGAGAACAAGAGGAAGACAACTCAGCCATTCTTTAAACCTTGCTCTTCGACACCAGTCGCTGAATCCTCTGCAATGTCTTTTTCAGCACCTGTCTCTCCAACAATACCTTCCAACTTATCAGCCTCACCTGAACTTGCATTCTTGAAAAAAGGTAAAGTAAAAACTGATACAAACTATTGACCCTCTTTTAGCAGATACACCCTTGACTGCAGTCAGACCTCTGAGTATGACATCTCTTAACCAGGCAGGCATATCTGGCTTGCCATTTTTGTCCATTATTGCTAACAAAACACAAGCGCTTTCAGGTTGCACAGGGATTTGATCTGAATTACTCTTTTGAAGTGCAGCCACAAATTCTTGACTGAACTGAAATCTTGGTTTAGACATGGCGACTTCAGAACATTGACCTTGTTGAGCCACTTCTGTGTAGCTTTTGCTGTATACTTGGTGCCTTTGTCTTCATGGAAAATAACAGTTCTCCTAAATAGTAGTTGTCTTGAACACAAAGTCAGATTATTCTCCAGGATTTGGTGCTATTTCCCGCATTTATATTCCCCTCTTCCTTTGCAAAACGTCCATGACCTGCTGCTGAAAGCATTCCAAAGCATGATGCTGCTACCACTTTGCTTTGTGTTGAAGTTAATGTGTTTGTGTTGATATGCAATGTCTTAGCCAAAAAACCCCCCATATAGTCTGATAACAAAAAAACTTTTTGTCCAATCAAATCAAAGATCCTTCTTCCAACTGACATTGGGGTCTCCCACATGTCTTTCCAGCAGCTTTATCTTTGCCAGTTCCCTATACAGCATTGACTGGAGAAGAAACTGGGCAACGTTTCTCCACTGAAATGTTAAATTAACCAGTTTTCTTCTTGCCTGCTCACTGAGGTTTGTGAGGCTCCAAGCACATTTAAACAACTGACATACTCATCCTATTTCTTAATAGATATTTAACTGACCTTTGAGGGATGTCCACTGAGAGGGAAATCTTTCTGTAGTCACTTCCTGAGTTATACTCTCCAATTATGTTTTCCTCAAAGTTGCTTGGAGTGTTCTTTGCTCTTCAAGGTGGCGATTCTATGAGGAACACCAATCAACCAGAGACTGGCCCTCTAAGATGCAATTTTTTTGTTTTTGGCAAATTCTTTTCAGAAAAGCCTAATTATAGTGCCCATGTATAAATTCAATCAAAGGGTTAAACACTGAAACGGTTGAATACTTTTTATAGGCATTGTACGAGAGATGCCACAGAGTAGATGATTGTATTGTAACTGTATTTCTATATCTGTGTCAGGTGGTATGCAGGCTTTGGGCCAACATCTCACAGGATCCAGTCAGCGTCTGATCCAAAACTGTCTTTGGACACTCCGCAATCTGTCAGATGCTGCAACCAAACAGGTACTGATTTACCTGCTGCTACTGACACTGTTGCTACCGCCTATGCCGCAACCAGTTCTACTTCTACTATCAAAACTAGCAACTCCAGTGCTAGGGTAGTAGAGTACAAAACTGTTTTCTGTCATCTGTCTGGGTATATGCAGTATCTATTGATAATGAAACCCTGCTTGATATCATACCTTGAAGTGGTGCAAATAGTAGCATTTGAAAAACAACAAGTTTTCACTCGTATCCTGTTACTTCCTTTGCGGAAAGCCTTTTTAGACAACAGAATCCACAAAGTGAAATTAGTAATGCCAATCCTGCTTTGTTTCCACTGTTCTACTGGTTTAATTTAGATTAAAGATTAAGATTAAATTCACTTTATTGATTTCCCAGAGGGGAAATTCTCTTGTAATTGGACATAGATTTTTTTAAGAGTTGTATTGGAAAACTGCAGAAATATTCAGAGAACAATATCTCATAACTTGAAAGTTACACTCTAGCTAAAGCTAGTCACATTTCACATGGGACGAAAAGAGGAGCGGAGTCTCCGCTGCCGGTAAATAGCCTCTCCATTGCCAAGACTCGTATACGCCTCCTTGTGGCCCCACATGGTAACTAGTAGCTTGCGATTCCAGGCAGAGCTGTATGGGATCTTGATGTAGCAAGTGGCCCAAGAGGTTATGCAGGTCTTGCTGCTTGTCAACCCCTGTCCCAGCTATGGGCAAATAGCAAAGACCTCAACAGCAGACCAGGCCGAAGATGGCAGTAAAGACATGCCACAAAGGCTGAGTAGTAGGATGAAGACTGCAACAGAGTCACCTCCAGTTGTCGTAGACCCCTTGCCATTGGATCCTGTCCCTCTGCATAGGATCGTATGGTGGCTGCAGGCACATCAGTCTTCTTCTTCTTTTCCTTTCGGCTTTTCCCACGTTAAAGGACGTCATGTGCAGGCGTTCTCCCGAAATGGATCCCATCACACTTCACACCTCAAATTCAAAGCCCTGTGGCGTAAATGGTGATGGAGGCAGAATTGTGAAGTCTGGCAGCCCCTGGCACACAGGTGGTGGGTGCAAGATGATCGCTAAGCTCTTGGATGAGGCAGAGAGAGCTATTTGGTAGCTGCACCCATGACTGAGCAGCCCTTTTTAAGGATCCACTCTGCTCACCCCAGTAGGGTGAAGGGTTAGAAAAAGGTACCCTAAACAATGCCTGCCTCTTTTTACCCTGTCTGGACCACCGCATCCAGAGGGGTCACCGCCATGCAGTCAGAAACACAAATTTAATTTTGGAGCCTGGGGATATACAAACCCTCATGGACAACCAAGCCAGTGAACAACCTAAAAGTCAAACAGCCATCATCGCAAGGGAAGTAAAAAAAAATCCAAATTGAAATTGCAGCTCTCTTAAAGTGCTGGCATCTTATTGACTACATCATCAAAAAGACATCAAAACATCAGACCCGACAAAGCATAACATCCAGCAATTGGGAGATCCCACCTACCAACAACAACTGCAGGCAGCCATCAGCACAGACTTACCAGATCAGTACCCAGAGGACATTGAGAAACATTGGGATAGCCTTTCCGCTATCATTGTTGTCTCCTGCAAATACATACAACGTCAAAGAGAGTAGAAACATCAAGACTCGTTTGATAAGAATGAGACCAAAATCTTCATCACCTAGCATAATGATATCAACTACAAAAAGAAAAGAGAAGCCCGTTCCATAGAAAAAAAAAGATGTCCAATTGTGGGTGAGGACACTGAAGAATGAGTGGTGGAAATTCAGCAGCTTGTCCCAGTGACACCAGACGTTTTTTTGAAGCCACAAGAATGATATATGGCCCTAGCCTGACCCCCTTTTGCTTTAAGGATGGACTCTCCCTGATGAAGGACAAGGAGGTTATAACACACAGGTGGAAGGACCACTATGAGGAGCTTCTTAACGGGGATACCACCCCTGAGTTTGAAGCCCTGGACCATCTCCTCCAATTGCCAAAAGTGCCGGGAACATTAGCCTCTATTTATGTCCTTCATAGACTGACCAAAGCCTTTGACTCGCCAGTCCCTCCAGCTGGTTCTGGAAAAAATCGGCTGCACTGACAGGTACCTCAGAGTTATGCGGCTGCTACATGATAACATGTCTGCCACTGTACTGACTGACTTTGGAGACGAAACAGAACCGTCTTCGATTGACAGCAGACTTAAGCAGGGATGCTCTATTGAGCAATAACTGTTCTCTATCTTTATTGCTGGCATCCTCCATCTTACATGGAATCAGTTGCCAAAGGGAGTCAAAATTATGTACAGGACTGACGAGCTTCTGAACATCAACAGATTCAGGGCCAAAGCTCAAATTGCCACCACTTTCATCACGGAGTGTGGACCACTTCTTGTACCTTCGCAGTCTTCTATCATCTGAAGCCACCATCGATGAGCAGATACACCTGTACCAGTGGGGCATACTCCAGACTGGAGAAAAGGGTCTCTGATTGCCGACATCTTCATTTAAAGACCAAAATGCAGGTCTAAAATGTAGCACTGCTCCCCAGTCTTCTTTAAGGGTCCACTGGACCACTTACAGTAGGCATCAGAGAGCACTTGAGGCCTTCCAGCAGAAATACCCCCCCGGACTCCTGAGGATAACCTGGAAGGATCGACGGACCAACACCGGCATCCTGGAGGAGGATGGAATTTCTATAATCATTGCCATCATTGCCCAAAACCAGCTCAGATGGACTGGTGACGTCATGACAGATCACCACCTACCCAAACAAGACCTGTACTCACAGCTTGTCCAAGGAAAACGTGCTCCAGGAGACCAAAAGAGAGAGAGAGACAGAGACAGAGAGAACATATGATACATACAGAATCCATACAGAATCCATTTGCTGCTCATTTGTTGTGCCGGTCTGTATTTGTTCTCAGGAGGGGTTGGATGGACTGCTGCAGATCTTGGTCACCCAGCTGGGCTCAGACGATGTCAACATGTTGACCTGCGCAACTGGCATTCTTTCCAACCTTACATGTAATAATTCACGCAACAAGGTAACTCTTATCAGATGACCAAATTCTGTGGACATATGGACATTTCAGTCTTATGTTATTGTGTATTCCCAAAATGTGTATTAATGTAATGTAACACTCCATACTCCTCTCATAGGGATGATAATTAGATACATACATTCATGATTCTAGAAAACTCAAATTCTACAGTTTTTCATTCATAAAGTGAAGCCTCAGTACACACCAAATTTCAGATGAGAAATTCCTCTTCCCTCAGACTCTGGTGACTCAGTACGGGGGTGTGGAGGCGCTCATCCATGCTGTGCTTCGAGCTGGTGAGAAGGAAGATGTTGCTGAGCCAGCAGTCTGTGCGCTGCGTCACCTCACCTCCCGCCACCAGGATGCTGAACTAGCCCAGAATGCTGTGCGACTGCACTACGGCATTCCAGCTGTTGTCAAGCTGCTGGGGCAGCCACACTACTGGCCCGTAGTAAAGGTGGGTGGAAGCAATGGTTAGGATGGCCATATTTATACTATACAATACAAATACAATTGAGTAGGATACCATAGGTATGAATCAAAAGAAAAGGGAAGGATGGTAAAACTGTTAAAACGTGACTTGTCGCACTATGTCAGTTACATTTAAAGGAAACAATGATAAAGATAACAGAACTTCAGTTTTTATGCTGCTGCACCAACGCTTAAATGCAAATCATAGCCATGTACACAAAACTATAAAAAGAATGATCACCAAAGCAAAAGTATTCTCTGACAGATTTCCCATCATACTTCATTCCCAAAACACTTCAGCTGTGAGTTGTGACAATACTTGCTGACATGCTGTTTCCCTAGAGTGTCAGAAAAACATACTGGTAGATGAAAAGACAGACATTGAGAGCTCCTGAGACTGGCCGGTTTGTTTCTGTGGAAGACAAACAGAGAGAGAGAGAGAGAGAGAGAGAAAGAGAGATACATATACAGTATGATTTTTGAACACTTTATTTGTATTTCTACATATTTACAAATAGTAATTTTTTTTTCTTTTTTGACTTTTAAAAATAGTCAGTAAAAACGTATAAACTTTATCTGATTTTCAACACCTGAACAAGTGTTTTTGTAGCACCAAGGCTATTTAAAATAGTCTACATCTCCCTTTTTTTAAAAGCACTTATTTTTTACTCTTTTTAGTTAATTTCACACTGTCAGATGTCCAACTACACTTGATTCTAAATGGATTGCCCCAAACTGGTTCTAAATGTCTAAGTCACTCAAATGAGCTCCACTGAGAACAGGCTGTTTCTGGGCTGCACCTTGAAATGTTAATGAGCTCTGTCTGTCAACATCTGCCTTTTCTAAATGTGAGGAATTGTTTTAATTACAGATTTGGTGACAATGTACAAAAGGGAGTTGACAAATGTACTTTACAGGTGGACGGTTGTTTATAAAGCATGGGGGCTATTCACTGACCCCAAACAGTCCATTTGAAGGTAAGGTAGGGGGTAAACATATGAGCAAACATTTAATGCTGTAAAATCTGTTGGATGGGTTTGAAAGGCTATATAGGATCAGGTGCTGTTACAATTGTCAGCGTAACACTCTCTTGAGCACTGTTTCACCAGTTTGTTGGCTGAACAGTCGATACAAGACCATTTGTTTTCCTCATTCTAGAAGTCGCAGGGTTAGGGGGGGACCACTATGTATATGGAGAGACCAGAAAAAAAATTTTTTTCAGAATGTGTCTTAGTCTTGCGCTGATGGTACAGAGCCAGACTGAACTGGCTTCATGTCCCTCTCTGTTTTCCACCAGGTTCTGTCTGCCAGTTTTGCTTCTCCTGGGAGAAAATGTAGGAGCTGCCACTGGTCTTTATTGACTTTGTGGAAGCCAGCTCTCAGGAGGAAAAATTACACCAAACAGACTAAATACCCACATTAAAATAGTGAAGAAGTCAGTGAGTTTTTCACACAATAAAAAAGTAAAAAAATAATGAAACACAGTCTTTTGTAGGTTAGAAAATGGACACCTGTTAAAAATGCAGGATTAAGAACAAATAATAGCGTCAGAGACAGTAGCACATTGTAAAATCCTCCGCGGGTGGTCGCAGTCCATTTTTGTAAGAATAGGTTTTGTACAAGACCTTCCACTGTGGCTTGGGTATGCTTGGTAGAGCACAAAAGTCTCACTGTTTATCTAGTACCCACAGAGTTAGACTTTTGGCACCTATTCTTCATGTTCCAAGACTTAAAATATCCAAATAAAACATACACATAAAAACATTCAAATAATTTCCCCTTGGGATTATTAAAGTATTCTTCATCTTCATCTTCATCTTGATAAAATGGAGGTGCAGTGGCAAGTCTGAGAATGCAGCTGGCTACATCTCTCCACATTAAATCTGTTGGCCCTGTCAGATATTTCTGTATAAATTGAAGTCTAAAAGTCTAAAAGTGGTGGTTCTAAAGGTCATGTCGTTAAGGCCCTGTCTCCCTTCCTCTCTGGTTAAAAATAGGACCCCCCGTTTTACCCAGTGCAGACCGTCTCAGTAAGTGTCAGTAAGCCTGAGGGGGTGTCTACACATGACAGTTAATGCCTGAGTTGGGATGCCACACGGTTGTTCAAAGCCAGAACTCTACCTTTAAAAGTCATCACAGTTAGCAACTATTTCCATTTGCAAAGTTTTCCCTCAATCTTTTATGTGACGCCCTCCCAGTTCTTCTGGAACATGCCTTAATTTCCAAAATAAATTCCCAGGTATTTCAGGCCATCATTTCTCCAGGTCAGGCTCTGGGGAGAACTGGGAGGCTGTCATTCCATCCACTACCAGCAAGAGCTTCCTTTTTCTTCTAGTTCACTTTTGCTGCTGATAAAGTAGAAAACTGTTTACTGCTGTGGTTTAAAATATCTGTTTCCCACTGATTTCTAACAGAAATAATGACTTTATCAGCATATGTTGATAAAACAATGATTCTAAAAGAAGCACACAGATAACCATTGACCTTCAACACACTCTCAACTTTATTGAGAACCTTAATTTTAAGTGTGAAACCTGCGATGAAACCCAAACTTGTCCATGACTCTCCAGAGGGAGCTGTGCTCAACATGATTCTTCAAACATAGTACTTCGACATACAAGAAGCTCAACTTACGCGTTATTTGAAATGTGAGATGTGGGGCTTGCCAAATTTTTGTTTGACAATTGAGTAATATCCGAGATATGATCTGTGGATTGGGACACCATCACTACACTCTGTGGATGAATACAACATCAGCTGAGACCGAATCTCATTCTTTCCTGCGTGTTGACAATAGTACATCGGCTGAGACCTGATCTCGTGTTTTGCTCCTAGTGTGTGTGGCAGCACGGGTCTGAAGACTAGTGTAAAGGCAAGAAGAATGATTTCTATTGAACTGAAGAAAGAGATAATAGAAAAACGTGAGAGTGACGATCGAGTTATGGAACTGGCAAGGCCCCTCGACAGCAGTGCGTTGACAGGAAGTGAATAAATGAAGGAATAAATGAATGAATGAATGAATGGATGGATGAATGGATGAATTCTATGGACTATAAACATGCCTCTATCACTCACACACACAATCAAAGAGGAAATTCAATCCAGGAGACCGTAGTCTAAATGCTCTACGGTCTGGCTCAATGGGAGAGGCGTAGAGCAACCATCCACTTAGCTGCTCTGGCAACATACACGGTTGAAATGATTTATATTTGTACTACGGCAGTACTTTGACCCTAAATACACTTAATTAGTTTTTTAGTAGGTTGCATATCATAATCTTCCATTTAGTTCAGTGTGCCAAAATTTGTTAATCAGTGTACCAAAAAGAAGGGTGACTGTTTTAATAAATAAGAAATTTCGTCAAAGTACTTGCATAGTTACCTGAAAAGCAGATTATCATTAAGGTTACTAGGATACATCTTTTTTGAAGACATCTTAAGTATAGTAAAGTATTAAGTATTTGCCAATCTCATGCCATTCATGAGATTTTTGACATATTAAACACGATGAGATAAGATAGTGCTTAATTAACATAAGTAAATATTGACAGCTGACCAACTAAAACAAGGTTTTAGCAGGTTGAAGGGGTGTTTGTAAGTTAACAGTGTCAAGTAGGTCAGTTATGTGTTTGGTGTGTTTACAATGATTTGCAATGGCTTTGCAAAGCATAAATCAAACCTGGCTGCCATGAGAAACTAAATAGCTTTTTGATATCTCCTAATGTTGGTCATATTTTATCCTCATGAAAGAAGAAAACCCCGTGGCTAAATTTAACATACCAAGAAATGGCTTCACAACCACATCCAACAGCATGGAAGACATTTTAGAGGGTCCTGCTGTGCAGAACCACCAGGCTAAATACATAATTTACTCAACAAAGTAGGAAATTAATTTTGTTAAGGCGCGTTGTTTTCTTATGATGTATTGTGAAATACATTTCAGAATATTGTCTGTGCTTCAGCTGTGTTGGTGTGTCTGAAGAGTGGAGAATATACTGGGGTATATTTGTGGAGCTAATATTTGGTGTCATTCATCCATTCATCTATCCATTTTCTTGTAGGGAAGACGATCACAATCATCTCAAGAGTCATTCATCAGCCTAGCGGGTCATGGGTGTGCTGGAGCCTATCCCAGCCCAATACAGGCGAGAGGCGGGGAACACCTCGGATGAGATACCAGCTCATCCATGGGCCACACAAAAGACAAACACTCAAAGCATCAATTAAGTGATCTATGTTAGCTATATTTAAAAATATATCTAATAACACTACAAAGAATTTGTTTTAGCTTCCGTTATTCAAAAAAATAGCTCTGGCAAAGTAAAATTTGGAACGGCTGCAATCAGTGCTGACATGACTGCTCCTTTCTCATTGGTGTTTGGTGTGCCCAACACACTCGTGTGTCCTTTGCTAGGTGTGCCCCGGGACAGAACCCTGGGGAACACCTGAAGTTATGGAAATGGGGGAGTATTTAAAGGACTTGAGTTGGATGAACTGAGCGCTGCCGGAGAGTTAAGATGTGAACCAGTGTAATGGAGTGTGGGTGATGCCAATAGAGCCGAAGATAGTCTGTTGAGGAGGGTGGAGTGACAGAATGTATCAAAGGCTGCACCAAGATCGAGGAAGACGAGGATGGCATGAAAAGATGGTTTTGTTTTGTTTAATGGCAACACTTTTGAATGAAGGGAGTTCCATTGATGATTGAGAAGTGAATGATGGCAGATATGAGGGGGATCAGTGAGGGGAGACAGAATTTAACAAACTGTGTCGCCAGGGGACCAGCTGACAGGTGGATGGTTTGGATTCTCTAATGAGTTTTGTGATTTCTGACGGAGTGGGTAGCTGGAAGGAGAATGAGTGTATGGATGGGTTGGCTGACACGCTGAGGTGAGGGATTAATCCAAGGTGCTGGTGGATGTTTTTAATTTTGTCAAAAAGATCCATGAGGATGTTTTGAACGAGACTGGCATGCTGACAGCAGGAATGTCCACCAGAGCTGTTGCTGATGAACTGAATGTTCATTTCTCTACCATAAGCCATCTCCAAAATATGTTAGAGAATTTGGCAGTACATCCAACCAGGCTCACAACTGCAGACCACGTGTAACCACATCAGCCCAGCACCTGCACACCCAGCAAGTTCACAAGATCGTCTGAGACTTGGACAGCTGCTGTTGGTTTGCATAACTAAAGGATTTCTGCACAAATTGTCAGAAACAGTCTCAGGAAAGCTCCTCTGCATGCCCGTCGTTCCCATCAGGGTCTCGCCCTGACTCCAGTTCGTTGTTGTAGCCGTCGTGATTGAACAAATGCTCACACGCCGTCTGGCACATTGGAGAGGTGTTCCTTTCACTGATGAATTCCAGGTCACGCTCTCCAGGTCAGGTAACAAATAGCATAGTGTTGTGTGGGGGAGGGGTTTTCTGATGTGGATTTTGTGGCTCCAGTGGCCCACGGTGGTCGTGGGATTATGGTATGCACTCGTATGTTATGGATGAAGAACACAGGTGCATGTTATGAATGTCACTTATCTATCTACCCATCTATATAAAATATATATAATATTTTTACACCAACTAGGTTTTAAAATAAGTAGTTTTTGAACTAACTAGGTTTTAATCTAACTAGGTATTAACCTAAATCACTATGTTTTGAATTATTATTTAACATAAACAGTGTATTTATATTATGTTATTATTTAATTGTTTTTTGTTTATGTTTACATTGTTTACACTATTTACGTTAAATTATTATTATTAATAATAACTATTAAACTAGTTAAAGTAATTATTATCAACTAGATTTGAACTATGCTTTAAAACTAACTAGGTTTAAATTAACCATTTTTTGAAGAAGAAGAAGAAGAGGAAGAACAAGAAGAAGAAGAAATATACTTTATTTATCCCGCAAGGGAAATTACATTGAAATTACATTTGAACTAACTAACTAGTTTTAACTAACTTGGTTCAAAACTAACTAACTAGGTTTTAGACTAACTACTAGGTTTTAAAGTAACTAGCTGACTAGGTTTCAAACTAAAGTTTAAAAGTTTAAACTAAAGTTTTTTTAAAAACCTAACTAACCAACCCTCTACGTTTTAAAACTAGACTCCAAACTAACTAGCTTTGGAAGTAACTAGGTTTTGAACTAAGTCATTGGGTTTTGAACTAACTATTTTTTAACTAACTAGGTTTTGAGCGAACTAGGTTTTAAACTAACTATTTTTAAATGAATTAGTTTTTGAACAAACTAGGTTCTTAAATTAACTAGGTTTTAAAATAACTAAATAGGTTTTACACTATTTTCTGAACTTACTAACTCATTACAGTTTGAACACAAGTAGGTTTTTGTACTAACTATGTTTTGAACGAACGCACTAGCTTTTGAACTAACTAGGTTTTGAATCATTATTTAACATAAACATTATATTTATATTCATGCTATTATTTATGTTTACACTATTTATGTTTACACTGTATGTTTGCACTTTTACACCGATCCTGCTCTATTTGCTTTCAATTGCCCCGTGGTGACTAATAAAGTTTTTTGAATTGAATTGAATTTGAATAACCAGCAACTTTGCAGAGCCATTGAAGAGGAGTGGATCAACATTCTCGCGGTCACAATCAACAACCTGATCAACTCTATGCGAACGAGATGTGAGGGAAATGGTGTTCACTCCAGATACTGCCTGGTTTTCAGTATAAAGTACAATATTTAGTTCATTTAATAAATAACATTTATCATTCTTTCTTCATATTTTCAGTTTCCCATGCTTTTTTAATGTGCAAACATTTTTTCAAAGTGTTACCATGCTTTTCTAAATTTTTATATCTGAAATGTCTACAGGCTTAAAGACTTGACACATAGAAGGTAATTTCTTTGAAGCACTTCAGTGTACGTTGGACAGTTTGAAATATGAATGAATTTGTTTTTGGTCATATTCCAGTGTTTTGCTTTAATAGAAGGCATCACTCACTGGATAAGACACATGCCAGCTACATGCTTCGAAGAGTTACGTCTGTCCTGTCCTCCGCAGGCAACCATTGGTCTGATCCGAAACCTGGCGCTGTGTCCTGCCAATCAGACGCCACTGAGGGAGGCAAGTGCGATTCCGCGACTGGTAAAGCTCCTGCTGAAGGCTCACCAGGACACGCAAAGACACGCCTCCTCTGCACAGCAGACATACCAGGTCAGGGTTACATACACACATATACACACACACACGTATGTCCAACTATACTGTATTTGAAATTTCTTGCCCCAAACTGATCAGTGGTCTTCAATATCATTGATTGAATATTCATCAAATCAACTTCCAGACGCGTCGTTTGTATGGGACGGCCATTATATATTAAAAAGGTCCTTCCGTCAACGCCTGCTACACCCCCTAGATGTGGTTCACATCTGTCATGTCCATGTCCTGCTCACGTGCACGACGCGCCACATCCACTTGCACTTGCACCCCTTTGTGTTTAGCATAATCTGTAAAATATATTTAGAAATAAATGGAAATGTACCAAATCTATATGATTAGGATCTTTTAACTGGAGGTCCAAAGAAATTTATCAAAGGATATTGTTTTTTCAACTAACATATTGTAATCTCAAAGAAGAAGAAGAAAACCCAGCATGTGCAGCTTTGATACGATGACGGTCTTCAGTACCAGATGGAGCAAAGCAGCCCCACAGCATTATGGATCCTCCACCATGCTTAACTGTTGTAAAGGTGTTCTTTTCCTTGTATTCTTCATTGCACCTTCAATGCTGTTGGTGTACATTGCCAAAAAGCTCTATTTTTGTTTCATCAGTCCAAAAAATATTTTCCCTGAAGGATTGTGGTTTTTCCAGGTACTCCTTAGCAAAGATTAGTCGTTCCTTTTTATGTCTTTGCCTCAGTCATGGTGTCTTCCTTGGCCTTCACCCGTACAACCCTACTTGGTTTAGTGTGCGGCGTATGGTACTTGTTGAAACCATGACCCCAGACTCTTCCAGGTTGGCCTTCAGGTCTTTGGATGTGTGACGTGATGTTTTTCCCACCATTCTTTGTCATTTCTCTTTCCCCCACGTCCAGGGCGGTTCTTGACAATTCCATGCTCGTGAAACTTCTCAATCACATTACGCACTGTTGAAACCGGGATACCAAGGTCTTTGGAGTTGGCTTTATACCCTTTGGAGGTCTTGTGTTTGCGAATTATCACACTTATTATGTCTTCAGATAGCTCCTTTGTCTTCCTCATTGTGAAAAAGGAACAGGGGATAACAAGTGGCTTTTTAAAACACGGAAGTCATCATTCATTGGTTAATTCATGTCACATGGGTAGATAGTGATTAAAGTGTTTTTGTAATAAAAGACTTCCACTTCTTCTTCTTCACAATTCCAGGTCTTCAGTGCTCTTTTAATGCACCCTTTTAATACCATTGGAATGTATGTTTCTATTAAATTGATATGTTCTGTTAAGTTGAAATACTTATATTTAGAGTTGAGGTTTAGGTAAAGAAGAATAGAACGTCGCAAAAGTTTAAATTACAAAAGTAAATGAATACCAGCTATTTGTAAGATGATAAACGTGAAATTTAATGACTAGTGTTATTAAAATTATCATTTTAAAAAGGAAATGACAATGAAAAAGTCATTGTGGTGAAAAAATTACAGCGTAAAGGTGGTGCAAGATTTATTTTTGTGCAAGTTTTGTTGTTTGTAAGTCATAATTGACTCATACTGCTATGAAGCTGAGCTGATACATGAACCACAACCTTGAGGTATTTTTTTCCAACACTAGCAGTAGCATTCAACTCAAACCATTCCTTCTGTAACGCAGGTACTGATTCTAATTCATTACAGAATGTTGACAAAAACAAAGAATGGCCATTATCAGTGAAAAAAGAACACTTTTGATGGTGTCAAAGGTGGTATCATTTTCTTTCTTTCTTGTTTCTTTCTGTCATTCTTATTCATTAGGATGGTGTTCGTATGGAGGAAATAGTAGAAGGCTGCACAGGAGCTTTGCACATTCTAGCCAGAGACCCGATAAACAGAGGAGAGATTGCCAGCATGCAAACAATACCACTGTTTGTACAGGTACATCTGCAAGGCACAAAATGCATACTGCATGTGTACAATTAGGCAGCCCAACCTGCAGAAGTGATTCGTTTTTCATGTCCCTGAGGTGCCAGGATGATTCTACCTTCTTCATTGTTAATTCCATCTTTATCTAGTGATGAGCAGATGAAGCCTCACGAAGCATTGAAGCTTTTCATCCAATCGGTTCACTGCGGTTCGAAGCTTCATGAGGCTTCATTTGCTCTAGTACGACATCTACTGGATGCTAAAATATCAGCTGGCATGAGTTTGAAGTGTGTGGCGTTTTGCAAAAAGCCTGTGAATAAAACTGTCAGCAAAATAAAGAAGTACAGTATGCAACACACACACACACACACACACACACACACACACACACACACACACACACACACACACACACGGCACACGCTTCGAAGCCTTCATACGGAACGTCACATCACTACCTTTATCTTGAAGACATTTTGTGTCAAGGCTGACATAATTAATAGATTATTTGAGTCTTGCTAAGATTGAAACTACATTTTTTAACCTTGACAGATAACCTGTATAAATAGCAATGTGTTTGTAAATGCTCTCTTAAATGTAAAAACAGCACATTGTTCACTGAACTCTCTATATACAGTATTTTATTATGAACTGATAGACACTTGATGTTATCCTAGTTTGTTATAGTGTCAAGAAGCTCTTGCTATGAACAAAGTTAAAAAACAATACTTCAAAAATCTGCAGAATAGAAAAACCATTACCTTTAAGTCAAACACTGTGTTTGACCCAAAGGCAATACATGTGTTGCGATCATGGAAACTCTTTGGTTAACTTATCGAATGAGAAGCAGACTGCCTCATTGTGTCCTGACAGTGGTTGGACTGACAGCATTATGAATGCACCTGTTTAGCTTTGCTCTGCACAAATCAAATGTGAATGAGTAACCTGTTTGGTGAAAACTATAAGATCATGAGGTGACGTTTGTGTGTGTTTAGCTGCTGTACTCTTATGTGGAGAACGTGAAACGGGTATCAGCGGGCCTGTTGTGTGAGTTGGCGCTGGACAAACAGTCTGCAGAGCTCATTGATGCTGAGGGAGCATCAGCCCCCCTCATGGAGCTGCTGCACTCCAACAACGAGGGAATCGGTACGCATCTCTGCCTCACACACACACACACACACACACACACACACACAGACACACACACACACACACACACACACACACACACACACACACACACACACACACACACACACACACACACACATTAATAGGTTACGTCATTAATCACTTATGATTAAAAAAATCTTCAGTCATTTCTTCAATGTCATTTTTGCTAAATTTGAAAAATCCATGCAGGTATGTGGCATGTATTCAAATGAGTTAAATGAAAATTGTACGATTCTGTCAGATACTTGGTTTAGGTAAAAATGCTTTAAGTATGTGTGGGTTTGTGTGAAAATCACGACGATGTTGTTCTTTACCCGCAGCCACCTATGCTGCTGCAGTGCTGTTTCGAATCTCAGAGGACAAAAGTTCCGACTACAGGAAGAGAGTCTCAGTTGAGCTCACACACTCACTTTTCAAACATGACCCAGCTGCCTGGGAAATGGTAAGTGTACTTGTACTAAGATCAGTGTACTTTGTGTGGGTGTACAGGCATCCTGATACCTTTAACACCACCGATTTCTGTTTGCGTATCTGATGTGTTTGAATAACGACACAAGTGTATTCTGTAAAGAACTGTGTGCAGAACTGAGCAATTTTAAGGGTGTCAACCAATGATATGATACAGTGCGCCCTCGCGCATTCGTGCATCAATCCTTGCGACTCTACCTCATCGTGGATTTTTGGTCGGCGGTCACGTGATACCATACGTGCATTCTATTGGCTGACGACATCTGGAAGTGTGTTCCATTCCGTGAGTCTCGGATGTACAGGAGACACAAAAGTGCTTTAAACAGTCTATCAGAGTGTTTTAAAGGTAATACAGATAGGAGGTGCTTTAATGTCAGTATGAGGAGGGTTCATAAACGTTTAGATTACCGTAAATAATAAGATAAATAGTTTGTAGCTCTGTCGTGGAATTTGTTAATTGCGAGTGGTTCCTGGAATGTGTTAACCGCGAGGAACGAGGGATCACTGTATGTTAGTTGAAGAAGATACAAAGAAAACAAAACAAAACAAAAATACACAGAATATTTAATTGACCGGTGTGACATGCTTGTTACATCATGTTAGCTTATTCAGTGCAATAAACCACTACTGGATGATGCTGTCGACTGGAGACATGCAGCAAAAACAGAAAGTCATCCAAATATACAATTTTATTTCAGTCTGTCTCCTATTCAGCTCACTTCAGTGTGGTAAGTACTTTATCTTGTCTGCCTTGACAGAGAAAATGTTGCTATTGCTTATGCACAAGAATATCTGTTTTTGTTCGCAGGCCCACACTGCTGTTCCCTTGGAGCCCACGTACCTAGCGGATGGTGAGTACCCTAATTTACAGGGAAATATAGTTTAATGCAGTGTCACATACATAGATTTAAAAAGTCTTTCTGCAGTGGGATTTTCATATCTTACACGCTTGAATACAAATTATGCACTTTCTATCTTTAATGACCTGTCAGTAACAGCTTTAACAAAAGGTTTTAACTGAAACGTGGTTCAAGGAGGTCTGATGAGGAATCAAATTGTTTCAGATTTAATGCAATCCATTGTAAAATTCCTGAGTCGTATTACTGGTTCAGGAAAATTTGTATGCTTGAGTAATCAGAAAAGTAGAAACAGAGGGACAATAAGGAGAAGTGAAATTAATATCATTAATAATAGCATTTGTAGCATATTTAAAACAATGATATTGTATTCATCAAACTAAATGCAAACTTCGGTTCTGATGTTTGTACATCAGTTGTAGATTTTTGTTTCTCCCATGATAATCAAATTTACTGAATCAAATCGTTTTTGAGATTTATCTTCACCTTGAAAAATTCCTGTCTGGTCATATTAGACATTTTGGGTTGCTCCAATCGGCACGGTGCCACAGTGGTTAACACAGCCGACTCACAGAAAGAAGATCATGGGTTCAAATCCCAGCATTTCTGTGTAGTTTGCATGTTCTTTCTGTGTCTGAATGGGTTTTCTCCAGGTACTCCAGTTTCGCCCCAACATCACGAAAAAAACATGCATCTAGGATCTGTTGTATGATTATTTAATGACATATAATAAAACTTCTTCTTCTTCACATAACACATTAGGATACATACGTGTATGTAAAGTCTGGACTGCTCTCTTAGCACGGAGCAGTTTCACCGTGGCTGATGGTGTTGATGTTCATTTGTGACCCCTACATTTAATACATTTTTCTGTTCCTTAATCTTTATTGTTGCTGCTAATGGCACCATTGACATTGCATCCTACTGAATTATTTGACTTAAGCATCGGGGCAGGTTCCATCTCATCTTGTTAATGTCACTTAGTCTTTGGTAATTGTAGTTGATTATCTGATGTAGCATTCAATTTCTTCAACATCATTGCACTTTGTTGACTACTACATGTTCACTGCTGTCAGTGAAAGCTTTCCTGTCACTCAGTCAGCACTGATAGCCTATCATGAACCCGCCCTATGCTCATCCCACCCCTGAGCATGTTTTGTGCCACCTGATTTCATCTTTTTATGTTTATTAATGAACCGTCATATTGTTAGCTAGCCTCATTGACTATGCTCAAATTAACTTATTTGTTACTGCAATCCATAAGCCTGGCTACAGCCTACACATTGCATACATGCCATCCCTCAATCAGTTTTGTTCTGATTGATGTACAAACTGTTAGCCTTTGCTCACCAATGGTTAAAAATTAAAGGCGACTTTTTTCTCAGTCAAAGCTCTGCATTGTGTCAACACTAACCTTTCTGATTAGATTCAAGCTTGTTTCTGTTCAGCTCACTGCTGAACTTCATGTATTTGTGACTGCTAAATATGAATTAATTAGGATACATACCTCTATTTTTTGTATGTATTCCAATCACACAAAGTAAGCTCATAAAGTCACTGCTGTCCGTTTGCCACCGCTAGCTAAGTATGACAACCTTGCCTTTGCTGGCTTTTCTTTAAAGTATTGTTTGTTTTATTTATAGTATTGTGAAGCTCTTTCCCGTCTTTCTGTCAACTCACTAATGGTTCATTGTAATTTTAGTCACTTCATCTGATTTCCTATGCTTATGCATGTCTTGCTCTACATTATGTTCTATTTCTTAACAGAATACGTCAATTTTGTCGAATTATTCAACCCCTGCTTGGTATGGAAACTGTTTGTTGTTGTTGGGTTTTTTTTTTGGGGGGGGGGGTTTACTGTATGTCCCTTGATGAATACAGATGCCATTCATGAGCTCCCTGATTAGAAAAAGCTGAGGGGCCTTCTGACAAACTAATTTTCAAATTTGCAGCAATAAACAGTTACTTAAACTTCACCCACTCGTCTCTCTGACTGAAATTATTTAGTAATTATTTAGATAATACTAAACCAATGCAAACTCACAAGGGACTTTAACCTTAACATATTTTTTCTTGAACAGAAACAAAAGGTAATGCAGGGGACTGCTTCTGTCATTAAACTGTATTTTTCTCATTTCCTCTGTGTATATGCTAATCCCCAACCTCTCTATCTTTAATTAATACTCGAGTCTTCAGCCCAAGTGTTTAAATGTATGTGTGTGAGTATGATAGCAAAGCTTGTGGGTCCTATTGAAAACTGGGTTTGACATATCCCATTATTTTTCTAGATGATTAATTTTCCAATGCAGCGTTGGCTTATACACACACACACACACACACACACACACACACACACACACACACACACACACACACACACACACACACACACACACACACACACATGCACGCACACCCACACACACACACACCCCCACACACACATACTACATTACATATTAATGGAGGTCAGCTGAAGGTTCTGAATTCATAGTGCTGCTATCAGAGACATATTTATGTAATATTCTACTCTCTGTTACATCTTCCATGCAGCCCTCCAGTCACCTAAATATATTATCTTAAGAGACTGCCTCTAAGGGGCAAAGCATACAACGTGTCAAGAGTTTCCTCATTGAGGCTCAGGTGTATTGGAACATGGAAATCATGTAATATGAATACTAGGATTTAACTGTACCAACAAGGTGAAGCCAAAACCTATTCTGCTCTTATTAGGTTGCCAGAATAGACAAAAGTAAAAGGTTCACTGGTGTGTTTAGTCGGTAGAGCACAGAGACTTATGACCAACAAGGTCTAGAGGGCCGCTGAATAAATTACAGCACTGTTAGATCTTCTCTTTTCGAGTAGCAGCCATCTATTTTACAGGATTGTGTCTTTATGATACAATGCAGCTTCAATTCCAAAAAAGTTGTGATATGCGATAAAATATTAATGAAAAGGAATGTGTTGACTTTCAAATCCTGTTTGACATTCAGTTCAGTAGTAAAATGAAACAATGTTCAAAATCACCCGGGGGTGTTGTTACACATCCAAAGAAAGGGCCCACAAACCTAATTCAGCCTAATTATAACAGTCATTCATTGATTCATGCATTCATTCATCCTTTCATTCATTTTTAATAACCATTTCTTCCACCGTTATGGGATACTGGAGCCTATCCCAGCCAACTGGGGGCGTGAAACAGGGTACATGCAACATAACAACTTCTCTCTTTTTCCAGCACAGCCACACGTTGGCTTCACCAGAGGTGTGCTTTCTTGCACACCATCGCCCAGAACAAGCAGATGGTGTACTGTAGGGCCCATCGATTCCCGGGAGCTGTCCCCTCTGTTGAATAAGCACTATTTCTTGCTGCAGAAATGTGTTCTGGTTCCGGTACTAGATGTGTGCGGTGCAGAATATATCTTAAGTCCATAAAATTGCTGTTAAGCAATTGTGATTTTTTTTTTTTAGCTGTGCTGTTCAAATGAAGTTCTTCACAACTTCTAATTCTGTATTTGGCTTCTGCATTTTCCCTTCCCCCACGTTTCTGTGAGAAACATGGGGGACGGTGAAGGTGGGATTTATTGATTGCTCCTATTATATACTGTGTCACCCTAAAAAGGGAAGCAGTTGAGCGGTATAGATACACCTATAACACAAATCAATCAATTAACTTGAAGTTCACACTTACTGAACTGGTTTCAATGAACATGCATCAATTTTCCAGAAATTTTTAAGAGATCCATAAAAAGATAATGCTGTTTTTTCATACTTGGGTGGGAGCATACAGATACACAGATACAACCAGGGGTTCAATGGAACACACAGACACACAGAAATATATATTAAACTCATTAAACTCATTTAAGCCACTTGTACCCAAACCTCATGACCATAGTTGAGAGTAGGAACATAGACTGACCAGTAAATCGAGAGCTTCGTCTTACGACTTAACTCCTTCTTCACCATGACAGACCTATACAGTGACCGCATCACTGCAGAAGCTGCACTAATCCATCTGTCAGTCCCACGTTTCGTCCTCGCGTCACTCATGAACAAGATCCCAGGATACCTAAAGTCCTCCACTTGGGGAAAAGACCACCAACCTGGAGAGAGCAGACCTACTTTTTCCGGTTGAGGACCATAGCCACGGATTTGGATGTGCTGATCTTCATCCCACTTGCGTTACATTTGCTGCAAACCGCCCCAGTGTATGCTGAAGGTCCAGGTTTGTTGAGGTCAACAGGACAACATCATCTGCAAAAAGCAGAGATGAAGTCCCTTGGTCCCCAAACCAGACTCCCTCCAGATCCTGGCTGCGTCTCGAAATTTCTAGAATATCTACAGTCACGAGATGAACCTAATGAAACATATCACTTCCAGAAGTTCACATCAGTCCACTATTCGGGGAGCTGGACGGCCCACTCTTCAGAGACCGTCAGGAAGTCAGCCTGCACACAGCCAACTAAACAATACTTTATTGAAAACTGTGACGGTGATTAACAAGAAAGTGTTGAGTGACATGGTGCCATCGGTTTTTAATGGTTTTATCTCTGCTATTAATCCTGCTGTGTTGAACCAGTGTCCCTTCTGTTTCCTTCGTGAGACAGTTTTTCATGTTTTTAGTGAGTGTACGAGACTTGCAGTGCTCTCCACTCTTTAACAAATGTTTTTTATTTGTTCAGGGATATTTTAATATCGGAAATTTTATTTATGATGCTTGGTACAAATCCAAAAATAGGCAAAAGTGGTAGCTTGTAAATTTAATTAAAGTTGAAGCAATACTGACAATTTAAGTGATCAGTAGTTCAAGAAGCAGCTACAGTTTTTTGTTGCGACATCAAATGTTGACTAAAAGTAGAGTTTGGTTTTTATAAGTGACACAAAATCTAGACATCAAAACATTTGGTTTCACAAAAATATTTCATAGACTTTAGTTGAAGATCAACTTACATTTGCAAATTATCTGATGTAATGCACAAAAGATATATAAAATATGTACCAATATCTTTTTAAATTGTATATATTTTTAGTTATGTTTTTTGTGGTTTGCTGTTAAGTAAAATTGTAAACAGGTGGAGGGTGATTAAAGTGTTTCTCTAAAAATCTTCTTCTTCTACAAAATGTGTGGCTATAAGCCAGCTACTGTTGTTTGCCAGTTCGTAGACCCACCCACACTGCTTTCGATTTCTGAAAACCAGAATGTCCTTAACAGGTTGAACATGCACCTGTTTGTGCTCCTTTGTTTCTCAGACTTAAATGGTTCCTACCATCCTTACGGCTATGCTGATCTCACTCTGGACACCCTACCACTAGACCCTGACCTCCATGACCCCTACATGTCCGACATGACCTACGACCCAAGACAGGCCTACCCTGAACCACTCTAACAGGTATTCTTACACAACACTGAACAACATTTCTTCTCAGTCTCCCCTTCTGAATGAGGGGCACGTGAAAAACCATGCATGGAAAAATGCCAACCTTAAGAACTGGTTTCCTAGTAAGTTATAGTCACTGAAAATGATGTTTTTTCTCTGAAGTAAGCAGGATTCAGCCACTGCCCCAACAGTTTCTCCAACTGTTCATGAATAGACCTTGGGCCAGTTTCACAAAAGAGGTTTAGTGGAGAACCTGAGTTATGTTAGGGATTCCGGGTTCACAAAGGACCCATATTATGCTTTTTTAAATTCATGTCATTCAACTGCCAGATGTCCAACTACACTGCATTTGAAATGTCTTTCCTCAAAGTGATCCGTGGTTTGATTGAATATTGATAATATCACTTCTGCTCCGAAACACTTGGTGTTAATGGGGTGTGGCTCTGAGCTCGCTATCTCCCCTACTGCCTCTGAGTGCCCTCTATCAACACAACCCCCTCGCGTTCACGTTCGTTTTGTTTACTTGCGCCACATGAACGCAAGTGCACTAATGTCAGGTGGGTCTTCAGTCCGGAACTTTTCTTTCAGTAACGTCATTACAACATATTTCACTTTGATTTTTCTCGTGTTTGTCTCTCTTGTTAATAACTGCTGATTTCTCTGTGCTGAGCGTGGAGCTGCTTTCTCAGGCAGCCGAATGAGACTCCATGGTTCATTATGTAAACACAACATGGGCTGATCCTATTGACCAGTAAACATCGCAAAAACATGTAAAACTCAGTGTTTGCAAGTGGGACAATAATCAGTGGCGACGACAACAGATGTTTACAGACAGGACGTAATTAACGCTGTTTCTTGACGATCGTCACGGACAATGAGAGATCTCAGGGAGCGAAAGTATCGCAGTATAAATGAAACATGGGAAAGGTAAACCGAAGCGTTTGAGTACTGTATATGGCTGCTGGGCACCGTCCCTATTTTTCCTATTCTGCATTCAATAACCTACAGCGAGTTAAATGCAGGGGTATACCAACCTGTAATGGATACAGAGTCAGTTACTTCTGAATCAGATTACAGATTTGGCCTCGACTTTTTACGACACAGCTGGAGCAGGGTGTGTGTGTGTGTGTGTGTGTGTACCCACGCCAACCAAGGATGCTGACCTTTATTCTGACCCAGACACTCAATAGAACGTCAACCGGGTCCACTGCGTGACGAGAATCCGAGTGGAGATGACCACAGGCCTGCTGAAAGCCAGTTTCCAGTGCCAACGACACCTCAGGATGATTCCTGCTATCCAGGATGGCAGAGCAGTGACAGACACCATCTGCCAGAATCATTTCAGAGTCACCATCACCACAGCGGGCAATAAAAAAATATAATACACATTTCCTTCCACCATCTTTATTTTTTACAAATACACAGTTTTTGTATAGTTCCAATAGTTAACATTCTAATAGTTAACATGATTCACCTGTGACCATCACCCACCTCTGACTTGTGCTCCAGTATTTCAATGTCCAAATCTGCCCTCCTAATCTGGAAGTCCAAATAAAACATTTCCTTTTTTCTGTAGAAAGTGAATTCTATAAACTTCTTTAGCAGATAGATGGGAATAATCTGTGCAGTCGGGAGCCTCCTGCTACTGTCCATCCATGCTCTGTTAAAAAAGGATAATAAAGTGTTAATACCTCAGTGGAGGCTTAATATCATATTACTCTATATTGCACCAGAATGTGAAGCAATGGGAAGAAACAAATCAGTAAAATAAAGTATCAGACCACATTTGTTTTCTTCTATTTCTTGTTAATTTCTTTTTCTTATCAATTAGTAACACCTGTGTGTAACATGTGACTAAAACATACATAAAATACTACCTGGATTGCCTTAAAGCAGTTATAATGTAAGCTATTAATGTAAGAACTACAGTAGTGTTTTGCCTATTTTCAAGGAAACCATGCAAAAGAGCTAGATGCCAGGTCTTGATATCAGTTCTTATATAAGTATACGCAATGGTAGGAATATTCTTCTTTTCAACTATTTTTGTAACATGCATATGGAGATTCACTGTTTTATTTACATAACATTAAAACATGCAAATAGGTTTCATTATCTAACAGAACTTGATATAGATGAGAGCAGATTTATGTGCGTGAAAAGAGCGTTATGTTGACGAGAAAACAACTGAACAGTCAAACGTCCACTTAATATTTACTGTACAATATCAAACATAATGGGGATGAGGAGGATCCCTAATGAGATGATGCAGAAGTCTGTGAACTGTGTTTTTATACTTCATTCTCAGCTGCTGACATGTGCACTTCTCTCCCGCTGGATTGCACCTAATTAAAATACAAATTAATAAACTATTACTCAAGCTGTTTAACTCCGTAATTTTACCATGATTGCAACGGACTACGTTTAAACTTACACATTTACTCAAGCAGCAATTCACTCCTGCGTCATCTCCCTCGAGTTTGCAGCTGCACAGCTGTTGCTCTTTCTTCTGAAAATGTCTTCAATGTCTTCTTATGCATTAAGCAAAATTTTTTTAGAGTTGTTGCACTTATTAAACTGCGGGTCAACTTAATCTGGGTTAACAAAACTAACCTTGAAAAGCCTTTGTGAAACCAAAATCCCTGGTTTCCCATGTTCAGGATACATCAACCCAGAACCACAGGTTTATCTCAGGATTTGTTAACTCTGCCTTCGTGAAACAGGTCCTACATGTTTTCAACCAGTTCATACATGCATCTGCATTTTCTTCATGTCGTCCTGCATTTTATCCATGCAGTCTAGTACCGGTTTCAGCTTTTCTTCCAACTATTTATCAAAGTCACTCCTTAACTCACCAAAGTCACTCCTTAACTCACCAAAGTCACTCCTTAACTCACCAAAGTCACTCCTTAACTCACCAAAGTCACTCCTTAACTCACCAAAGTCACTCCTTAACTCACCAAAGTCACTCCTTAACTTATCAAAGTCGCTCTTTAATTTACTCTTTAACTGTTCCACAGAAGAGACCATCCGGTCTAGACTTTCCTCTTCCTCTTGTCATTTTGCAGAGAATCAGTCAGTCGAGTATGAGTTAGAGAGAGATATCGACAACAGGATGCTTGGTTCTGTTTTGCATTTTATTTTTGCATGTATAAGTTTTTATACTTTAGTTATTAATCCCAGGATGAATGTGTTTCTCTTCATTTGGTCCCTCTCAGTGGGCAGCACCGTTGACCCACCTGGGGAGCAAACCGGATTTGAGTGTCTTGCTCAAAGATACCTTGATATGTAGACTGTAGGGAGGGGATCAGACCACCAACCTTTTATTCCTTTGGGGACTACTCAATCTCCCATCCTAAAGGTTCCAGATTAGAGTACATGAAAAATTAATATAGGGTAAAAAAGCATAAAAACAGATGCAGAACTGATACAGAGACCTCAAAAATGAAAGAGGTACAAAGAATAAATACACAGGCGAACTATCACAGACAGGAGAAACCATCAAGATCAAAGTCAAGATGAAATGATGTCACAGGATTAGGAAACTCACAGAAGATCCTATACCTCAAAAAATGCTGAGCTTTTCCTGTTAGAGTCATCTGCTGTTTAACATTTGCTGCCAGGAAATGTGCAAAGTTAATATGCAATGCAATTATTACATTAAATTTACAACTAAATTTATAGACAATTTGGATATTTTACCTGTGTTTTAATGTTTTTGAGTCTAGTTTGTTCAAGGATTATGCCTGTGAACATCTTCTGTTTTTCATTGCAGGACAGTGAAACTAAAATGCTGACAGAAAACAACAGAATGGAAGAATCCCATGAAAAGAGTGGAGGAACGGATGGAGGAAGAAGAAGAGTGGGAGATTTAATCAGAAATAAAATCCACCTTTTCATTGGATTGAAATTAAAATCCATTTGGCAATCAAGAACTATGAAGAGGCTGTTTATTAAAACAGGTTTATTGTTGCTGTAGATGAAAAAAGTACCTTTGTTAAAATGTTTTTTGTGGGCTGACAGTAGGGGGTGTCCAAAATTTTGAGGCATTGTTACACGGGTAACTTTTTGCAAGCAATCAAGTTCAGGCTTCCAAAGTAGGCATGAGGACTTGAACCCCATTCACTGGTAAATCCTTTACTAATCCTGTACCATTTCATCTGTGAAGAATTACAAGTTAGAGAGAAATTTAATTTCCTGAATGAGTATGTCTGGATGATTGCTGCAATAGTCGTGTTAAAATGCAGGGATTTTTTTTTAAAATTGTCATTATTTTTAACAATAAACCCAGGGTCACTCATTAGTTCTGACATACTTACAGAGTACCCTGAAGGCTATAACAGCTCTAACCAACATCCTTCTATGTCAAACATGCCACATCTACAGGTAAGGCCTGTCTCCCAGTAATTATCAATTGCTACCAGATGCTACCCGTGTATCCCAGCCTGTAGCTGCTGTCTTCTAGATGTCTCCTAAGTGTATTTGGACAGTGCACATGTCCCAGGGTGTCCATGTGTGGTTGTTGCATGGTAGTATATTGTGTATTTGTTGAGCTATTTGTCACCTTCATATACTGATTAAAAAAAAAATCACATTCATGCTTTAGTCACTTTGAAATATGCTGGATATGGATATGTGGAATACAAATCCTAGCATGTCTCAGTCTCTCTCTCTCTCTCTCTCTCTCTCTCTCTCTCTCTCTCTCTCTCTCTCTCTCACCAGAATTTTGCTACCAGTAATGGTATATCCATTATAAATCGTACCATTTTCCTGTCACACGTAATAGAACCCACAATTCTTCAGGACAACAGACCCCAGCTCTGGCTGGAGCGTCAGTGCCAGAACACACTGCAGAGAAAATTTACAACAGTCCATACTCATACTAATGACAGATGACTTCTGTCCTCGGTGTGTCATTCATTAAAATGTGTCTGACAGACAATAAAGTGGGTGAGGCTGTAAACTTGACTAGTCTACATACAGCACAGGCCAAAAGTTTGGACACACCTTCTCATTCAATGCGTTTTCTTTATTTTCATGACTGTTTACATTGTAGATTCTCACTGAAGGCATCAAAACTATGAATGAACACGTTATGTTCTTAACAAAAAAAAGTGAACTGAAAACATGTGTATTCTAGTTTCTTCAGAGAAGCCATTTTTTGTTTGACAAATGCTTTGCACACTCTTGGCATTCTCTCGATGAGGTAGGGATCTGAAATGGTTTTTGCTTCACAAGTGTGCTTTACCAGGACTGATTAGTGGAATTTCTGGCTTTGTCAATGGAGTTGGGACCATCAATCGTGTTGTGCGGAAGTCAGGTTAATACACTGCTGCAGCCGTATTAGACAACTGTTAAAATTCATATTATGGCAAGAACCAATCAGCTAACGAAAGAAAAACGAGAGCCTATCATTACTTTAAGAAATGAAGGTCAGCCAGTCCAGAAAAACTGTAAAAACTTTAAATGCGTCCCAAAGTGGAGTTACAAAAACCATCAAGCGCTACAATGAAACTGGCACACATGAGGACCGACCCAGGAAAGGAAGACCAGGTGTCACCTCTGCTTCTAAGGAGAAGATCATTTGAGCGACCAGACTCAGAAATCACAAGTTAACAGCACCTCAGCTCAGAAACCAGATGAATGCCATACAGAGTTCTAGCAGCAGACACATCTGTAGAACAAGTGTTAAGAGGAGACTGTGTGAATCAGGCCTTCATGGTCAAATAGCTGCTAGGAAACAACTGCTAAGGCGAGTTAACAAGCAGAAGAGATTTGTTTGGACCAAGAAACACAATGAATGAGCATTAGACCAGTGGAAGTCTGTTCTTTGTTCTGATGAGTCCACATTTGAGATCTTTGGTTCCAACACGAAACCAGCATGGCTAGCATAGCCTCCTGCGGCACCATGCTATCCCATCCAGATTGTGTTTAGTCAGATGATTATTTTTCAACAGAACAGTGACACCAAACACACCTCCAGGCTTTGTGAAGGCTATTTGACCAATAAGGAGAGAAGTGGAGTGTTGCGGCAGACGACCTGGGCTCCAGTCTCTGGAGCTGAACTCAATCAAGATGGTTTGGGGTGAACTGGACCGTAGAGTGAAAGGCAAAGGGCCCAACAAGTGTTAAAAACATTTGGGAAGTCCTTCAGGACTGTTGGAAAACCGTTTCAGGTGACGAAGATCATCGAGAGAATGCCAAGAGTGTGTGAAGCAGTAATCAGAGCAAAGGGTGGCCATTTTGAAGAAACTAGAATATAAAACGTGTTTTCAGTTATTTCACCCATTTCTGTTAAGTACTTAACTCCACATGTGTTCATTCATCGTTTTGATGCCTTCAGTGGGAATCTACAATGTAAATAGTCATGAAAATTAAAAAATACATTGAAGGAGATGGTGTGTCCAAACTGTTGGCCTGCACTGTGTGGCTGCTGTTGGACATTGAACATCATGGGGAGCTGCTTTGTGCAACACAGCTTGTATAGCATAAGGCTGCTGTTGTTGGTTACCATAGCAACAATGACATCTTTACAGTGTTAAGAAAGCACAACTACAACGTTTTATTAATTGCTGAGGCAATCTACAGTACTACTGTTACTGAATCTGAAGTCATTACGTTTTGTTATTGCTGTCTGTGAATATATTGAGCTGGCCTGCATGGAGGATTGTCCATTACTGTGGAAGATTTAACGTTAAAACAAGGCTGGAACCACACTGGAAAACAATGCACATTGTAATATGTATGTCCTTTCTATGTACTGTATGCATTTAATTTGTCATTATTTTTTTAAAAGGAATTATTAAAAAATATTGAAGACATATTTGTGCTTGATGAGAAATGAATGATTTATCAGGAATTGTTCATACATTATTCTCAAATCATTTTTCACATCCAGGCAGGTATATGTTTGAACATATTTACATAGCATACAGTCCAATCAACCTTGCCTGGTTTCCCTCAGGTTAGTTTATCACCACACTTTATCTTACACACAGTCCCACTGACTGGAACGAGTTACTTCAATGCTTGTACAGTGGTACATCTACTTACGAAACTAATTGGTTCTGGAAGAAATTTCATAAGTAGAAAATTTCGTAAGTAGAGATGCGTTTTCCATGCAAATGCCTTAATCCGTTCCAAGCCCCCCAAAATTCAGACATAAATGTTTTTTAAAGCATAAAAATGCATCAAAACATGTAACAAATACATGTTACGATTAGATTATTACACAATAAATGAGAGTTGTGCATAATGTAAAAAAAAAAAAAGAATAGAGTAAAAATAAAAATGATGGTCATTTACCTTTTAACTGCTGTCCTCATTGTTTTTTACCCCCATTTGGTTCATGCCCTCCTGCCCCACCATGCTGAATAACAGTGAATTCCAGTCCTCCTTTTGAACTTCTCCAACTTCCTTTTGTTTTAATAATGTGGTGATTGTAGATGCATTACGGCCATATTCTTTGAAGAGATCAACCAAACGCCTCCCTCTTTCATGCTTTTCTATTATCTCTTGCTTTGTTTGTACGGACAAAAAAAGCTTTTCCTCTTTTCTCCGTCACTTTCTTGGGGTCCATAGTGAATACTCTGAAAGTTAATATATCCGTGTAAAACTATCAGAACACATCATGGGTCGAGGACCGAATGACGAGGACGCTGCATAGATGCTGCATCTAGCTACACATAGAGGTCCCTCTTATCCAATGGGATGCCAGGGAGATACTAGGTAATAGCCAATGGCAGAGCAGCTATAAGAGTGTGGATGTACCTACACACTCCAGGGGGCACACCCTCGATCTAATCATTACTGACTCTGCTGCCCCCATTACCAACCTACTGGTGTGTGACCTAGGCGTGTCGGATCACATGGCTGTGTCTATGGAGACAGTATTCCCCTCCCCTCATTCTAAGCCCAAACGCCAGATCTGTTTCAGGAACATCAAGAATATCAACCTGGATACAACATCTCACCTCTCCGACCCTCTCAACCTACTCAGTAGGTTTCTACAACACATCCCTGAGTGGACTCCTGGATGTCCATGGCCCTGTGAAGACCAGGACAGTGGCGTTCTTGCACTCTGCCCCCTGGTTCACCAGCGAGCTGAGGGAGATGAAGGTGGCTGGTCGTGTCCTTAAGCGGCGCTTCCTGGCATCTGGACAAACCGTGCACAGGGTGGCCTACAGAGAACACCAAAAGGCCTACTCCAAAGCCCTTAAAAATGGTCGAAGTTTTATTCCAAAATCATCAGTAACAGCCCCGGCAATTCCTAACAGCTCTTTTCCACCATACACAATCTCATTAAACCCAGGTACACAGAGAGACCACCGAGAAGCAGTAATATGACTTCATGTCTTTCTTCAGAACTAAGGTTGATGGCATTCGCTCTCTCCTCCCTGGTTCCTCTGCTCCTGCTGCTCCAGCTGTCGTCCTGCAGCTTGAAGTCTCCCAACCTCTCTGCTGTTTCTACAACACCTCACAGCAAGAGGTACAGCGCATCATCGGGAGGATGAAGAGCTCTACCTGTGCTCTGGATCTCGTCCCCACAGCCCTGGTGAAGGCTAATATTGGTGCCATTGGTCCCCTGATCACCAATGTCATCAACCTCTCCCTACAGGCTTGCCATGTTCCGCCAGCTCTCAAAACTGCCATCATCACTCCCCTCCTGAAGAGCCCAACTCTGGACCCGGAAGCCCTCGGTAGCTACAGGTAGCTCCAACCTCCTGTTCCTTTCCAAGATGCTGGAGAAGGTAGTTGCCACTCAGCTCCAAACCCACCTCAAAGACAACAACATCTTTGAGAAGTTCCAGTCTGGGTTTCGGTCAGCTCACAGCACTGAAACAGCTCTAGTAAGGGTCACCAATGATCTGTTGATGGCGGCGGATGCTGGATGTCCATCCCTTCTTGTCCTCCTTGACCTATCGGCAGCGTTTGACACAGTGGATCACGCCTTCCTCCTGGATCGTCTGTAGTCCACTGTTGGTCTCTGACTTGGCCCTGAGCTGGTTCCAGTCCTATTTGGCTGGACGGACCGTGTGCGTCTCCCTTGATGGCGCTAAATCATCAACCCAGCCTGTCACCTGTGGTGTCCCACAGGGATCTGTCCTTGGCCCCCTCTTATTCACCCTATACATGCTCCCCCTCGGCCGTGTCATCAGCAGGCACGGCGTGTCATTTCACTTCTATGCCGACAACACGCAGCTCTACATAAGGACGGAGCCGACGCCTCCTACAGCCCTGTCATCATCTCCATCCCCAGCTGCACTGTCAGCCTGTCTGCAGGAGACTAAGGTGTGGATGAACCACAACTTCCTTCAACTCAACAGCTCCAAAACCGAAGCCATACTTGTCGGTACTCCACACCAAGTACGATCATCCCCCATAACCTCTATCACCTTTGCTGGTCGGGTCATTCCACTCTCCAGAGCAGTCACCAACCTGGACGTGAGAATGGACCCCCACTTGACATTTAACACCCACATCAAGCATCTGTATAAGACCTCCTTCTACCACCTTAGGAACATTGCCAAGCTCCGCCCCACACTCTCTCTGTCCAATGCTGAAAAACTGGTACACGCCTTCGTCACCTCCAGGCTGGATTATTGTAATGCACTCCTCATCGGGATCCCTAGCATGAGCATTCACAAGCTCCAATACATACAGAACAGCGCTGCTAGGATCCTGATGAAGGTGTGGAAATTCGACCACATCACCCCCATCCTGGAATCACTGCACTGGCTCCCTGTGGAACTCAGGATCAAATATAATATCTCCCTCCTCACCCACCAGTGCGTACACGGTAATGCTCCAGCCTACCTAAAGGAACTCCTCGTGCCCCAGACCTCCTCACGCACCCTCCGCTCCAGCACAGCAAATCTCCTTAGGGTCCCCAGAGCCAAGTTGCACAGCATGGGTGACTGAGCCTTCTGCTCGGATGCTCCCAGTCTGTGGAATGCTCTCCCTGACCATCTGAGAGCGCCACAGACTGTGGATTCTTTTAAACATAGCCTAAAGACTCACCTTTTTAAAAAGGCCTTTCTTTAGCCTTTTATATATGCCTTATTGTTGGGTTGTGTTGTTTTATTAGTTTGCTTCACCGTAGGTTTTATGCTTTCTTTGTCTTTGTAGCACTTTGAGATTTTCGTAAAGTGCAATATAAATAAAATTTATTATTATTATTAATTTATTAAGAATGTTGCATTCAGGAACCTTTGGGAGCTGCGAGTATCAGCCCATACTGTATTTTTTCCTTTTGTAACTTGAAATTTCTTTCTTAACTAGAGGCAATATTTTCCTGTTGAGGCATTTTGTAAGTAGAACATTTCATATGTAGAGACATTCGTAAGTAGAGGTACCACTGTACTTGCTTAATGGCAGCAGCTCTTGGTTTCGGTGGGTTCTGTGAGACACAAACTACCTCTCCTGTGATTTGATGCCCACAAGATGGTGCAAAAACTCAAGTCACACTGACTCTATTTGATGCTTTGGATTTGTCAAGAATGTATTTCATTTTACTCTTAATTGACATCACACCAGAGTTGAAGCAAGCAGTTTCCCTGAAACCAGAACCTTTTCAGAGGATTTACGTCAACGTCATGATGTTACATAACGCTTCAAGGGTATTTGTTTGCAATGAGCCTTCTTCACCACTAGATGGGGATACTCAGTCAAATATCACGACCGGTACATTCACACTCAGATGAACGTGAGTTTATTAAGATTATATAACAGTGTTGCTGTGTGATGGTGGACCAAAGGTATTAACAAAGGAAGCCCTTCAGCAAAATATAACCACCAAATGTTCTGCTGAAGCAGTTTGGTTGTGTGTAACCCTGTAGTCACCAGCTCACTGTGAGCTGCTTTCTTTGTGATGATTGGTGGATTCAGCTGTCAGACAGATGATTGTGTAATTCACTTAGTGAGTAGAGTTCTGCGTTGAAAACGGTTTCAATGTGCAGGCAATTTTCTAACATTAAAACAATTCTTCCGGCAAACTGCGACAGCGGATGCAGCGGCTGTGAAAATGAATGACAAAAAACCCCCCCAATTCTTCTTGTCCATCATCTCATCCTCTTTTTCTTAGTTGACATCTTTTCATTTCCTCTCCTCTTCTCTGTCATCCTCATTTCTACTAATCCTTGTTTGCTTCATTTCCCATTATTCTCGTCTACATAAATTTTATTTCTTTTTCCCCCTCTGCTCTTGTTAATCGTCTTATCTTCCCTCACCTCTCTGTTCCTCCTATTTTCCTCGGCCTTCTTTTTCTTCTCTAACTTCTCCTCCAGTTGTCTTCCCCTCCTGTTATTCATGTCATATTTCTCTACTCCATTTTCTCATTCTTTTCTCTAAAACACCTCTTTCCTTCCTCCCCCATCTTCCATATAAGCCTCCACTAGTCTTGCCCACCTTCCTGTCTTCTTCATGTCACTGAGTCTTTCTTCTCTTCTTTCTGTTCCTTTTCCATCCTTGCTAGTCTTTTCCTCCTGCATTTTCCTTGCATTTTTTCCTCCTTCTCCATGCTTTTTGCTGCTTCCTACTCTTCTTCCAGACCAGTGAAATCTTTGTTCTCTAGTTGTCATGACACAGCATGCCGGGTTTTGTGATCAAAAGATGGCGGATGAGATAAACAACAACACTTGAAATGTTCACTACCATTAGTGCTCTCTAAACAATGGAGTCACATGACAACAATCATTTAATACCCTGTTACATGCAGCTCGATCTCCACCTCTGGTTGGATGGTGACAAGCTTCTGGATCTTGTGTTGTTCTGCAGAAAATTTCTTCAAGTAAACTGCAAACTAGTACTACTGTTCCTACTACCACTCCTAATAATAATGATAATAATGATAATAATAATAATCATAATCATAAATTGTGAAGAAAAACACTTTTTTCACATTCATAAATGTACAGTTAAACATATCAACAGGAAAGTTCTAAAGTGCTTCAAATTAAAAAATCATTAATAAAAAAATAATTACGATTAAAAAAGATAAATCAGTGCAGTGTTCCCTCAGTGATGAAATTTGTGATTTTGAGTTGATCTTCAACTTAAGTGCAAAGGATATTATTGTGACACCAAATGTTTTTATAAGTATCTAAATTAATTGTGATTTTGTAAAAAACTGAATTCTAGTCTCCATTGACATTTGACAATACATCAAATTACTGAAGCTGCTTCTTGACCATCTTTATTCTAAAGTTTGTTCTTTCTGGTTACATAGATTGTGAATTTAATTTCACCAGAAATTGAGTTTAAGAACTCCCACATTTTTTATTTATTTTTCTTTGTATCCTGCATCATAAATAAAATTTCTAATACTACACATTTTCACTGAACAAATCGAAAACATTTTGAAAACAGCCCAGCAAGTATTTTACCCTCACTAAAAACATAAAACACTGTGTCATGATGGAGACATAAAGGTTTGACATAGCAGGCTAAAGAGCAGAGATAAAAGGATTGGAGACGATGGCACCATGTAAAACCCTCCACAGGACGATTTAAATATGAGGTTTTGAGAAAACCCTTCACTGTGGGACCCATCCATTTCCCCTCAGCTTCTGGTCCAGGCAGTGGTAGCGCTGTCACACGGTCTTTACTGGTTTTATAACTTTCACAAAGTTTTCATAGAGGACTTCCTTGTTGACTGTGTGCAGGCTGAGTTTCTCACAGTTCTTGCACCCTTTGATGTTTGAGCTACACGTGAACAGAGTGGATAATCTGCATATCCGTCAATGCTGCCCTTGCCTTCTCTAGCAACTGTTGGAGGGTCAGTATCTTAGTTCAGTTCAGGTCTATCAACAGCCCAGGCATGGCTTCACTTCGAACATCCAACCTGGCTTGGTAAACTGGAACAACTAATTGTTCTAGTTTATCGAACAACTAAACTGAAAGAACAAGTAATTGTTCTTTCTGAACTGCGTTTGAGAAGGGTCAATGATTTAAATTTTTTAAAAAGTTGGCTACTTCTCTCCACGCTAAATTTGTTCGTCTGGTCAGAAACCATTGGATGAACTTAAGTCTGAAGGTGGCAGTTCTGCTTGCCAAGTGGATGAGGCTCTCTTCCCCCTCGTCTTTTGGTAAAAACAGCATAAATGTGGAGCTGGAGCCCAAGCTTGTGAGAGAGGTTGAGAGTTACAGTCGTTATAGTCGGACTCACCTCCACAAACAGCTTTGGCTCCAGAACTCAACCCTTAGATATAGGCACCACTTCTCTGGTGTTTCCCACAGTGAGAGGAGGCGAGCTGGCGTGGGCTTGCTTATAGACCCACAGCTCAGCCGCCATATGTTGAAGTTTACCCTGGACAACAAGAAGGTTGTTCCTTTGGGTTGCGGATGAGTGTGTCATTGTTATGTTGCCCCAAGGGCCGAACAGCTGTAAGGAGCACACATTCCCTGGACGGTGTACTAAATAGTCCTCTGACTGGGGACTCCTTCTTCTGGGGACTTTAATAATAAAGTGGGCAAGACCTGGAGGAGGTGATTTGAGTGAGAGTGGCATTCTGGTATTGGAATTCTGTGCTAGTCACATTTTATTAATAATGAATACCATGGTACCAGGACGCCAGAGGTCAGCAATTTAATTTGTTGGATAGGATCTCTGGCTGCATGTCTTGGAACCCGGGTGAAGAAAGAGGCAGAGCGGTCAACCAATCACATCTGGTGGTGAGCTGGACAGCTGTCACGGTTCGGAGGCCAGACTTGTGGGTGTAGCCTCAGCTCTACACCTGTTGGTCCTCTCCACACCTGAAGTTCATCCTAACACCCGTGGCTGGTCTCGATACCTGGCCTCAATTTGGCTAATTTTCATGAGGCTTTTTAAGCCACTTCGTTTCCTAAAGGTTGGTCCTGAAGTCTTGTCCTGTAGTTTAGTTCCAAAGTCTGTCCTGAGTTCTGTTTTGTTCCTGTCTTGTTCTGCCTGCGTTGTCCTTGCCTTCCTGCCCGTGTCTGTAGTTAAGTTTCAGTTTCAGTTTTTTTGATTAAATCATGGACCAAAGCTGTGCCAACTGTGTCCTGCACTTGGGTCCATATCCTGTCGTCCATGACAGAATGAACCAGCCAGAACTGGACCCAGTGGACACGACATTCTTGCTGCCCCGGCCAGCAGCAAGTTCTGAAATCCAGAACTGGCTGCCGAGTGGAGAAAGCCACCATGTCATTGCTGGCAGCCTACGCTGGTATTTCAGCTCCAGTTTTTTTGCCTGACCCCGAGCCTGTTGCAGTGTTGACTCCTGTCCCCACGCCCCGACCCCAGCCTGTTCTGGTCCCCACGCCCAGACGTCAGCCTACTCCAGTGTCCGCGCCCAGATGCCAGCCTGCTCCGGTCCCCACGCCCGGACGCCAGCCTGCTTCCATGTCTGAGCCCGAGTCTGTTCCTGCATCTAAGCCCGAGTCTGTTCCTGCATCTAAGCCCGAGTCTGTTCCTGCATCTGAGCCCGTTCCTGCATCTGGGTCCGTTCCTGCATCCCAACCCGTTCCTGCACTCCAGCCTGTTCCTGCACCCCAGCCTGTTTCTGCACCCCAGCCAGTTCCTGGATCCCAACCAGTTCCTGCACCTGGATCCCAGCCAGTTCTAGATCCTGTTTCCGACCCTGGACTCCACTCGGTTCGGAAGCAAAACCCTGACCCTTCCCGGGACCGTTTTTGGGAAGTCGGGGGCCGTCCCTTGGGGAGGGGGGGAGTACTGTCACGGGTCTGTGTGGCTGTGCTGGTGTGTGGCAGGGAGAGAGGCCAAACTTGTGGGTGCAGCCTCGGCTCTACACCTGTTGGTCCTCTCCACACCTGAGGCTCATCTTCACACCCCTGGCTGGTCTCTACACCTGGACTCAATTTGGCTAATTGTCATGAGGCTGTTTAAGCCAGGTTTTGTCAGAGCTTTTTGTCGGTTAGTTTCCTAAAGGTTGGTCCTGAAGTCTTGCCCTGTAATTTACTTCCAATGTCTGTCCTGTAGTTCTGTTTTGTTCCTGCCTTGTTCTGCCTGCGTTCTGTTTGCATTCCTGCCCGTGTCTGTAGTTAAGTTTACGTTTCTGAATAAATCATGGACAAAAGCTGTGTCAACTGTGTCCTACATTTGGGTCCATATCCCTTCTTCCATGACAACAGCAGGAGCTCGACATATTTGGTAGGCCCAAACATGTCATCAAAGTCTGTTGGGAACGTCTGGTGAAACCCTCTGTCAGCGTTGTCTTGAACTCCTTCTTCTGGGAGAGCTTCTTTCAGATCCTGAGGGAGGCTGGGGGCATTGAGTCGAAGTGGACTGTTCTCCATCTCCATTGTTGAGACAGCTGCTGTCTATTGTGGCGGCAATCCCCAAACCCGCTGGTGGATGCCGATAAAAGGGATACTCCCAGCATCCACCAGACATTTACTCATGGAACTATGGAGGAATCTTACAGGTACTATGATGTTTGCAGATGACATTGTGATCTGCAGTGAGAGCAGGGAACAGGTGGAGGAGAAAGCTAGAGAGGTGGAGGTTTGTCCTGGAAAGGAGAGGAATGAAGGTTAGCCGCAGTAAGACAGAGTACATGTGTGTGAATGAGAGGGACCCAAGTGGAAGAGTGAGGTTACAGGGAGAAGAGATCAAGAAGGTGGAGGATTTGAAGTACTTAGGCTCAACAGTCCAGAGCAATGGAGAGTGTGGAAAAGAGGTGAAGAAGCGTGTCCAGGCAGGATGGAACAGGTGGAGGAAAGTGTCAGGTGTGATGTGTGACAGAAGAGTTTCAGCTAAAATGAAAGGAAAGGTGTACAAAACTGTGGTGAGACCAGCGATGTTGTTTGGTCTAGAGACAGTGTCACTGAGGAAAAGACAGGAGACAGAGCTGGAGGTAGCAGAGATGAAGATGCTGAGGTTCTCTTTGGGAGTGACCAGGAAGGATAGGATCAGGAATGAGTACATCAGAGGGACAGCACATGTTAGAGGTTTTGGAGATAAAGTCAGAGAGGCCAGACTGAGATGGTTTGGACATGTCCCAATGGAGAGATAATGAATACATTGGTAGAAGGATGCTGAATTTTGAACTTCCAAGCAGGAGGCCTAGAGGAAGACCGAAGAGGAGATTTATGGATGTAGTGAAAGAGGACATGAAGGTAGTTGGTGTGAGAGAAGAGGATGCAGAAGACAGGGTTAGATGGAGGCAACTGATTCGCTGTGGCGACACCTGAAGGGAAAAGCCGAAAGGAAAAGAAGATTCAGGCATTGCTTTTTCAAGAGAAAGACAAACTACTAAAACAACACTTCAAGCAAAAGAAGGAAAAGTGCCTCATCAAAAAAGTGCATCATAATTGCGATGATTACTTGACCAGTGTTACAGAAGCATGCCCCAAAGTTTGAAGATCGCTGGAAAGCAACTACAAAGTGATGAGTCAACTGGACTTGATTCTCATGCACTTCAAACCTGGTAACACACTAAGACAGAAGCTGGTCTGGCATAAGGTCAAAACACCTCAAACAGAGTAATTTAGTGTCTGCTGTCCAGTGCGGTGAGGAATGCAGTGAATGGTTCATTGCACAGACCAAACAACGGCTCCACAAGAGCATGGATCAATGCAGGAGAGGCAACTCCTCAGGACTAGGCTCAGCAGTCCACCTGAAAGACAGGCTACTCCTTTGAGGACAGTCATGTACAGTGTTTATCAGGGTAGACAGATGGTTTGAGTTAAAGAAGCCATTTTTGTCAAACTGGAGAAACCCACTCTGAACAGAGGAGGAGGATTAAGACACATCCATCAGCCACCTACAATGCAGCATTGACCTCCATCGACAACCATCACACCTGGGTGCAGCTTAACATAACAGCTCACGTGAGGGTGGGTGGAACAACACCTTCCTTATAAATGATAACAACTTCTAACTAGACGCATTGGTTTCAGTCCTGTATCTGGGTCCTGCTCCAAAAGGAGTTTAAGAATCTGGATTCTCTAACAGTCAGTCAGAAGTGTAGAAGCCTTTTTGGTGAGAGGTGAAATGTCTTCAACGAAAACTTTATTTTTTTTGCTCTTTTGGATTTACCTGGACCTGGATGACTTAGAACCTATAGTGGGGGTTGGCAACTCACAGCTCTGGAGCTGCATGTGCTCTTTCAGCCTCCTGACAGTGGCTCCCACGTCTACAACCCTCGCTTTTACCTGCAGGCAGCCTCTGCTTCTTGAGTGTGTGACCCCCACGGTAAGCTAACCATGAAAAAATCCCCAAACAGAAAAGTCTCGAGAAGATAGTTAAATTCTGACTGGACAGATTCTTTTGCTTTCACCACCAATGACACTGGCTTACCTTTCTGCTTATCAAGTGACGAGAAATTAGCAAACAACAAAAAATTAAAGACATTTACACAACAAACACTCAACTTTTGCTGATAAATACCCAACTGAAGATGAGTGAAGGAGAATGACTTCAGAACTGCTTCAGAAAGTTGAACAGAGCAAATAAACTTTCAGGACATGGATCAACTCTCCAAACTCAACTCCAGCTCCTAGTTCTGTGGCAGCTCAGGATATCACAGGGAGTGGGAAGCCGTTCACAGACGGAGAATACATGGTGGCGGTTGCTGCCTCATAATAGTCCCTGGGTCTTCAGGTGATGGCTTCTGGATACCCCTGGCTGGCCTGGGTTGGGGGTGCTCTGCTAGCCTGGCCCTGCTGGGTTCTGGTAGCCTCTCTGGGCGTTGGTTTCCATCACACATGCATGTTGGTTCAGGGCCTACCAGCTTCTGTCGAGTCCAATTGTTGAGAACCGTTGGGTCCTGTCAGAATGTGATGAGTCTCTCCTCAGACATCTCATTAATCTTATGCCCTCTTTGTTCCCTCTGCACTGTTTTCCTCTGGTGACCTATTCTATACTGTCAGGACCTCCACTAATCTACTGTTTTATAACATTGAGTATTAAAATGTTTGTTGTGAGAAATAATGAAACAGCTCAAGTCTCTTCCACTGCAGCACTGCCTGTCTATCCACTACCCTGTTTGTGTTTTCTCTCCGTGTATCTTCTGGTTTCCCCACTAACACACAAAGGTGCAGCATTTCCCTGGCTCACAATAAGAAATTCTAATAAAGATTGATAACATACTTCCCAGAGAGTAACAGTGATGGTCACGTGCATACAATAAAATATTTAAAAAAAGATTTTGCTGCAAAACTAAAACATTCATTGATGTCATTGATGTCATTTTGTGGTGTTAAACTATGAGTATACATGCAGACAAAAAACAAAGAAGAAAAAAGTCATATCCCTCAGCTCAGTCTTTTTCTCATCTCTGATCAGAATCCAGAACTTAAAGAAAACCCTTGCTGAACATTTTTAGCTTCAACTGCAGAACAAAAACGCAGTTTGAATTATATCAGCATCACTGGCCTGCTATCCATTAATTATTGATCACCTGTTTCTACACTCGCGAGACATAATTACCTTCTGTAATGTGAGCCCTTCATCAAATTTAAACATTTATATTGCTTATCTTTCTGCCTATCCCCTTGGCTAAATTTTTTCTAATTACACTAATCGAAACGACTTGGAGTGTAATTCTTCTCTCTGCTTTAATTAGAAAGCAGGGATGACATAAATATTTCACTTGATCCCAAAGTATTTGTGAAATAATAGCTGAATAATAGGTGGTGTTACTATTCCTATTCATCAGATTGGAGGACAGGAGAAAAATGGTCAGCTATGTAGATATACTGAAGGCATGTGATACTTAATATGTGCTAATTGGATTTCCGTAAAATTATGAGTGACAAATGTATTTACGAGTTTTTAATTAACATTTATGAACAAAGCTTCAACAAAGTTTTGTGTATCAGACTATCAGAATACAAAATAACATTGGACTCATGTCTATGTAGATGGGGTGGCCGATGACCCAGCTTATTTTCTACAGTTTCAGGATGTTCTTGCTGAAGGTTATTATATATTCTTCCATCATAATATAACTTTTGCAATGTAGCCACAAGAGGACACAAGCCAGTGTCTTATTGTGCCGGTCCCAAGCCCGGATAAATACAGAGGGTTGCGTCAGGAAGGGCATCCGGACTGAGGACTGAGAGTAGGGACGTTGAATGTTGGAACTATGACAGGAAAAGGTAGAGAGTTGGTTGACATGATGCAGAGGAGGAAGGTAGACATACTGTGTGTCCAGGAGACCAGGTGGAAAGGTAGCAAGGCTAGAAGTTTAGGAGCAGGGTTCAAGTTGTTCTATCATGGTGTAGATAGAAAGAGAAATGGAGTAGGAGTTATCTTGAAGGAGGAGTTTGTTAGGAATGTCCTGGAGGTAAAAAGAGTTTCGGATAGAGTGATGAGTCTGAAGCTAGAAATAGAAGGTGTGATGTTCAATGTTGTTAGTGGGTATGCTCCACAGGTAGGATGTGAGCTGGAGGAGAAGGAGAAATTCTGGTTGGACTTTGATGAAGTGATAGAGATCATACCTAGAAGTGAGATAGTTGTCATTGGTGCAGACTTCAATGGACATGTTGGTGCAGGAAACAGAGATGATGAGTAGGTGATGGGTTTGGTATCCAGGAGAGGAACACAGAAGGACAGATGGTGGTTGACTTTGCAAAAAGGATGGAAATGGCTGTAGTGAATACTTTCTTCCAGAAGAGGCAGCAACATAGAGTGACCTATAAGAGTGAAGGTAGGAGCACACAGGTAGACTACATCTTGTGTAGATGGTGTAACCTGAAGGAGAGCAGTGACTGTAAAGTAGTGGTAGGTGAGAGTGTAGCCAAACAGCATAGGATGGTGGTATGTAGGATGACTCTGGTGGTGAGGAAGATGAAGAGGACAAAGGCAGAGCAGAAGACGAAATGGTGGAAGCTAAAAAAAAGGAAGAGTGTTGCATGACTTTCAGGAAGGAGTTAAGACAGGCTCTGGGTGGTCAGGAGGTGCTTCCAGATGACTGGACAACTACAGCTAATGTGATCAGGGAGACAGGTAGGAGAGTACTTGGTGTGTCATCTGGAAGGAAAGTAGATGGGGTTCTTTGCTCAAAGAAACCTGCTGTTCATATTTGTGTTCTGCTTTGTCTAACTTTGTTTTTTGGGCTTGGATAAGAGAATCATTGACAAGATATAAAAGTGAGGAAATATAGAGTAAAACATGCCCAGATACAGGAAGGTGATATTCTTTAAAAAAAGCAAATAATGAAAAGGAAATAGAGAGAAACATGCTGAGAAAATCAAACTTTATTGATGGTTATTGATTCGTGGAAGAACCATAGTACATGCACATACAATGACTGGGTAGGAAGCCTTGTTTTGAACAACATCTACTGGAAGCAGAGCTTGTATAAAGTATCTGTGGAGTCAGACATTCAGCATAGTGATGAAATTTTCCCAAGTTCTCATCAAGGGACCAAGGATCTAACCACTGACTTATTTTTATAACATGATGCATCTGAGAGTTCTTCATACTTCGTTTCTTATAAATACAAAAAGGGAGCTATTTAACAATGCCACTAATTGATGTCTAGTAATTGTAAACAGAACATAGCACAAGAAGCAGCCCAAAGGCTGGCTTGCAATGCAGCCATAGCAGAGCTCCTGTTGCCCATGTAGCGCTTTTCAAATACACTACAGATTTCATAAATTTCTATATTTACATCATAGATTAGCTTGTTCACAAATTTCTAATATTTATTTAGTATTGTAATATTCAAACAGTTAAATCCCCAAAGAGTAAAGGTTGGGTTTTTAAAAAATAACAAAAAAGATCACATTAAGACATGTCAAGAAAAAAATAAAATCTGAAAAACTAAACACTGAAAAAAATTACAACAACAGCACTGATATGTCTCAGGTTCATCTGAAAATTACAAATTGCATAAACAAATGGTAGATTTGAACAAAAGTACATGAATGTGAGTATCTACATTGAGCTAACTCTTTGTAATAAAAATTAAAATATGACTCGATAAAAAAGAGAGAGTTCTCCTTAACAACTGACTTAACTACTCACCTAAATGTAAAACATTATGCAGTTGTGTATTTCATATAAGACAACATTTTTCACTGCACATCTCAAGTATAATATACATTGTTGGATTATTATATTTTACCCCCTTCAAATTTGGTTATTAAAGAAAATTAAAAAAGCAAAGTAAATTAAAAAAAATAGATACAGTGGCAATGGTCACTGCAATATATATTTAAATTTCTCCAGTAATATAAAAACCATTAGCTATACTAATGACTATATTGGAAGTTAATATAAAAACATCTATATCTGGATGGCCAACATTACTCAGTACGGGAGAGGATTAGAGCCACATAATTTTTTTTTATTATAATAATAATTATTATTCCTATTATTATTAAAAAACTTTTATTATTATGATCATTAGTATTATTATTAGCATTAGCATTAGCATTATTATTACTACTATTCATTGGGCCCTAATTCTTTTCCATATCTCAGCATGAGGGCGAAGCACTTGCATGACTGAAGTATTTAGTTGCCATTAGCAATCTTTTTTTTTTTTTTTTTTAAATTTCCTAATTCATAACTATGTAGTCTTGATGATAGACATAAAACATGCCAGATATATCCACCAGAACCTTTGGCTTAAAGTGTGAAAAGATAAATCCACATTATTTAGTCAATAAATCCACAACCTGAATATATGACGACCAAAACATTCTCTCAAAGAAAAGTACACCTGCCACAGAAGCTGGGAAGAGCTGTAATGCTAGTTTTCTTTTCTTCACTGATCTTGACTTGACAATCACCAGATAGACAAATATAATTTTTATAACTAAGAAACATCTTGGTTTGACAAAAAAAAGCTTGGGGTTTTAAAAATGCTTTGCTTTCAGCAAAAGACACAAAAGTTCTTCTGACTCACTGACTCCTGATCACAAGATGGAATTTGGAATGCAGACAATTCAGGTCAAAGTTAACTTGCTACCAGCTGTTGAGAGTAAAGAGAAAGAAGGCTGTAGGCTTCTGTCTTATGCACAGTTACAGTGCAGAGACGTACTGTATCAGTGTCAGCATGCCCATCTCCCAGGCAGCAAATGTCCATGTGCCCATCTGTGCATGCGTGGTAATGTTGGCGTCAAAATAAAGTCTGGCATTTGTGCATTGTGGCTCGGTGCTAACAAAACACGGACTGCAGCCACTGACCAACAAGAAGTCCAAAGTTCTTCTCATTAAAACAGTTAATGACAGACATAAACCCACGGTGAAGGTGCATTCATAAAGTGTCTAACTCCACTTTGTCTGTAAAATATTCAACAATCTGAGCACAAGAATGTTCTGCTCTGTTCTGGGTCTCTCTACTGAGACTGCTGCCCCCATGTTTCAGACCTGAGTAAGCAGAAAAATGCATGCGTGGATAAAGAAGCTGATAGAACAGAAGATTTAGAAATAGTGGAGGCAGAGGGGTCAAATTATAACACTGGCAGAACAGATTAAAAATTTTAGTTTGGGGACTATGTACAAAAAACAAGCACATAACACATAACAACATGTGGTCTTGCATGACTTCAGACTTAGCATAGCTGAATCATCAGTTTTATGTAAATCACACACAAATCACAATCTGATTTGGCTCAGAAAACACCATCTCTGATAGTGAATGCTTGTTGACTCATATTTGAGACAGTACTACTTTTAATAATAACACACAATCAAAATTACGTTATCACTCATTTTCTTTTTGGAAGCAATGCGTGTTTTTTTTTTTTTTTCCTCTTAAGATCATTATTATGACTTTATGCACACAACATTATTACTTTGCTACAGGAAAGTAACAATAAAAAGTTTGTACTCCGTCATAAGAAAAAAGATGTGGCCTCAAGATGATGGACTGAAAACACAGAAATCATCAAACAAATCCAGGTCTCTAGAGTTCACTGAAGAACTGTTTGACCATTTTTTAAGGATTATTTACTTCTTCCAAAGCAAAAGGCCAATAAAAAAATTATCATTGTAAACCGACTGGGGTAGGCCAAAGGAGCTGAGACAGTGAAACAACAATAAATTGGCATAGTCACTTTACCACTCTTACAAAACATAAAAACCCTCAGGTGTGACTATTCTATACTACCCTAGCGATTAGATCGGATAAATATTTTCTCCGTGTTCTAGTTATTACTCTAGCGGCTCTCTATTAGTACCATGGAAAAAAAACCTTTACAGCTGATAGTCTATATTTAAATCCTTAGAAATTAAAAACCCACAATATCAAAATACACAGCACAAAATATCTGAGGTATAAGATGAAAAATATCAGCTGTCATTTTTTGTTCTTCTCTCTTAGGAGACTGAAATGATGCACAAACTGCATATATTGCAATACCCAGGCCTCAGTAACATCTCTCCTCTTATAACTCTGTCATTTGTTCATACACTCGCTCACACACTCTTTGTTTCTCTCTTGCTGGAAGGTTGAGGATCGGTTGGAGGTGTTGCTAATAGGGTGCGAAGCGGCTGTAGCCTCCCCGGTATATACTAGCCTGGAGAGAGGACAGCACCAGCCCCACGTCGTCGGCGTGGCTCCGAGTTTTGGCATCTGTCAGTGGGGCGAAAGCATTCTGAAATATGACATGAGGACATACACACAGACATATACACTCATGAGAGAATGTAACACAGACAAATATAATTAATGAAATATCAAAGTACACACACACAAAGGCATGAAAACACACAAACACACACAAACCTCTTCAACCTCTGAGTCCTAAACAAAAGCACAACTAAAATGTCACCATTACGTTACCGTTCCTCCAACGCACACCACCCACGGGGGATGAAAAGACCAATGACCGGAGCAATCGTCATGCAGCAAGCACCGCAAGACGCTTCATGCCAGGGGAACATGCCAACCGCTAAGTGAAAGAAATCCAATTAATACAACGATGAGCAAGTGGAGGAGAAGACGAAATGAAGTCAAAAAAATGAATGAATGAAAAAAATGAATGAATGAATCTGTAGGATTGATGTGTAAAACGCAAAAGGCAGTTCATTGGGATGAATGAGTGCACCATCTTCATGCATCCACATGACTTCTCTCAGAAGGGCTGGGGCTTCGAGTTGTATTGATTCAAGGGAACAATGTACAGAACAAGCTGAATTAATTGGAATAAGTCCCATGAATAGAGAGGGATTTTTTTATTCCTGCAAAATGACTGTGTGTGTTTGTGTGTGTGTGTGTGTGTGTGTGTGTGGGTGTGTGTGTGTGCGTGCGTGCGTGCGTGCGCGTGCGTGTGTGTGCTAGATGAAAACTTTTTTTTTTTTTGGTAAATCAGTGAAAAATGAATCAGCAGACAAAACTATTAACTGAAAAAAGTCAGGAAAATTGTAAGAAAGAACACATGCACGTCTCCGGTCATTTTTAATTTTTTTTAAATTTTAAATTTTCATTTTTTAAGGTTTTTTTTTTACATCATCATCACAGTCCGGAATAAACACAATGAAAATCTCGCAGTCACAAGACAGATTTGACCTGATTAACAATGAATGCATGGCATCACACGATCTACGAAACACATACAGTATGTTGAGCAGCTCTCCTACTTCCTTAAATATCTGTACAGTACATTGCTCATGTGGACACAGATGGTGCTTTAACACAAGCGGCAGATGGTGGAGGCACAGAGTCCAACAGCCAAGGATCACATGGGTGTCCATCAGGGACACTGGTTGAACAGCAATGAGCCAGGTGTCAGTCAAAAAAAAGACACTCGACTGAAGTAAATGGCCATTTGTTCAAGGGTCAAACGTCCCTAAAAATCAAATACCCCTCTGATAATGAATTGGCCTAAAATAGAGCAGTAACTGAAGTAAATCAAAGGACAAAACCCCTTTGATTTTATGGCGCCAATTTTTTTGTAGTCTCATAAAAGTCTCCACTATATGAAATGTATGATGATAAAAATGGAAGCGCAGTTTAACTACCAGTCACCACTACCACTGTTTAATTACATATCTTTCATGGGTCACAAATTCTGGACAAAAGTTATGCATGACATCACAGCTGATGCAAATAATGGACCAAACAAAGAAATATCACAGAATTCAAAATAAGATCCAGTTTAGTGCAGCTTTAAAATGCTGGTGGTGGTACCGAGACTAATTGGTGTACAGACTGAGAACTTATGATGCAAGTCATTTTCTTTTTGTTTGCAAACATTCACAACAGAGTTTGATGATTAATTACACGACAGCTGAGCCTGGATGTCTGTTCAGTTTGAAGCGTGTTGTTTGCGACTAACCATTAAGTTTGACAATCTTTTCCTCCAGTCCGCCGAAGCTTTCCCTCGCATTTCTTTCCTCACTCGCCTCCTCCCTGCAGCTGTGGCACCACAAGGGATTTAATTATCAAAATGACTAATTATTTCATTACCAGGGAGTGCGGGGTGAGGTGGTATCCACCAAATTAGAAATATAATAACTAACATGGACTGGGCTGCCAAGGCATGAAGACATTCATCACCTTTTACAGGCAGGATTAATGTGTCATTTGGACTGCCGTTAGCAGCACAGACAAATTCAATTAAGTTTAAGTGAGGAGATGTCAGCACTGCAGAAAAGCTCATGCACAGCAACTGAAGAAGAGAACGGGATGGGGGAAGGGTAGTAGGGAGGAGATGAAGCAAGGGAAGATCTGAATAGTCAGCTCAAGTCTCCACTGCCTTCGTCAAAGAGAACCAAATATTAATTGCATTCTATATCTATAATGCTGATAATTTCATGCTTAGTGACCTTTTTTTCTGTAAAAATTGCATTAAATTTAGTGCTGGACCCCCTTCACAGTCTTCTGCAACACTTGTTTGTAAATGGATTCAAGTAATTCAAAATAAGCTAAATGTCAGTCTATGGGATGCTTGAGCTAATTTAATCAACTATCATGCGGCAGGCAGAAGGTGAAAAAGCATTTCTTGTTGATCGACTTCTCTTCATATTCAGATTTTGCTATTGTATTTAATCAAATATGTTCTTGTTTCGTTGATAAGGTGGATGGTCTTAAGCAGATTTCAGAAAGAGTAATAAATGTATCTACGCTTCCAGAACTGACATGATTCTGGAGACTGCATTATAATCTTTATAAGTCATTACAGGTATAGTGAGCTACCAGCACTCCTGGTCCAGGGTGAGTAAGGGTCTGAGGGGGAGGGTTGTCTACTGCTCCCTAACAACTGTTCCACCAAATCCAATCTGATGCTGGTTCCATGATAGTGACAGCTTGTATTTCTAATGTTGACTCCACTGGCTGAAGGGACACGTGATCAATGTCAGGACCACAATGCAGACATATCGACACTGAGTCACGCTGTGTTTGTGAAATTAGTGGTTCTATGATAGTCATCATCAACCGTGTCTTAGGAGGTTGAACTTATCCAATAGTCAGAAGGTTAGTGGTTTGATTCTCAGCCAGCAAGGTTCTGAGCTCCATCCTGCTCAGTTTCAGTTCTTTGGTGTTAATTCTTATGTCTGCTAATTAGCAGGTTGTTCCTTCTCTAGCAAAGCAATGAAGATTCACTCTAAACTTGATTCAACCCCACCTACCCAGCAATCCTTCCGACAGTCTTTGATTACTATTGCAAATTAACTTTATAACTAGCAATGTGATGTATATGTACCGTCCATAATCCTAGCTCCAGTCCCTGACATAGTTATTGTTGTGGTTGAACTAGGGTACCACGTTTCCTCATTGATTACCCCTTCTTGCATGAATGGATTTAGCGTCTTTTTGATTGGGTATTGACTCAAAAAACCAGCCTTTTGAACTGCTTTTGGTTGCAAAGGGGTATGCAGTACTGCAGATGGACCACAGATCAACAGCCATAGCATGACATTCCCTTGTGGGTGTGTGCCAAAATGCTCTAATGTAATCGATGGGAATCTGGGATGGGAATCTGCTGACAGTTGTCTTACCAGAAATATATCAGGCCTACCCACTTCACTATGACTCACACCAAAAACACAAATGCAAGAATTAGGGCTTTGTTATTTTCATTGGACTATAAGTAATGAAGCCACTCAAAAGTGTAAAAATGAGCATGCAAAGTGACATGCGCTACAAAATAGGAGTTCCGTTTAGTTACAATGCAAATAAGATGTGACATGATGCATGACAATGGATGGACAACATGATTTGCTCGGCACAAAGTTCGTACCACGGCACCAACGCTGTATGTGGCTGCTGGAGTGAGGGCATGGTTGTAGGGGTCGGCAGCATATACTCGTCCATAACTGTGGAAACAAAAACCAGAAACAGAATGGTAAAGAAACATGCCACTGTCTTACTAACGAAAGCTAATAAAGCTTTATCTTATCTTATTTTACTACTGTAGTGTATCATGTCATCAAAAAGTCATTAGACCATCTGAATATCAAAGTTATGATAGCGCTGAAGTTGCTGCTTTAATTAGGCTCTCATAGGTGATTGTTCAGCTCATTGAGGCTTAAGATAAAGCTTCAAGGTACTTGAACAAAGATTCAGTTTTACTTTGAGGCTGAAATGTAAGTACAGCCAAGTTCAAACTTCAGAGTCACTGAGTCAGTATTTAGACATAGACAGCAGAGTGGACCGTGAGTTTTATCAAGTCCCAACATTTTTATGCCACATTTTTGGCAAACTACACAGTACTCAGAGCCCACAAACCAATGTCAAACTAAGTTTTTTTTTTTGGTTTTGTTTGTTTTTTCAATGTCAGAATCAAAATATAATGAATTGATCCTTGGGCTCTTTCCAACCTCTCCAAAAACAAATGTAATTAAAATCCACCCTTCTAATTTACACTGCATATGTAAACACAAATAAGATCAGCTCCGATCTTTTTGTTCTCATCTGTTTCCTCCTGAACAACACAGACAGGCTTTTTTTTATTTGCTGAAATGGCACCCCAATCAGCTAGAAAACATCAGTTGTCATTTACTTTCAAAACCAATCCCAGATTAAACATTAATGTCTTTACTGACCTTGTTTTTAAAAAAAAAAAATTTACTAATAGTTTTCATGTCTCTGCAAATATTTCGACTAAGATGAAAAAATCATGTTTCTCCTCAGAGCACTGATGGACGACAAGCCAGTAAACTTATGTTATAGATGAACTCAGCAACATATAATACCTGACTTCACCCTGAATGAACCAGCGTGTGAATTGTAAGCCATTTTGAGTATTTCTTGCCTGGTGCATGGAAAAAAGTCAGTGCTAATATCCAACAAAATGTCACTGTTACGCCTAGTAATCTTGCCTGACAATGGCTGAGCACTGGCTTCACACTCATTTGTGTCTCCATGGGAGTTTTGTTCTTAAAATGAGGTGTGTTCAGGTTACTGGTGCAGTGATATACTGTAGTGTGTATATATTGATATTTCAAGGATGCATCACATGTACCTGCAAACGCCAATTCATGACGTGCTTACTCTCGTGAAGCACGGATGAGAACTGGCATTATCTGAATCTCCATGGAAAGTTTCATCAACCACTGTAAACAAATGATTTTCCCCAGAACTTGCACACATGCATAGTTCACCGCATCACTATTGGTCGTCCAGGATTTGTCAGGAGTCTGACTGTTTTACCTCAAACTATTTCCTTTCCTTTTATGAACCTGGACTGTGTGTGGGCCCTTTTACATGTGCTTTAAAACCCATATCATACAGTAGTGTTAGCTGGTCAGAGATTTAAAGGGGTCCTATCATGAAAAACATTTTTTTCTGGTCTCTACATATACATAGTGGTCCTCCCCAATCCTACCAACTTCTTGAATCTGGAAAGCAAACGCTTCCTCTATCAACAGAAAATTGGAAAATTGCGCAAAACTCCACAGAAACAATTTGTTGCAGATCAGCGCCAGTCTTGACGTAACGATGGGAATGACTGACAGAGTGACTGACATATCCTGAGCCCATCTGCTAGAACGCCCCCCTCTCCCCGGATAAGGAGGTGTTCATCCCCTGAGGTGGTTCAAGTTCAGGTCAAGGTAGCTGTGTGTGACAACGTCTTGGCTGAGAGCTAGACACTGAACGTTCCTCAGTTGTTGAAGTCAGCTAGTATTTGGCTAACTAGTTAGCTCTGCTTTAGACCCCATCCACACGTAGATGGGTCTTTTTGAAAAAAAACAGAGAAAAATTTAAATCCACACGACATCACTTTCAAAAAAATCTCCTTCCACACGTAACCGCATAAGTGGGTTAATCAACACGTGTATAAGCAGCTCCATCACAACACTGAAAGGTTAAAACCTCAGGACAACCGCTACGTGGGAGTGAACGGTGCTGTACGTGCACTAAAAGTAAGATCGGGCCTAAAAAATCCAGCCCGACCCGACCCGAGCCCGACGGTATTATAGCCCGACCCGACCCGAGCCCGCGGGTATTATAGCCCGACCCGAGCCCGCGGGTATTAAAGCCAGACCTGACATTTTGAGCCCGACCAGGCCCGTCGGACTTGGATTCGGGCTTAAGATCTTACGTCTACTTTCAGTGCATACGATCAGAGAGGTATAGTAACAGGAGGATATACAGCTGACACACGGAGGGAACTGAGAAGGTGTTTTATATTTCTCATACAGCGCCTTCTCTGTTTTACCTAAATCATTTATTTTATAAGGGTATTCCTTAGTTTAATATCCATAGATAGTTTGAGATACATAATCACAAGTTCTTAAGCTCGAGCCCGAGTCCAAAAAAAATCCAGCCCGACTTGAACCGAACTTAATAACTGACTTTTTGAGCCCGACCCGGCACAAATTTCGGGTCTGGTCGGGCTTGGACTCGGGCTTAAGATCTTACCTCTAGTGTGCACGTAGCGCATGTGTACGACATTTAGAAAGTGGGTGGCAGGCATTGGAAGAGGAAGCTCATTAACATATAATGGCCAGCCCAGACAAATGAAGCATATTTATTTCATCAATATTCAATCCAAGATATTGAGGACCCGCCTCCAGTTGGACATCTGGAGGCTGTCTGACAATAATTAAAACACGTATAGTTTTTAGGGAATATAGGTGGCCGTGCATAAAGAGCAATTGCTTTCATTCATGTTCACCCGAAACATATGTGAATAATCAAAGCGATTGAAATATTATGCCTCTCATTTTTGTTACTCAAATTATCTACCATTAAATAAAAACAGTTGTAGGGATTGGGACGCATTGCTCCAATGTACTTTAAATCAAACAAACATGCTTTTATGTTTGTGTCCATTTCTGGCACAGACACATAGAATTGACTATTCAGGGTATTGACAGAATAGTGTTGGTAAAAGCCAGAGAAAATTTGCCAAGAATGAATTTGAATTGGAAAGAGAAAGTAAAGAAGAAGACAATTCTGCGTGAAAATAGACTACATGTACTGTACATAAAAAGAATAGAGAATGAGTTTTCTATTTTTAGAAGGACCTAGGCAGCAGCAGTTCATTCCAAGTCAGCAACCATGCTATGGCCTACCAGTCCATCCCCCACCCTCTCCTGCATGTCCTAGCGCAGTCATGATAAGGGCCAATCAGAAGCGAGGGCCTGTGCCCATAATTGAGCTGATTTGCATAGCAGGCCAGTGGTTAAAGCGATTAGAAGTTAATCCCGATTAGTTTTGGACATTGCTATTCACCATGCAGCCCCCTCAACACCCACACTGAGCCCAGAACTGCATTTGACCTATCTTATCTCACAGTGCAGAGCCCTCACCCATCATCCCTGTGTGTATGACAGTGCATGTGAGAGTGTGTGGGGAGCTGCAACTACAACAGAAATTCAAATAAAATTGAAGTCAAATTTAAAATGACCCTGAGGTGAATAGATAACCATGGAAACAACATTTTCACCAGTTCTAGAAAATGGTTGAGAGTTTGTTCAAATGCATAATGCCTTTGATAGTTATAGGCAGGGCGTGATTTGTCAAAAAACAGGGGGTATTTTTTTGTTTTTTAATAAAACAAACAAACAAACAAACAAAAAATACAACAGCCCTATTTCTTTCTAGTTTAATGGCTGGCTCCATAAATGAACAGTTGAACATTCATTTTAACTAAAACTTAAAAAGACATGAAACATTGAAATTTTTGTGTTGGCCATTGTGTGGAAGATGAAGATGATGAACACGGTCTAACTAGGCTTCAGGACCATGGATACGGGCCAAACACACCAACATGGGAAGATGATTTAGGCAAATGCTAATGATCTGTAAAGTGTACCATTAACATGTCATAGATTCAGAATTCACATCATGTTAAAATGACTCGGCAAATCTCAGACTAAGTTAACAGTTTGCTCTCATGTCAGACTTCATGTGGTCTTTTCTTCTTTCCTGTTGGCATCATCTGCAGCGTTTGCTTCTTGTCTCCACATCTCTGTGAACTTCTGAACAGGAAACGAACCCACAATGTATTTATGTTCATGGAGACGTTCGCCAACATGGAGACTGAGACAATTCAGTTGTTTGACCACTGAATGCTGAATTTTTTGCTATTTGATGTTAACTCTCGCTAAAGTTAACTGAGAAACTTAATGAAAATGAAACACGCTAATACAACATAAAGAGCCGTGTTGGACTTTTAAGCACTTCAGTGCATCATTCACGTCAGTGTGGTGGAATCCCTCAGTGGCTTAAAGCTTGGCTTAGCCTCTACAGCCCCAAGGATAACATTCCTTCAGCAGAGGTAGAAAAAAAATGGAAAAAATGAAGGGATACATTTGGATTAATGTTGGCAGCATTGATGTTTGTACAGAATATAAAGGCAGCCGATGGGCATTGTTACTATCTTCCAGTTCATCATTGCTAAAATGTTTTTCAACAGCATACTGTTTTTCAAAGCACACAATGACAGCCCTTATTTTGTTATGATAATGTATAGTATACTATATTAGTAGAAGGTTGGAGTATAACGCATGAAAAGACCAATTACATTTTGACTGCAGTTTTTCCCTAACCCTGCAAAACTCATGCACTCCACTGCATAACATTCTAGTTTGCTTAGCAGGGCTTCACACAGTACTGATAAAGGCTTTCCTACAAAAAACAGACGGAAAACAAAAAAAACATCCCAATGAGGAACAGTTCTTCAAATTCTCATTCTGATCTACCTCGATTCAGTGGTAAAGATGTCGTATGTATTTTTATTTTTGTGGAATTCCAACTTCTGACATTTTGGTTATGTGAAGATCCCATTCTTTTTTAGGGGATAGTCATTGGGCAGAGGTTTTTTTGGCCTAAAGCTAAATGGTTGGACACATATTTAGTGCAGTCAATGTCTTGGTTCTGCTTAGCTAGAGGTTCTGGGCATGGAACAATTGTTTATGACTCTTGAGTGAGGCATGAACAGTTTGTTTAGTTTGTTGCACAGTTGACACTTGATAATGAGATGAATAATCATAGCAGTGTTGTGTGAAATCTGTGATGACAAAGATGCACAAGCACACTGGCACATTTCCCTGTCCTTCAGATATAAGTGCACAGCGGTTGTAGATTTTCATCAGTGATTCTTTGATGAAAAAGGTCATTGCATTTTGACAAACTATATACAGTAGTCACCAAACAGTAAAGAAATAAAGCAATATGCAGCATCACTCTAAGGAAAAAGAATCTGTATTGTAATCTTTGATTATAGTATATCTAGGGAATTGTGGGCACCCAATATGATCTGAAAGATGAGCAATAAATCTTTCATGTAGAACAAAAAAGCCAGAACCATGAGCAAACTATGAACAGCTAGCTAGTGTGGGGTTCTCCTTTCTCTGATTCAGAAACTGCTCAACCATAATCTTGAAAAGGCCCACAATCCTCTGCTTAGTGATGAACTAAGACACCACCCAGAATGAGTCTGGAGCCTGCTCAATGTTTGTGCCTGTAGTTTTTCTTTCCCACTGTCACTGAGCTTTTCATCATGAGGGTTTGTTGGACATGTCGGGTGTGTAATAAGGAGTGAGCCTACATCTGTCCTTCTTTGAAAGCACCTTGATATAACTTATGATGTGTTTTGGTGCTATGAAACTTGATGATTGGTGGTTGGTAGATCAATGGCAGCAGTGTGATATTCAAGGTGTCATCTTAGTTAACAGAAGTCTGATTCTGTTTGAAATCATCGCCCAGAAAACCTCAGCCACGTTTAGACACGGAGACAGCATGAGACTGTAACAAGACCAAAAGGTCATCTGCTTTGTACATGAGACCTGCTACCTTCCGCTAAATCACATAGAAACCTTGTTTGTTTTCCAATGTCTGTGATATTTATATGACCCATAGTATAACCAATTTACTAAGGACATGATGAGTGTTGTCCTTTTTGATAGATAAGTCAAAATCTAAGGGACACTAGAAAATTAGGGGTAGGGTTAAAATTGAGATGGGAACAAATGTTTTGAACTGTGAGGCCAAAGCACTAGGATGGCAAAACAAGAAAAAAAAGTGCTATAACAAAAAATGTGACAAAAAACGTGTAAAGACACCCAAGCACCTGACATTGAGACAGTATCTAATTAATAGATTCTGGAAAAGTACCTACATTGCTGAAAGGAAGTCTATGTGTATGTGTCTAACAATTTCTAAATGCTCTAAATGTGCTTACAGGAACATATCCACGAGTCTTTGTATTTGAATTGGTTTCCATGACATATGAGCCACACTGTCTGGTCAAGCACCATGAAAGTAGCTGTTAGCATTTCTAACCTGTGACCCACATGGCATGAACATGACATGTATTGTTCTATCAAGGCCCCACACATGGGTGTATCAGGGCAACACAGGTATGCAAACAAGGCACCGATGCTACAGGAAGACATAGATGTAGTACTGAGTTAAATTATACCTTTGTGGATGTGCAAAATAGCTGGTTACTTTACCTATTAACAGGCACAGTAAGCAGGCTGCACAAAAAAAGGTGCGAAGTCCAGGGTATGTCAAAAAACACTGGGACCATGTGATTTTTACACCATCTACCTAATATCCCTTCAACAAATGTACTTCACCTCTCCTTCTTTTCCCTTCAGGGGTCGCCACTGATTTGCTGTGGGTTGCCACAGCAAAATCAGTTGCCTACATCTAACCCTGTCTTCAGCATCCTCTTCTCTCATACAACCAGTCAACAGTCAATTTATAGTGACCAGTTTGTGCTGTCTGTTGTGATTTTGGTGGTGGGTGAAAGCTGGAGAACCTGGAAAGGACCAGTGCCGACACACATAGAACATCAAAACTCCTGAACAGAAAAGCCCCAGGTGAAAGTAAACCAAGCCATTTTTTTTAGACCTGAGAAAGGCGTTTGACATGGTAAACCATGAGATCCTTTTGACGAATTATTATCATCTCATAATATTTCAGATATAACATTGGAATGGTTTAAATCATAAATCTGGGAAACGGAAAACAAGAAATGATATACAAGAAATAATCCTCAACCAGCACCTGAAATTATTCTGAAAGGTGAAAAACTTTTAGAGGTACAGTCTGTCACGTATGTAGGTGTAGTATTGGGCAGTGCTTTATCTTTAAAAAAAGTTCATAGGAAACTTGATGAAAACTGTAAAAGTTAATTTATTCCAATTCAGATATATTTGCCCGCAGATGAGGAAGTTGCAAAGCTGTAACATGCATCGATAATTCCACATCTTAAGTGCTGCATCACTACTTGATCTCTTTAATCTAATACTGTGCTACAGTCATTACGTCTGTACAAACAAGTTCTTAAAATATTAGATAAGTCTTTTACCACACTGTACTATTGTGAAGAAATGCAAGTTGCTTACCTATGAAAATTTTGCATAACCTGCCACCACCACCCCTTAAAGCTTTTGTAAAATCATGTGATGAAACAAGTATTAGAACAACTTGAGCCACTTCCAGAGGGGACTGCTATGTGAACTTTTAGTCCTCTGCATTTGGGCAAAACTGTTTCTCCGTCAAAGCTGAATAGAACTCACTGCTGTTATATATACGAGAATATGACACCCTACGTCAGTTTAAACCGAACCTAAAGAAATGATTGAAGAACAGTCAAAGCTGTGACCACTAGAGTTGTTTCTACTGTTCAAGAATAGTAAATTGCACATTATATGGTTTGCATTTTAATGGTGGTAAGTTGATCTGTTCTTAATGTTTCCTGTTAATGTTTGTGGATTTATGGGTGTGTTGGGGGGGGGGTTGCTTTATGATGTAAGATTTTCATAAACCTGTTGTATTTCAGCATTTGTCTGGAGACTGCAGATGAAAATTAGCTTTCAGCTATCTCAGGTCTGTGTAACATATTTGTCATGCAAGGTCCCTGTTAAATAAAAGATTTATTATTACTTTTATCATTATAATAACAAGCCCAATTCAGGTTTTTAAAAAAAAATCCTATAATGAATTTTTAATGCCAGTCAACAGTTTGGACATGGTTTTCCAGTTTTGATCGGTGTTGTACATGCAGTACAGCCACCAGTGCATGTTTGTGTGACAGTGTTGTAACAGTGAGTGATGATCAGCTTACAGCACTGACACACTTCTCAATTTCCACAATAATTTTTCTGGTGATTGTTTATTGCTGAGTATTCCTCATGTCACTTATATGTATCCATGTGTCCATATGTGTAATATAAATGGTTTGACACAGGGGAGGCCTTACGATTCATTCTCCACATGTCAGATTTGTCTTCTCATGAATAAAAGGACTGAGGTGGCAGAATAATTCCTATCCATTACCATTCCTGGCTACAATTAATTCTGTCTTAGCAAGCAAATTCAGTACCATCATTCCAACATGATAGCTTATTTTAAACAGAAACTACTGTGTGCTTACTATGCTACAACACTAACTGCTCTGTTGTCTAGAGCTGCAGACCTTACATAATAATTTTAAATCACATTAACTCATAGAGATCGCATAAACTCATATAGATCTAGGTTTTTTTGTTTTCTAAATAATAAGTACAGCAATCCCTCGCGTATTCGTGCTTCAAGATGCCCGGCTTCACCTCATCGCAGATTTTTAGTAGGTAGTCACCTCATACCGTACATGGATGCCATTGGCTGACAGCCTCCAGAAGTGCGCTGCGTTCCGAGACTCTCGAGCGCTGCACACTTCTGTGTATTAAAGAAACACTTAAAGCGCTTTAAACAATCTATGACAGTGTAAGAAAAGATAATACAGTGGCTTAATATCAGTGCGGGGAGGGTTTATAAGCGTTTAAATTACTGTAAATAATAAAATAAATAGTTTGTCGCTGTATTGCAGAATTTCATTTTTTGCTGGTGGTCCTGGAACGCACTAACTGTAAGTAACGAGGGATTACCGTATTGGTAACAAAATGTATTATTAAAAAACATAGTCTGAAGATGATGCTCAATGTTTGATTTTTAATGTCAGAAGGGAACATTTTCAGATGCATGTGTACTTCATATTTGTATATAGCTACTATAGTATAGTTGGGGTTAAAAAAGACCAGGGTTATACCAACTTAAGTAAGTGTAAGTGCTTGACAAAAACTCAATTATGAGTAAAAAAAGAAAAAGGACAGGAAAAACAGCCTGTGTTTTAGTTTCATGTAGTGAATGGCAGCAGTGTTGTCTGACAACATGCGGAAACAAGCGTAGGACCTTGTGAAAATGGTCCAGATGCTGCTGAAACCTGCCAGAGCAAACAGACTGAGGGGTCTTTCACACATGCTGTGAGTGTGCTACACTTCTCAAAGCTGTCATTAATGGACCCCAAACAACATGGTGATGCAGCCCAAGATGAATATCCACAGAGCCTTTGTAGAAGGTAGTGGTGAGCTGGCCGTAAAAAACAGCACTGCTCCTTGGCTGTGCTCAGTATGATAGCGCCTGATATTCTGTTGTCAGAGCAGCGACTAGGCTATCTTTATCCGAACAACAAGGTCCAAAATACATAAACGCTGAAGTCCAGCATGGAAGACTTCCTACTAAATGATTGCCTTGTTACAAACCTGTGTGCTATGTTGCATGTGTTCCCAGGTTGTTGTTTGTTTTTTTAGCCAAAGGATAATTATAACACATAGTGTGTGTGTGTGTGTGTGTGTGTGTGTGTGTATGATCAAGTGACTGAAAGAGAGGAAGCAAGTAACAGTGAATGTGCGCAATTGGCAATACCATTGTCGTTTCACTGATAAAGTAAAATTATAAGTAAAGTATCATACAAATGTTAAACAAACTAGTGATGTGGTCGAAAAGCAACTAGTTACTAGGTGAGCTGGAAGAGATGCCAACAGCCAGTCTAAGCTAAGCCCGAGTCTCTGGTCTGAATTAAGCCAGTAGTTCTTAACATATGGACACAATTTTTGAGATTGTTTGTAAGCTGAATTGTTTGTATGTTGTTATTTATAAATTCTAATCTATAATCACAATGTCACTTCATTTAAATGCCATTACTACTGTAAATACAAAAGTAAATTATAGGTTTATATGATTTATTCTGTATAAGGAATAATAATGATCCAGACCTGAGATCAGATTGCAACTGAAACTGATTCTGTTCAGAGACAGTTCCTGGTGTACATCCTGAAGATGGCCACCATTAGTGAAATATAGTTTTTCTAGAATAACCAGTAGATGAATAATAACTGTGTCCACATTCCAGGGGCAGGTTTTCATGCCTATCAGGGAACTGTTGATTTTAGAATGCAGTAATATAGTTGGGAAGCGAGTCGGTCTTGTCAGAGGTTTAGACTTTGTGATTAATTTCTAGTTAATCTGTTTGTGTAATATCAGTCATCCATCAATGTTCACGATACACCATGAGTTGACTTTGTTCAAACAGAGGCTATGTTTTTAATGTTGTCTTCATGTTGTACAATATTAACATCCAAGAACATCCACTGTTAGATGAAATTATTTACTCATTAGCATTTGTGAGTAAATATTGGATTTACTCATTGTTACTCATAAACCTAAGCAATTTTCCTAATACTTGTGCGGAAATTCCGCTTCATGGCAAAGGTGAAATCACCGTTTGTTTCTGCTTTTTCAACATAGTTAAATAAGATTTAGATTTTTTTTGTTTCTGAAATGTGCATTAACTATGTTACCAGGTGGAAGAGAAGGACATGTTTCAAGGAAAAGACCATGAAAATTCTGGAGTTAATCAAACATTAATCCAAAGGGGAAAATGTTGCATATTACATACATGTACTGTATGTATGCCATGTGGAAATAAAGTCAGTATCTGTTGAAGTATTTTTCCTGTTAAACTAAACCACTGCAGGGTTTTAAATCTTTTTTTTTAAGGTTTCTTACCTGTCACTGTATGCAGCAGCTGTGGCAGCAGTAGGCTGGGCATATCTGTAGGCAGCGTAACCACCCTGGAAAAACACACACACACACACACACACACACACACACACACACACACACACACACACACACACACACACACACACACACACACACACACACACACACACACACACACAAGAATAAACATGAGCAAACTATACATAAAGTCTTATGTTTCTGTTTTTTGTATTGTGCGTACTATCATTGTCCATCAAAGCATTTCAATGACAGACAGAGAAAGATACATAAATAGATTACTTATTTCCTTCATATTTGATGCTGCATTGCATTTCATTATTGTGGATTTCATATCTAATCTAATCTAATCTAATCTAATCTAATCTAATCTATTATCAAATGGCAAAGTTGTGGCAGAGGCCTGTAATTCATAAGAGAAGAAATATTAAAGCATATTACAATAAATTACAATTGTTCTCCCCGTGTCTGCGTGGGTTTTCTCCGGGGTCTCCGGCTTCCTCCCACCTCCAAAAACATGCGCTTCAGGTTAACTGGCCGGTTCCAAATTGACCGTAGGAGTGAGTGTGTGTGCGTGTTTGTCTGCATCTCTGTGTGGCTCCGCGGTGCACTGGCGTCGCGCCCAGAGTTTCCCCCGCCTCACGCCAAAACCCAGCTGGGATAGGCTCCAGCTCCACTCAACACCGGAAAGCAGATGAAGCAGTAACAGAAAAATGAATGAAGGACATAAAGGACAAGAATCTAGAGATTTAATTTAATTACATTTAATTTAATTTTACTTGTGTAGTGCTAAATCATAACAAAAAAGTAATCCCAAGGTACTTTCCAAGTGAGGGAAAGACCTGCTGTTACAGAACCCAACTTGTCCCACACGAGCAAATACTTTGATGATGGAGACAAGGAAAAACTTCCATTTAAAATGCAGAAACATTGAGAACCCAAGACCCATAGTGAGCCAGTTAGGTAGAAAAAAACAGAGAGACAAACAGAGCGAGTCAGAAAAAGTAAATAAAATAAAAAAGATGCATAAATTAAAACAAGAAAAAAGTAGAAAAAACGAGAGACAATAACAGAGAAAGGTGGAAACAGAGCCAAGGATAGAACAAGAGATAGACAAATACAGAAATAGTGATGGGCAACAACAGAGGAGGGAGAAAAGACAGAAAGACAGAAACAGAAGAGGAGCAGAGAGAACATATTAATCTGCAGTGCTTCATAATATGTGCTGATTAAAGAGCTGCTATACAGGAAATACTGAAACCACAGTACCAGCGCTGATGATAACAGTTGTGCTGATGGTATGCAGCAAGGAGTGAACAAAGATTGAACAAAGTGACTGAAACACAGACGTGTGGGTTTCTGAGAAAATATTGAAGAGTCTGGGATAGATTCCACAGTCTGAAAGAATTAATCTAAGTTCAGCTACCCATGCAGCAATACAAAAAAAAAGAAAAAAGAAAGATATATATTCAGGAAAATAACCACCAGAATTTGTTTTACTCCAACCTGAAAGTATGGAAAAAGAGAAAAGAAAAACCTGCTACAAACATGAAAATCATTGAAACTACAGCTGATCTGAAAAACTTCTCCGAGCCTTAACTGCTAAATAAGAAGAGACACCAGTTCCTGCCGTCACTCACTGACCATGATTTTTTTTTTTTTTTTGTATTTTGTTGCTTGTTTTAAAGCCTTGAATGATCTGTAACCTCCTGACAGCTTCAATCTACCTCCATATGATCCTGATCCTATGTGAGATCTTCTAGTCCTGGTAATGGTTCCTAAATCCTAACCAACCTCACTTTCTCTTACACACTTCTATACACTCGCTTTTACAGCACAATTTCTTCTCAGGTCATCTCATAGGTACATAAATAGGACGTGTTGATCCTGATCTGGTATGATAAGGTCTGGCATGGTTGGATGTGGTATGATTAGGTGTACAATGGTAAGTTAAAATATGCAATGACGACTTTTCTAGCTGTCAGTGTTTGCACTGTAATTGTATTGTGTTCAATGGTTTGACATCCTTACGATTCACTGCAGGGTGTATCGTGGTTGTTCATATCACTCCATAAGCTACCGCTAACAACGCTCTGAGGGAGCTGCACCACAGCGTCAGCCCCCTACACAACAAATATCCAGAAGCGTCACATGTGGTAGCTAGAGACTTCAGTCACCGGAATCTGCACAACATAATCTCTATATTCCATCTACATGTCAAACATCGCCTCTCAAAACACATTGGACGACGTGGTTATAAAAGATACTGGGGACCTTGCACAGGATATGTCAGTGAGAATTGGAATGTATCACTTTGTGATTGAGCTATTTTAATTTATTACTTTTAATACATAATAAATAGGAATAATAAATACTACTTTATAAATTTTGGGTGGCATCCCTGATGAGTGGTCAATTTTGTTACACTACAATGAATTACTAATTTTAATATCCGCTGGCTCCCTTTAAAATCACCTAATTTTGTAAAATTATCATGAAATTACAAACACACTTTTCCATTAAAAAAGTGTCAGTCTGTCATTGTCAGCCTGTTTACTATATTTGCAGCTCACTGGCCAATATTTAAAGGTCAAATTTTACACTTTTTTGAATCAATCTCACACAGTTGTCAGATGTTAGACTACACGGTATTCCAAATGTATTGCCCCAAAGTGATCCGTGGTCCTGAATGTCAGCCTTTAAAAATCGCTCATATGAGCTCCTCACAAAACACTTCATTTAGGACCTCCATTAATATGCTAATGAGCACTGTGTGCCAATGCCTGGTTTACCTGCGACACGCCCCTCTCAAAGACAGCGTTTGGCTGACGGAACCACAGGCTGTAGATTTGTCATCACTATGGTGTGCAGAGGTTCATCATGTTACCATATATTTTTGACCCAGAGTCGGACCCTGGAGGAGAGGCTCCTGACAAGCCACCGACTGGCGGCAGTAGCTCAGTCCACTAAGTCTTGGACTGGGGGACCAGAAGTCACGGGTTCAGACCCTGGTGGACCAAAAATTCTTGGTGTGTGAGCTGGCAGTGGGAGGTGTCAGCTCACCTCCTGAGCGCTACCGAGGTCCCCTTGAGCAAGACACTCCCCCCCAAGCTCCTCAATTGGAGCGCAACTTGAAGTTGCTGCCCAATACTCTGCTCCCCCTGTAAATTGCAGACTTACAGACCCCTGGTGTCTGTGTGTGTTTGTTTCAGGGGCCTGTACACATATATGCACGCATGTTTAACCTATATTGTTGGAGTGTAAAGATCATTTCCCCAAGGGGATAATTAAAGTAATTTTTTTCTTCGTCGTCTTCTTCTTTTTCTGTTATCGCAGTGAAACTGTTTTTCACTGCATCCTAGACTCTCAGCGACTCAACAATATGTTCCTGTTTTTAGAGGGAATATTTCACTCATTCGGTCTTGTTTTTGACAAACATGTATACATTATTGGATTGAAACGCAAGAATAATCAAAAAAAGATCGGCAGATTTATCTAAGCAAGAAGAACAAGGTTGAAAGTTCATCTGACTGCAGTGCAGAAGACATTTTAAGAAGAGTGTGTCAAACAAGAATTGTCACTGAAGTTAATTTCCTGTTCTTCATATCACATGGATTTACCACATTACTAAGCTACAAATATTTGAGGCAGTCCCCTCAGACACATGGAGCTGATACACTTGCCACCATCACTAAGTTCATCATTAAAAAATGTAGTCATATTGCTTTGTTTCCCCTTTACATACTCTATATTTTATGATATCTTCAGCAGGAGGTCAATGGGGTCCATTTAGACCCGCCATCCTGGGTTCAAGCCTGTGTGCCTCATTTTGTACTTACTGCAGTATGTCAGTCAGATACAGGGAGCTGAATATGGGCCTTTACGGCTAAGTGGAATACCATACAAGCAATTATTATTGTTTCCATCCAACTATCATTTGCATAGGGACTGTGATGAACCTGTCATGGACATTTGTAATATACAGTATCTCAGACTTGAGTGTGTCAATAATCAAATAATGCATATACATACGTGATCAGTAACATTTATGATCTTGTAGTAAGCGGATATTTATTGATCTTTAATAATGGTGACTATTATCCTGCTATGCATGCTGGTGCATGAGGATGGATGCATCCATGTATAGTCATCCTTCATTGCTGTGAGTTGGCTCCTGCTCTGATATCAATAATGATGTAGAGGGAAGATATTGAATGTCACTGAAATTTAATATATTCCAATACAATGGAAATGTTCAAAGCCGGAAACCATCTCATTTTCTGCTCTGCAGATCTACAGTACATAGTTTTGTAATGAGGTATGTTTGTGATTGACTGCTTACAAGCATCTATGTGATGTTGTTGTTTTTTCTTCATCCATTCGTCAGGTATTAGTAGCACGATTCTGAGGGTTTTTACCAAGTTTACGGACATCTGCAGGCTCTTTTGAGGTCAGCTTAATGTCCACTTCACTCTCTCTTACTGAGATAGTGTGTCAGGCCAGACATGAGCAATGGATTATTACTATAGTAGACTGTAAAGGGGAGCAAGTGATCATGGTGTGTGTGATGATGGGCCATGTTATGAAGATGAACAGGTTGGCCAGTTAGTTTCCGTGGGGTGTTGCTCCTGAGTGACTAATGGCAACCCCAGGGCTCTGCGTTCAGACATGTGTGTGTGTATGTGTGTGTGTGTGTGTGTATGTGTGTGTGTATAGTCAAGGTCTGCCCATCAGACACATATTATCTCCTGAGCCTGTCCATCAATGTTTCAATCCATCACATTTACTAATTCATTGAAAGAAGATAGAGGTGAGCAGGTCTCCTCTCACCATCTGCCCATCCATCTTCATGGACTTCATATTCTCAACAACAAGGCTGCCAGTGCATACACTAGCAGCCTTGTACATGACTAAAGTACAATATTTAATGGAAACAGGCATCCCATTCAGCTTTAACATGCTTCACTGATTAAATGATCTAAAGTTCATGGTCGAAAGACCGTAGTGTAAGTCCTTTGCAAACTACATGGCATAAAATCAAGATGTAAGGGATCAACACAAAACTGAGTTGTTAGTTCCTCAGACATTGGTATGTATTTTGGGTGTGACATAAGCCAAGCAGAATACCATGTCCTATTCCCTTTTATAACAAAGTGAACCTGCAGTGTTCAACTACTCATCAAAAGGTTGGTGGTTTGATCCCCAGCTGTCTACATGTCAACATGTCCTTGTTGCAAGATAATAAGTTTGCATGTAATTAATATAGAAGGAACTTGTACTTTGAAGTTTTGGAATTAAAAAAAAGTTTGTTTCATATAAAAGCCACAATGACAGACACTCACAATACATCATGAGTCTAATCTCACTAAAGCCTCTGCCATGTGTGTGGTAGTGGCTCAGTTTTTCAGAATCACAGTAACTGGCAGAGCCTGAAACTCTATTTTAAAATTGTGCTTAAAGGACTAAAGCAGTAGACTTATAGGTGTTCCACTTTATAGCAAACATTGTTGGCGTATCTCATGTGTGATGGCAACATTGATTTGGTAATTGAAGTACCACATGATGACATAATCAGCAGCCGTGTTGCATCCTTATGGTTCTGCGTGCAAATCCACTTTCCCCATATCATCATCATGTCTGTGCTGGTTCTTTTAAAGTTCTGTGGCTTTCTTCTTCTAAATCATGCAGTAGAAGTGAAGTAAGTTGTGAACCTGTCCTATCTGCTACTGTACTGCAGCATTCAGGTCCCCTCCAGCAGACTCAGACAGCTTCATCCCTTGGGCCAAATGACTTCTTTGCAGAACATTGTAGAATGCTCTGCACCTGCAATGTCACTAAATTGCAAGTTTATTTTTTTTTCTTTTTATGATGCTTAGTTTTACTCTTGTGTATATTATGGCAATACCAATTTTATTTCTCAAAGTTATTACCCGGGTGAATCCTGTGCAGATAAAATGTTACACAAAATGATTTATATCAAGTGATCCCTTCACAGAACAATTGGTGAACATTTTTTTTTTTTTACAAAGTTTAGATCAATGTCAATTCAACAATTTGTTTTGCTGATCTCTGTGTCATGTCATCATCCTTGTAGAATTCCAGATAAATGGGGTGAAAAGGTTTAAGATTTTTTTTTTAATCTAAAAAATTGTTTGTTTCAACCCCGTAAAATCCTGAAATCTGGTCCCTGTACATCACGCCCACATATTTAGGGTTGTTTCTTAAAAAAAAAAAAGAAGTCACAAAATTACATTGTGTTCCCTATTGTACATATGTATTGACAAAAAACATCCTAATCTTGTTGATATTTATAAGCAGAGCAGTATTTGTATTTGTATTATTTGTATAGCAGTGAGGAGTAGCTGGACAGGATGGTTCAGCCTTGGTGGAGGCTTGCGCTTCTTCGCATGCAGGCCGGATACACTTGTATGTTGTGTTATTTTAGCAGTCGATTGTCAGTCACACCTCACACCGGTTTAGCTGTGTTAGCAATATAATCAAATAAATTCTGTGCTTTACACACCATCCAAAATCATTAATGGAGGCAGAATAAAATCAGCACTGTCGCGGCGTAATTCAGTATTCGTTTGAGCAGACAGTCTCGTATGCCAATCATTACTGTATTCCTTGACTGTTTTTTGTATGACCACAAGTTAGCCTTGCCTTGTCTGTTCTTGTTCTGGATTTTGACTCCTTGCCTGTTTTACCAGTATGCTGTGAACAAATGGAACCACCGAGAGACCCACAACTCCAGGCTATGGTGGAGCAAAGGAAGCCATTCTGGATCAGCAACAACAGCAGCTGCTAGCAGTAATGCAACAACTCCAGATCATTTCGCAACAGATGACCAAAGTGATATCCAGAGCAGGAGCTAGCCAGCTCATCGCCCCTCCTCCACAGCCTGCCCCAGCAACTCTGCAGGAACCCCACTGTAGGAGCCTAAATGCAGTTCTTTGATTTTTGGTTAAAAAAAAGGTTAATAAATAATTTAAAATTAGTTAAAATTCATAGTATTATAAGTTAATTGATTTGGAAAGAAGTAAAAGGCCTATTTACAGGTATTTTCAGTTCATTTGTATTATACTGTAATTAGTTAATCGTTTAAAATGTATTTGGAGGGTTTAAAATGGATAAAAATGTCATTTATATAATATTTGTAATGGATGGGAGCATATATGGAAGTTTGGTGTTTTTAAGTTACTGCGCACCTTTAATTACTTTAATTGAGGCTCCCGTGAGGTCAGTCATTCAGTCAGTCGGGCAGGTGAGAGTGGAGCCACACGGTTTTTCGACGTCTCTCTTTACCTCGCTAACTCTCTACCGTCGCCACCTCATGGTTAATGTTTTGGATATTTTGGATGCTTAATGCACAATTTCGATATTTTTCTGTATCACCTTTTTTTTGTTTTGCTTAAGTAAACAGTTTAAACTTTTACGAGCAGTCCTGTGGATTCTTCCTGGCGATGTGGATAATGTGGGGATTATTGAGAGCGTCGAGCCAAGCTCCATGGTGTGGAAACCTACATTTTTAGTCGAAAAACCCGCTTTGCATGGACTATTGGATTTTGGACCGCCTGGCTGGAACCGGATCATGGAAGACGAACTTTTCACGGACATTACGGTGGTTTCAAGAAGGAAGGACAGCAACCTGTAAGTTGTAGCTCGCTTTCATCATGTTTATTATGGATCGATAATCGAAGCTAGCTCTCCAGCAAACGGCTGGGTCGTGCTAGTTGCCCTGTAAAAAATGCGGACGTCGTTCAGCTGAATGGCGAAGTGGACACAACATTATGGATGAACTGAGTGAAAAACGGACTGTAAAAATTACTGAAAAGGCTGTGGAGGACCACAAGGCAAGACAACTCCAGGCACGCAGGTACAAGCTATCACAGCTAACAAGCTTGGAGAAGCAGATTAAGCAGTTAATAGAAGACGATGCAAATGTCGACACTGTAAAAAATAAATTCCGTTTTGAATTTACTAGTCTGCATCAGGAATTATGCGATCTAAATTCTGGTTTGGAAAGATTCATGACTGAAGAAGAATTTGATGATAATCAGAAGAATTGGTATGAGCCTAAAAATAAATTAATGCATGATTTCTGAGGAATGGATGAAAGAGGTCATGAAAAGGTCTCAACAGGCTGAAGAGTGATAAACAATTAAACCTTCAGATAGTAGATCCACAACATCCAAATCTACCGCTAAACACATAAGAAGACCTGGCTCTCTATGTGGAAATGTTTTGTTATCATCATCCTCAACCAGAATGAAGGCAGAAATGGAATATGCAGCATTAAAGGCAAATGCGGCAGCTTTACAGGAGAGGTTGGCAATAGAAAAGGAAGAAGCGGAGTGGAATGCAGAAAAATGATGTCGCGGCAGAGTTTGAAGCACAACAAAAAAGAATAGAAGCTGCAATAAAGGCTATAAATGAAATGCATGCAATGCAAACAGCTCTTGCTGAGGCGGATGCAAAAATATGAACACACGCAAACGGACAGGAGCAGCACTGGAAGTGGCAAACAGCCTCCCTAAGGGGAGGTGAACATAGTCGTTCAACCACCACCACAGCTCTTCACTCCTACACCTGCTGTTAAACCCACTGTGCAGACTGCACCACCACAAAAGGCCTCAGCCACATCAAAAGTGGAATTTAAACATGGACTAGAGCCTGATAGCTTAGCACCACAAAGTGCCTCATCAGCCCTGAAAATGGAAGTCAATGAAGGAACAGTGCTTGATAGTCTATGTCAGGCTATCACTCAACAAGCCAACGCTACAGAGTACCTTGTGAGGAATCACAAAGCATCATTGCTTCCAGATCTCACCATTCCCATATTCAAGGGTGAGCCACTGGAATATAAATCCTTCATCAGATCCGTTGAACATGGAGTTGAAGGTCACACTAGTGACAACCGTGACCGCCTACAGTTTTTGCTGCAGTACACAAGTGGACAACCACATGAGCTGGTGAAGAGCTGCATCCACATGGAATCCTCAGCAGGCTATGCTAAAGCGAACAATGGGAAATGTATCTATTGTGAACACATGCATTGTGACTGGACTGGAAATCAGTAGCCTGGATGGTGACAAGTTCATCGAACTCTCTGAGGTGTATTCACAGAAAACCATCCCGGTAACCAAGGATAACATTCCCCGCCAAGAGGATATTAAGAGCTGGCCTCACCTAAAGGAGGTGAAACGTCCCACTATCCAAGCAGAGATTGGATTGCTCATCGGAGCAAACGTTCCTAGGGCGATGGAGCCACTACAAGTGATCAGCAGCGTGGACGACGGACCGTACGCCATGAGAACAATATTAGGCTGGACAGTGAACGGATCACTCAGAGGTGGAAATGATATGATGGAGACAAACAACTCAAAGGAAGTCGCTGCAAATCGAATCACAGTAGCCAAGCTGGAGGAGCTATGGCAACAGCAGTTCAAGCAAGACTTGATGCTGGACTAAATGAAGACATCGAAATGTCTAAGGATGACCACCAGTTCATTAACATGGTGTCTCAATCCTCAAAACTTGTGGATGGTCATTACAGTGTCTGCCTTCCAGTAAAGAACAAGTTATTGTGCATGCCCAACAACAGATCAGTCGCCGAACAACGTGCATTGAACTTAAAGAAAAGATTCTCAAGAGCTGTCAAGTTTCATGCAGAATATGTTGCATTCATGGATGACATCCTTAAGAAAGGCTATGCGGTGAAGCTCAACTGTGCTGAACATGAGCCCACTGAGGGGCGAATATGGTATCTGCCTCATCACGGGGTCAGACATCCAGTAAAGCAAAAGCTTCGTGTTGTTTTTGATTGTGGGGCAAGCTTAAGAGGAACATCGCTGAACCAAGAGCTTCTGCAGGGGCCAGACCTAACGAGCTCTCTAGTGGGGGTCCTCATGAGGTTCCGACAAGACACTGTGGCAGTTATGGCTGATGTGGAGGCCATGTTCTACCAGGTCAGAGTCAGTGATGAAGACACGGATTTCCTCAAGTTTCTCTGGTAGCCTGATGGGAACTATGATCAAGAGCTTGTTGAACACAAGATGTTGGTCCACATCTTTGGTGCGACATCATCACCAACTTTCGTGCTTCAAAAATGTACAACAGATTTTGCGGAGGAATTTGGTCCAGAAGCTGCCAAGACAGTCAAGACAAATTTCTACGTGGATAACTGCCTTAAGTCAACAGCGAATGAAGACACAGCAATCACCCTTTGTGCTGATTTGAGAAGCATGTTGGCAAAGGGTGGATTTCAGCTAACGAAATGGGCAAGCAACAGCCGGAAGTTGCTCAGCTCCATTCCTGAAGAGGACAGAGCCCAAGGATATCAAGATCTGGACTTGGATGAACATATCCTGCCGACAGAGAGAGCATTGGGAATCCAATGGTGTGCTGAATCAGATCAGTTCAAGTTCAAGTTCAAGGCCAACCTCAAGGATCAACCCCACCCCAGGAGAGGCCTGCTTTCTGTCGACAGCTCAATCTTTGATCCACTGGGCTTCCTCGCTCTAGCAATACTTCCCACCAAAAAAATGCTGCAAGATTTATGCCGGCAAAAGTATAGCTGGGATGAAGACCTGCCAGACAGTGTTATCAAGAACTGGAAAAGGTGGATATCTAGTCTGCAACAGCTTGAGAAGTTTTGAGTCAACAGATGTGTCAAGACAAAGCAGTTGTGTGCACAGCTACATCACTTTGCTGACACGAGCGAAGATGCTTATGGAACAACAAGCTACCTGCTGCTGCGCTCTGCCAGTGGTGAAGCTCAGTCCACCCTGATTATGGAAAAGGCAAGGATCGCACCCAAGTCTCCAACCATTCCAAGAATGGAACTGACTGCAGCTACAGTTGCAGTCAAGATGGACAGGCTTCTGAGGAAAGAGCTTGAGCTGGAACTCGAAGAGTCCATCTTTTGGACGGATAGCGCATCTGTGCTAAAGTACTTGAACAGTGAAGGCACAAGATTCAAGACTTTCGTTGCTAACAGAATCTCAGCTATTCTGGAGCACTCCCAGACTTCACAGTGGAGATACGTCAATACTACTCTGAATCCCACCGATCATGTCTCGAGAGGACAGACTGTTGAAGCTTTCTTGAAAAATTAAGGTTGGCTTTCAGGACCAGGTTTCTTGCTCCATGCACAGGACCAATGGCCAAAGAATCCAGATCCTGGAATGCTTGACATCGATGACCCAGAGGTCAAAAGATTAGCTCAAGTGCACACCATTCAGGCACATGAGCCTAAAGATGCAGTGGACCAGTTGATGATCCACTACTCATCCTGGACAAAGCTAAAGCGTGCCGTTGCCTGGTTTCTGAGATTGAAAGATTTGCTGAAGAAATTGAAAGCAAAGAGAAAGGAACCAAACTCATCAAGTGAAGAAAATCGAATGAGTCAATTTAAGAAGGTTTACAAGGGAACACACCTAACTTGTGATGATTTAACCAAGGCAGAAACAGAAATCGTGAAGCATTGTCAAAAACAAGGCTTCAAAGAAGACTTGGCAATGCTAAAGGAATGCCAAAGAGTAAAGAGAACTAGCTCACTCCAGAAGTTGAATCCAGTTCTTCAAGATGGAGTCATAAGAGTCAGTGGAAGGTTGAGTCGTGCGGCAATGCCAGATGATTCCAAGCAACAAGCAATCTTGCCCAAAGAGTGGCACATCGCAAGGCTTGTACTGAAACACATCCATAATGTAACAGTTCACGCCGGAAGGAAACACATGTTGGCTCAATTGCATCAAAAATTCTGGATCCCTGGAGCAAATGGAGCCATCAGAAAATCCCTGTCCAACTGCGTCACCTGCTAAAAATGACATGGACCTGCTGGGTAGCAACTCATGGCCGATCTACCAAGTTGCAGGGTCTTGCCTGATGATCCTCCATTCACAAGAGTTGGCGTCGACTACTTTGGCCCATTCCTAGTGAAAAGAGGAAGAGGACATGTAAAGAGGTATGGCGTCATCTTTACGTGTCTTGCCATACAAGCCATACATCTGGAAGTTGCATCTTCACTTGACAATGATGCATGTCTTAATGCAATCAGAAAATTTCTGTCCAGAAGAGGACAGGTCAGAGAGATGTACTCAGACAATGGGACCAACTTTCAGTCAGCAGACAGTGAGTTAAAGAAATCGATTAAAGAATGGAACACCAGCAAGATTGCAACACTTGCAACAAAAGAGTGTCCAGTGGCACTTCAATCCGCCGACAGGTTCCCACCACGGGGAAGCTGGGAGCGACTCATTCGCTCTGTGCGCAAAATATTGAGTGTGAAAGTGAAAGAACAGCTTTTGGATGAAGAAGGTCTCCATACGAAGGGGCGGCAGTGGCTCAGCGGTAGAGCAGATGTCCTGTGTACAGATCGTCCCAACCATCGGCGGATCGAATCCCGCTCCCGCCAGGACATCTTCGGAGGGAGTGTGAGCTGACGGTGGGAGGTGTCAGCTCACCTCCCAGCCACTGCCGAGGTGCCCTTGAGCAAGGCACCGTCCCCCCTACAAGCTGCTCAATTGGGGCGCGTTCCTGAAGCCGCTGCCCGTCACTCTGCCTCCCTATGTGTGATGTTTGATGTGTGTACTAACTGCTAACTGCATGCTTACAGGCCCCCCTGTGTGCTGTGTTTCACGGGGCCTGTGTATACACTGATTGCCATTAAACTAACACAAAGAACATGTAAAAATATACCTGAGTGACTATGTAATTTCCCTGCGGGGATTAATAAAGTGTACTTCTTCTTCTTCTTCTACCTTGCTGAGTGAAGCTGAGGCCATCATAAACAGCAGGCCTGTCACAAATGCATCGTCAGACCTCAACGACTTAGAGGCCTTAACGCCCAACAAACAGGTTGTTGCTCAAGGTCAAGCCCGAGTTACCACCAGGGGTATTTCGACAAAGATGACCATTACACTAACCGCAGATGGCGACAGGTCCAGTACCTTGCTGACATCTTTTGGAAACGCTGGTACAAAGAATACCTCACACAGCTCCAAGAACGTCAACGGTGGTCCACACCTGGAAGAAACTTCTGTGTCAGTGACGTGGTGCTGATTGTGGATGACACTTCACCCAGAAATTCATGGCCACTTGGAAGAATTGTGGAGACTCTTCCTGACAAGAAGGACCTCGTTCGCCAGGTGAAGATCAAGACCAAGACCAACAAGCTTTGTCGACCAATAACAAAGCTATGTCATCTTCAAGAATCAGAGGACAATTGATGGCCTGAATCTGAAGCCAGATAACTGGTCTGGATGGAATCAAGAACAAAAAAAAAAGACAAAAGGATTTCCTTAGATAGTTGAACTAAGTAACATTGTGGCATATAGGCTCCTTTAATTTAAACATGTTTGAGTAATTGTTTCAAGGACATTGATAACAATTAGGGGCCGGTAATGTAGGAGCCTAAATGCAGTTCTTTGATTTTTGCTTAAAAAAAGGTTAATAAATAATTTAGAATGAGTTAAAATTCATAGTAATATAAGTTAATTGATTTGGAAGGAAGAAAAGGCCTATTTACAGGTATTTTCAGTTCATTTGTATGATACAGTAATTAGTTAATCGTTTAAAATGTATTTGGAGGGTTTAAAATGGATAAAAATGTCATTTATATAATATTTGTAATGGATGGAAGCATATAGAAGTTTGGTGTTTTTAAGTTACTGCGCACCTTTAATTACTTTAATTGAATCTCCTGTGAGGTCAGTCATTCAGTCAGTTGGGCAGGTGAGAGTGGAGCCACATGGTTTTTCGACCTCTCTCTTTACCTCGCTAACTCTCTACCTCGCCACCTCGTGGTTAATGTTTTGGATATGATGGATGCTTAATGCACAATTTCGATATTTTTCTGTATCACCTTTTTTTTTTGTTTTGCTTAAGTAAACTGTTTAAACTTTTACGAGCAGTCCTGTGGATTCTTCTTGGCGATGTGGATAACTCGGGAATTATTGAGAGCGTCGAGCCAAGCTCCATGGTGTGGAAACCTACACCCACCTTCCTCCTCCCGAGAAGTATGACGGTGAGTCTGTTACCTGTCGAACATTTCTGACCCAGTGCAAATTAATCTTCAGTCTTCAGCCTGGAACAACATAATCATGCAGTTGACCGACAAGACCAAGCAGTGGGCGACTGCAGCGTGGGAGGCTGGGTTGCCGGGTACCCAAACGTCAGCCTTGTTGGAGGAGGAGATGAACAGTCTTCAACCGGTCTCGGCGGGCAGGGAATTACTTCGTGTCAGGCAAGGTAACCAAACTATTTCTCATTACGCTATTGAATTTCAAACCCTGGCCACCAACAGTGATTGAGCTAGGAGAGCATTGTATGACATTTTCCTTGACAGCCTGTCCGAGAGGATTAGGGATGAACTGTTGACTCACGACTTATCTGACAATCTTGAGAAACTCATTGAGCTGGCTATTCGTGTTTTGAGGAGAGAAGACGCTTAACCAGCTCCAGCAGTTTTGGGCTCGTCCCACTCCCTGATAATCACTTGGACCTCCCCGGGAATCCAGGGAACCTGACATACCCTTCTTCGGAGAGTGAAACCTTGCAGCTGGACAGGCGCCATCTCACCAGGGAGGAGAAAGGAGAGGAGGAGAGTAAAGGAACACGCCTGCTTTTACTGTGGCAAGGATGGACATTTTGCTGTCACTTGTCCAGTAAAAGCCAGACCCCACAAGTGAGGAGAGGGGCAATAGTGGGCATAATTCCAGACGAAATCTCAAAGAACAGGATTTGCCTGCCTGTCACTCTGGAGTGGAGTGGTGGTGCCAAGAGAACCTCGGCCTTGGTGGATTCCAGTGTGGGAGCCAACGTCATGGATAAGGAGCAGCCATCAGATGGAGGATTCCCCTGAAGGGGGTAGAGCACCTACTGGTGGTGAATTCCCTAAACGGCCAGATAATTGACAGCCTCACGCACTCAATCACTCTCCTTAAGTTGAACATCTCTGGAAATCACCAGTACGAGATCAGGTTCAACCTGATAAATTCACCACACTCCCCTGTGGTGCTAGGCCATCCCTGGATAAACAGATACAACCCAAAAGTGAACGAGATTAAGGGCTGGAGCCCATATTGTCTGGAGACTTGTTTTGTTCAAGCTAGAAATTGTGTGTGTGCTCCTCGGGAAGAGGAGATTCCTTTTCTGAATCCCATTGGCTAAGAGGGATGCCACTCCACTTCTGTGTGGAGCTAGATCGGTGCTTATGCAGTGTCTTCGGCATTCGGCACTCGACCCGTGAGGTAGTCTGATAGTTTTGTGCAAATATATTAACTTTTACGTAATTTCTTCTGGAACCAATTAATTTCATAAGTAGAGGTACTACTGTATTAACCGTTGTGGACAGATTTTCCAAAGCTGTTCATTTCATTCCTCTGATTAAACTGCCTTCCTCACAAGAAAATGCCTCACTACTTGTCCAACATATCCGATTGCATAAGATACGATGAGATAATAATCCTTGGCATCCCTTCGGACATAGTTTCAGATCGTGGTCCTCAGTTAACTGCAAAATTTTGGAAAGCTTTTTGTAATTCTCTGAACACTTCCGTCAGTCTCATATCTGGTTTCCACCCCCAATCCAATGGCAAATCGGTGTATCGAAACAGTCCTCAGATGTATATATGCTAGAAACCTTGGAGCCAACAGTTACTCTTGGCCGAGTACACTGTAAATAGCTTCCTCCAATTTGGCCCCTATTGAGTGTTGTCTAGGGCAGCAGTCCCCAACCTTTTTTGCGCCACGGACCGGTTTAATCTAAGACAATATTTTCACGGACCGGTCTTCATTTGCTTGAGAATCGTTAATGACGCCAGGACAGCTGTAGTCTAATAATAAATCATCAGTGGTTTTATGTAAAATGTAGACCTCAACAGACATTAAACAAACTTTTTTTCATAAATTGATAATCAACATCTCTATTTCGTCTCTGTAAACAGAATAATTATAAGAAATAATTACATTAAAAACTCGATTCAAGTGACTACACTGATGAGGTTTATTTTGAAATTTCGCGACTTACAATCAGTGCATTCAACACAGGAGAAATATTGATGATTTCCAATAGAAAGATGAACAAGTCAATCAAATAATAGTAATTACAATAATGAGAATTAGTGGATGGGGACCGCATATCTAGGGGTAACGGGACACAATGACACCTGAAGTGTGTACCATATGTCTGGTGTACTCCGCAGTTTGGTTTGGTTTGGTTTTCGGTCACAGCAGAAAATCGCTTCACAAAGACAGGAGGTTGGAAATGGAAACAGGGTTTTCGATACTTTTTGGGCGATCTCAGGATAATCTGCCTTGACTTTAATCCAGAACACTGGTGTGTTTATGGGCGCTTCATTGTGTGTGTGTTGATAACCTGTCACGTGACCGAGACCCGTCAAGCGGGACAGATGCGTGAAATTGTCAGTGCGTCATTCCATACAGATGTCACTTTTCAAATTTAACGTCTTTCAGACTCCGAAATAAATAAAACGGAAGTAAATAAGTTCTTCTTTCTGAGCGGCCCGGTACCAAATGACCCACGGACCGGTACCGGTCCGTGGCCCTGGGGTTGGGGACCACTGGTCTAGGGTATCAGCCACCGCTGTTTCCTAGCCAGGAGGAGGCAATAGTGGTGCCATTAGCGGAGGCCTTCATTAGACGCTGCCGACACACTTGGACTATAGCCCACCAGACCCTTTTGAGAGCAGCTGAGCTGATGAAACGACTGGCTGACCAGAGACGCTGACCAGCTCCCTCCTTTCAGGTAGGTCAAAGAGTGTGGCTATCCTTGAAGGACATTCCCATCCGTGGCAGCACTCGTAAGCTTTTCCCAAAGTTTATTGATCCTTTTCTCACTGAACGTTTGGTTAGTCCCACAACTGTGAAACTGCGATTGTCACTAACCATGCGCAAGATCCACACTATATTTAACATCTCTAGGATAAAGCCGTTTGTTACCCACCGCCTGAGTTCTGGTCCGGACCCCCCACCAACCCCCCGTGTCATCGATGGAGGTGAGACCTACACAGTGCGAGCTATCCTGGACTGCCATTGCCAAGCGAGGGGGGTCCAATACCTCATCGACTGGAAAGGTTACGGACCCGAACATCGGAGCTGGGTTCCATCGCATTCTTTTTGGACAATAGGTTCCTGATTTTGGTTTTTGTTTATTGGTTTTGAGTTCATGTACTTTTCTGGTTTTTACTGCAACATTCATGATTTGCTGCACCTGGTTTGTTTCCCCTGGTTGTTTCGTTTGGTTTTTAGTCAATCCATGTTTAATTCTTCCCCGAGTCATTATTTCCACATGAAACTAATAAAAACTAATATAGTCTGTCTAAGGCCCTTGACTTCAGTTCAGCGCTGTCACAGCGTAATTCTGTATTCGTTTGAGCAGAGAATCTTGTATGCCAATCATTGTATTCCTTGACCGAATTTTGTATGACCACAAGTCAGCCTTGCCTTGTCTTGTTCTTGATTTTGACCTCTTGCCTGTTTGACCACGATTTTGGATATTGCCCTGCTGCTGTAAACTCTGAGCTTTCCTGGATTTGAAAACAGACTGAGTAAAGGATTTGGATTTTGTGACATTTTGACTCTCGCGCCTGGAAGTTGTAGCACGAGTCAGTACACCACTATCTGTATTTGTATCCGTTCAACCATCTAAATTATCTTTATACCTATCTGTACTCGATATGGACGGAGCTCAGACCAGAAGTGGTTGTAATTTGACTGGAAGTGGGTGTGACTTAAATCAGTGCATTATTTTTAGTCTGAAATTGATATGGATTGATCAGAAATTGCAATATTTATTTTAAACTATTTAAAGAACAGCCTCAAAATTGAGATTCAAATAAATGTTTTTAATCACGAAGTCAGAGAACGATTTACAGAACAAGTTTTTATGAACTCAGAACGTGATGTGCATTCATGAATACAATGCATGCAATAAGAAATCATGAATTTCAAAGTATGCATGAACAAGAATTGTCATACTCAACACAACTTTCTAATATTTCTTTTTAATTTTTTTTCTTATTTTTATGATCAAAATTTTTTTTGTCAATTTATTTTTACCACCCAATGTTCTTGCCATTTTCTTTCACATGAAGTAAAACTATGTTGATTATGGTGTGTGTGTGTGTGTGTGTGTGTGTGTGTGTGTGTGTGTGTGTGTGTGTGTGTGTGTGTGTGTGTGTGTGTGTGTGTGTGTGTGTGTACCGATGTAACAGTTAAAATATGTAGACAATATATAAATTATAAATTTATATAGAGTGACAGTGTCAAACTAAGAGCAAGTAGGTAAAAAAAAAAAAAAAGGACTGGAGTTCGAGGCAGTAACCGACCGATGCGACACAAGCAGTTTTCAGCTCTGTCTGGTCAAATGCACTGCATACGTACAACAAAACAAATTAAGAAACAAGTTCACTACGTAACCTTAAATAGACTGAAATAGAGGCAAGCTGAAGAAAACCTAAGGAGAGCAATGTGAGCTATAGTGAAGTCACGCACAGAGAGATCAGTCAATGTCTGTGTGTGTGTGTGTGTGTGTGTGTGGGTGTGTGTGTGTTTGTGTGTGTGTGCAAGTGTGGGCCAGCGACAGCTCTGATCTGGGTGCAGTCTCTGTATGGAGGGTTGGGCGCCATGCATGACTGGCCAATGACAGAGTGTGAAGACAGTAAGTTATGAGGATTTTCCATTAGCACTCGTATCATGCTCGTACTCATCAAAAATGCGTTATCCGTACCGGATACTCGTCTGAAACAAGAACCCGACTCGACCCCAGTAAGCATAATTGTATTGACAATAGTAATAGTGGTTAAAACTTCTGACAATCTCTTCATCAACCTTGAAATTGCTGATAAAGCCCATTTATTCTGTTATTGCCATCTGCTGGATTTTGACTATTCCACAAGTTTCCAGTCTGTTTTTTTCCCCAAACCCAGCTGCTTTTATTTTGTTACTGCTATCAAATTCTCAATAAACATATAATTTAATGTGAAGTCATGTATGAGTATAGAGGGCTGGAGGCTTGCATGTGCGTAGCAACACAGCAGAAACCATGGAGATGATAGTGTAGCATGCAATGTCATACCAGTAAATAATACTTACATAAATATCTGCACCATAAAATCCATCCTGGTAAACAACACTGGAGAGGATGCAAACACAAACAAACAGACAAACACACAATAAAACAAAAACATCCATATTAGTGCATGTTGACATGCAGGCATTGGGCTAGCCACCAACCAACCCCCATTTCCACGATGCAAAAAAACAACCAGAGGCAGTCACAGGGGAAATACAGCAGGCACCCCCTTTCTGTCTCTATTGACTGGATAAGGAGGCTGGGAAGATCCAAAAACATTACTTGGTGCAGTAACAGGTTTAAAGATTCATATGCATTTAGAAGTCCAATCAGCAGAATTTGATGAATAACGAAGTTTGTGTGAAAAACAGAAAGAAATTATCAAAAAATGTTCATGACTTTCTTTCTTTTTCTCTCTCAATGAACTCATAATTTTCATCATCAAAACATTTTTTTTATTGATTATCAAGTGCAAGAATTTTTGAATAGTGGGTGTTGAGAAGGACAAGAACCCAAAACATTTTGGTGTTGCTCTGGTTTGAGTGGCTGATACAGGATGCTTTATTTCCTTTCATGAATGTAAGCTGGTCTAACAATCCCATTTCCATGAAGCTTTGTGGGGAGGGCATGTTGGATTGTTCCACATTGGGGCAGGTATGAGCTCTACCGGGTGTCATTCACTGATATGCTCCACTATGTTGTTCGGTTAAAGTCCACGGGGTGTGTTTTACAGATTTAGCAAAATTCCTTACCAAAGGAACAGCCTAAAGATTAGTGAAGCCTGTTATTATGCCATTATTAAAAAAAATTAAAAATTGAAAAATGATTTGTGTCTACGTATAGCCAGTGGCTGCAGCCTCACTGGTGTCACATGGATGCAGTGAAAAATGAATAACAAAATACAAACTTCAAGAATGTCATCAGTAAAAATATAAAGAAATTGTGATCCATCAACAAAATGGTACGCCTCTGAAGTTCTACTCTCCAAGCTCAGGGTTTTTATTTCCAGAGAATTTATTGGTGAGGTATCAGCTTTGCTGCTGCTATGCTGATACATCCTGTTCTGCAGAAGGTTAGTTATGTGGTGGTATAATACCAGGTTACCATGGTGATATTACCCATTAAGAAATGAAACAGAATTTATATTAAAAACCCAGATTTCTCCCTAAAGAGACCTTGCTAATCTAAAACCTGCCTGATAGTGCAGACCACAAGCATCAGAACCATAGCACTAGTGGATGATTCACCTATTGTTAGCTTATCTAGCTTTTAGAAGCTAGCTCATTTTAAATCATAATGTAAGACAATGCTACATCTGTGCTAACATCAAAAACAAAATGGCCAATAAAATGACCAATCACTTAATTGAAAAAACCCCAAAACAATAGTAACCTTTGGGAGATGTTGATGTAGAAAAAGTACTTTAAGACAATAAGTTAAAGAGTACAGTATTCCCTCACTTGTTCGCGCTACAAGATGCACAGCTTCACTATGTTGCAGATTCTTAGTAATAATCACGTGAGACCGTACAAACATGCTGCAACTTCTAAAGTGATTTAATATCACTATGGATATTTGAATTAAACATTTAAATTATATGTAAAAAAAATAACTTGTTGCTATATCGCGGCTTTTTGGAGTGCATTAACTGCGAGGAACAAGGGATGTCTGTGTATTGATTCTATCGTCTAATAACATGAAAGTGTTCAGTAAGGATAGGAATCCTGCCTCTGTGCGCTGTATAAATGTTTCTGCCTGCGAGACAAGGCCTTTCTCCTTTTCAATACAATGAGCAGAGACTCTCTATGATGGAGCTCCATTTAAAATGAAGAGCTCCTCAGAGGACCAAGCATCTAATATCACCAGTCAATGCTCTACACCATTTGTGCCATCTCCATTAATCAATAACTTCTGAAATGTCAGGGTGGTCGAGTTATTTGACTCATTAAAACATGTTCTGTGGACCAGCAGCAAAGCTTCCTGCACATATTGGCTTATTGATGTTAAAGGTTCTTATGCCAGGTCATCCTACAGGTATGAAGGAACATTTTATGAACACAAATAATCTTGTGACCCATCCATATGTCACACAATTTATTTAGAGTTGGTTTGTTGCCACTTGAGACAGTTTTAGTAAAAACACATCATGGTCCACATTAATAATTCACCATCGGACTGCTACCAGGGCAATTAAGTATTGCAGCAGCATTAATGAAAGCACACTTTAGAACACATATCTCTTTGTCAACACCAAGGCTGAGTGTTCTTCCCAGCAACCACGTCCTCGTCATCCTGCGTAATTACTTTGATGCCACTAGAGATGGTGACAACCTTCAGTGGCTGAAGACAATACTCATATTTTTAGCAGAAAGCCATAGGAAAACAGGAGTTTTGGAAGTGTGTGTTTGATGCAGACTATTCTGCACTCATTATATTTTAAGCAAGAATAACTGCTTTTTTCCTTTTGATTTCTCCTGTTAGGGCGTGCATCCCTGGGACACAGGCTTTAAATGTCAACAAAAATATTCACAATTTTTCCATTTCTCCACTTAAATTTGGAACCCTTAAATCGTCCTTATGTTTTCTCGTCACGAGACTCGACTGCGTGATTCTGCCTCATTAAAATCGACCAAACAGCAACACGACGTCTACTCGTTTTACACGCTGCAGTGAGAGTGAGGAGTTAGTTAAACCCTCCATAGAAAGCATAAGCTGTCGCTCATGCTTGGAGAGTCCTGTTGGGTTTTTCTGTCTATTAAATTGCTTTGAAATGTCTGCTGATGTGATTAAGCGCTGTAAAAATAAAGGTTGATCGATTGATTGATTATCACCATGCCTTTGAAAAGGATGCAAAAGTTAGAGGAAAAGCAAGTGACAATGAGTGCTTTCTTGCATAAAAATAAATCAAAAGTTAATGAAGAAAAACAGACAGATATTGTCGACATATATTCCTGAAATTTGTGTGGAGAAGGCTGTCGGCTTGGTGCAGTGTCCACAGGAGAATACAGTACAGTATAAGAATTGAAGGCAAAGAAAACCATTGGGTGAAAAGCAAAAGGGAAAATTAATGTATAATTTTACTCTTTTTTTTTTTACTGAAAGTTATGGACTTATTAATAAAAAGGTTAACATTCTGATTTTGCTGCGGTGACCCTTGAAGGGAAAAGTTGAAAGGAAAAGAAGAGGAAGAAGATTAAAATTAATGTTTTTTTTAGTTTTCATATTGTACTATTGACAAAATTCAATCTATGCATATGCTCCTACCGTATATTCTGTTATTACTTTAGGAATGTATAAATGTCATGTTGTTGAGGGGGAGCATTTACTAAAACATCCACACCCCTTTGGGGTGTGGATGTTTTAGTCTCAAGATTTGTGAAGCAGGGAGATCTTCACACCTTTTAGCGGCAAAGATCTGGGGGGAATGTCCTTATTGCCACGCAGCCAAGGACAGGACAAGAACACTGTGGTGAAGAGGTGAAGTGTTGGTAACTTCCCTTCTGAGAGGATAGAAAGATAACATAGCCAAAATTTGAGACTCCAGGACTGTGAAGGAAGGACCAAACTATGTGGCTTGTGTCACCAACGAGGAATCTACATGTGTGAGCTGAATCTTCGCATAGTGCATAAATATAGGACTCACCTGAATGTTTTCATATGATCATTACTTCAGATTATTCAGTTTTTCGGTGACATTAAGAAAGCCTTTATGCCACCACATTGGGAGGCACAAATGTTTCTTGAAGCGCATCCCAGGGATGCACTACTTCCTTGAGGTAAAACAAACTCTGTATTAGCCTATCTTCATTTCCTCTTCTCCAACACCAACGTCTCTGATGTCTTCCTGACTCCATCACCAACCTTCTCTTTGGTCTTCTTCTTGCCCTCTTGCCTAGTAGCTCCATCCTCATCATTCTTTTACCAACGTCCTCACCATCTCTCCTCTGTCCAAACCATCAGAGTCTACTCACTCTAACTTTGTCATTCAATCCGTCCATCATAGCTGTCCTCATCACTGTCTTCTAATCCTTGCCCTTCATTTTAGCAGATTATTGTGTCACACAAGAGACCAGATCTTTATCTCCACTTGTTCCAACCTGCTTGGATCTGTTTCTTCACCTCCTTACGACACTCACCGTTGCTCAGGACTATTGACTCCAAGTACCACCTTTTCTATTTTTTTCTCCCTGTAGACTCATTGTTCCTCTCATTTATGCACAAATGTTCTGTTTTATTTCAGATAAAATTCATTCCTCTCCTTTCCGATGCATTCCACCAACTTTCTAAATATTCCTCCCTGCTTTCACTGCTGATCCTAATGTCATCTACAAACATCATGGTCCAACCTGGTTATCTGTCGGGCTTTCTATCACCACTGCTAGCAGGAAGGGGCTCAGAGCTGATCTCTGGTCAGTCCCACCCTTACCTTGACCTCGTCAATGTAAAGACAGGTCTTTAGCAGCTAAACATTACTTGAATTTCTGCCGGCATTATAACGTTCTATAAATCGATAAGTTCTCATTTATGATTTTGTCTCTGGTCCATATGTGCAGGAACCATTTTCAAAGAAACTATATCATTTTGCTTTTGACAGAGTTGGTTGTTAAAGTGAATGTAGCAATTCATCCATATTTTCAGGCTGACTTCACGATTCAATCCTTTTGACAACTGGAGGAAGAATGTGGACTGGGACTCAGATCAGTAATCATGCTTTCTGACATACTACTAAATCTCAATCACAGTCATCACTGAAGAATATTTCCTGACGATTTGACTTCCAGGCTCTTTTTTTTTTTTACATATACCAAGGTGATTTTCTGCTCAATATTGTACATTATTTACTCCTTTATTTGTTTTTCAGTATGATGTAAAAAAAATTAAGCAATCAAATGTGATGGAGGTGTCAAGCAATGGCAAAAGAGGGGCCTGTTAAATTTTGAGATGTATCCAGATGAAGAGGCTGGATTAGGCATATTTTGTCTTTCTTTCACATACATTTCCACCTTGTTATTCATTTGTGAAGGAGGACTGGACAGATTTTTTTGAAGAAAGAAATCATTATTCTGATTCAGTACTCTGATATCTCTTGGTATGTCCAGTGTTGTACAGGTGAAATCGGCAATTTTGATACATTTAAAACATTCATTTGTTCATCTTCTTGAAGATGAGATTATAGTAGTAGTGTCATTTTCCACTGCTTATCCGGTGTACAGATTGCAGATGTTGCTTGACCCTATGCCAGTGACTTTGGGTGACAGGTGAGATGCTAGATTTTCTCAGGGCCACATAGAAAAGCCCCAAGTGGAATCAAACCCAGAAGCCTTTGTGCTTTAACAGCTTTGAAGCATTGTGAGACAACAGCGTTAATCACTGCCGCCCCATTTAGAACACATATATTAAATACATGTTCATGCAGGCAGCTGCTCCATGGTAACAAAACGGGACTACAACAAGGCACTGTTGTGCGAGTGAAATAACAGGGGTTCAGAAAGACCAAGGAGGTTATTGTTTCTCTGGCATCTTTAAAGTCTACCAACATGATTATACACACAATAGAATATGAAAACAGATTTTCTTAAAATTTGGTGGGAGGTTTGGGTGTGTCAGAGTCAAAGATAAATCAAGATCTGGATTTATTCATTATGTCCCTGGTGAAGTTATAATTTGATTGAATTCAAATTAACATGTTCAGTCTTGGCAGTGGAATTTGTGCCATTCTTGGTTTTACTGTCAAGCATTAGCATTAACTCTTTGCTATATAAACTGTATTGAAATATACAGACATTTGCTGTGAATAGAAATGCAAAATAAAATAAATTTATTTTCTGAAGTTGTACATGTTTTTATGAACCACTGTTTTTCATTTATAACATTTAATGTTTTATTAATATATAAATTAAATATTGAACTAAAAATTCAACTCAGTGAGCTCCAGAATTTTACCAACATGCATTTGATGTAAACATTTGTATTTTATAGCATTTACAATGTGAAGTGGATCGCATCAACCGCTTAACAAATGAAGCAAACTTAGCAAACACAAAAAAATTGTCCCAGAAGATCCAACCCTACCGAAGAGATGAATTCCTGATGAGGGACTGGTCCCTGTTCCTGTGCTGTTAGATCTCACTATGGTGGTGGGCTATGGTGTTAGCTGTATCCCACCAGAGACAACACAAACTTCAATACTTGAATGGGAAATTGTGAGCTATTTCAAGCTGTTTTTATCAGATTGCTTACAATTTTACAATTAATAATAAATCATCCTTGAATTTTAATTCTAACAGTTAACACAAAAGTAATGCAATAACAAAAATAACCCATACATTTGTTACTTACAGGCTGGACTATTGCAACACCCTCTAGTCAGGCTGCGCCAATAAGCCAACCAACTGAAAACTCTTCAACTGATCTGTAATGCTGTTGCATGACTTCTGATCACAACTAGTATAAAATGTATGTCAAACGTCGCAAATTCCGATAACATCTGAGGATATTTTGTCTCTTATTCATTCTTTGTCTTTTCAAAGTAACATTTCCTTATATTTTAGAGCCTTGTCCACCTCCCTGAACTCAGTAAAATCAATCAGCCATCAGTTCCATGCCAGATCACTATCATTCACACTATTTTCCAAGATTGCTTTCTATCTGATTACACTCCGATTTTTCCTGATTCCTGGATAATGTCTTTAGCCTGAGCCTTGTTGGATTTTTTCTGCCTGTTGCACTGACTACCTGTTTTGTTTTGTGTTTTTTGTTTTTGAGCTGTTAGCTTGACTGAATAAAAACTTCAATTCCCCTATTAGTCTACTCAGCTGTTGTGTTTTGGAGTTCGTTCTGTTAGTTTTTAAAACAAGGAGAAAGAACCATCTGGCCACTATGAATCCAGCCATCAGTCTCCAGGAACAAGTTAGGAGACTCCCTAAAACTCTAGCGAGTTACCCAGAATCCACCTCTGTTTCACACACATAGGTGTGGACACCAACGTTCTCTGAGGCCCGCATGCCACCTCAGGATTACTGTTCTGGGATTCCAAGCACCTGTGTTTCTTTCGTGGTTCATTGCTCATTCACCTTCAAACAAAAGCCCTCATCCTTCTCCACCAAGTGGTCCCGAGTGGCATACATCGTCTCCTGCTCTTGGGCAGAGCCTGAGACTGGGGAACTGCTGAGTGGCAGAGACAGTCACCCATCTGCACTTTAGTTGACTTTTTTTCTTCCAAGGTGAATAAGGTCTTTGACCACATAACTCCTAGGAGAGAGGCAGCTCAAGGGCTTTTGACCATCAGTCAGGATGGGAGGTTGGTGGATGATTATTCCATTGACTTTCTCACCGTCACAGCAGAGAGTGATTGGAATGCCATCTCACTTTACAATGCATTCTACAATGGAGTCTCGGACCATATCAAGGATCAGCTGGAATACCCGGATGATCTTCAGTAAGTCTGAAGATGCTACATTGACCATATGGCTGTGCTATAGACTTCCTCCTAGGAACATCGGTCCTGAGAGGGAGGCTCAATTTCTTGGCAGCCTCGGAGATTAAGGTGATGGAGATTTACATCCAGGATTCCTTGGCAGCATGGATTATCCAATACTCCTCCTCTCCTGCTGGTGCAGGATTTTTTTTTAGTAGAGAACAACAAGACTGTGAGACCCTGCATCAACTACAGAAGCTTCATTGACATCACTGTCAAGAACAGGCATTTTCTCCCATTTGAAATATTACAACATGTTGCTTTTTCCAAGCTAAGGAATGCTTGCTGCCTTGTTTGCATCAGAGAGGGGAATGAGTTTAAAATTACCTTTAACACCCCCAGTGGGCATACATATATTTAATAATGCTTTTTCATTTTACTAATGATCCTACAGTTTTCCAGGTCCTGGTTAATGAAGTACTCCGCAATATGCTCAATGTCAATCAGTTTTTGTATCTGGACATCAGGTCCAGGTCAAGGCAGGAGCACTTGCTACATGTTCACCGGGTCATCTGGAGGCTCCTAGAGAGTCAGCCAATGTGAGTAAGATGACCTTTATTCGTCCCGCAGTGGAGAAATTATCTTGAATGCGGCAGCAGGGAAAAGAGGGTTCAAACACATACATACATACTGTACATAGGTATGTACAGATATACATATTAACAATTTAATAATTAAAAAAAAATTACAGTCTCCATGGTACAATTTACAATTAAAAATATACCTCATCAGCTAAGAACTACCAACTTCAAACTACACTGGTCAACACCTTGTGTGCGTGATTGATTGTTTATGGTGGATTAAGAACAATGCTTGTTATACAGTCTGACCACCATAGGAAGGGAAGATCTGTGATAGTGTTCCGCCATGCATTTTGGGTGAAGCAACCTATTGCTTACAGAGCTCTCCATTGATGTTAACATGCCATGCAGGGGGTGGGAGTTGTTTTTCATCATTGATGACAGCTTGGCTGTCATACTCTTCTGTCTCACCACCTGTCCAGGGGGCATTCTAGGATAGAGCTAGCCTTTTTGATCAGCCTGTTGAGTCATTTCCTATTGGCAGCAGTTATGCCTATGGGCTGCAGTTATCCCCCAGCAGACTGCCCCACGGTGTCATAGGAAATCTTCAGGAGTGGCCCCTGCACCCAAAAGACCTCAACCTCCTGAGCAGATAGAGACTGTTCTGACCACTTTTATAGAGAGCGGTTGTATTGTTGGACCAGTCCAGATTATTGTTCAGGTGAATACCCAGGTACTCATAAGACCTCACCATCTCAACGTCCAATCACTAGATGTTCACTGGTGTTACCGAGCAGAGTGCTTGCCTGCGGAAGTCCACCACCAGCTCCTTAGTTTTCCCTGTATTAATCTGGAGGCGGTTCCACTGGCACCAGTCCACAAAGTCCTGGGTCAGTTCTTTCTACTGACTGTCGTCCCCATTGGTGATGAGGCCAATGATCGTAGAGCTGTCAGAGAACTTTTGCAGGTAATAAGTGGGGTAGTTGTAGGAGAAGTTTGCAGTGTAGATGGTGAATATGAAAGGAGCTAGGACCGTTCCCTGTGGGGCTCCAGCGCTGCAGACAATCGTGTTTGACACACAGTCCCGGGTCCTCAAGTATTACAGATTACACATCTCAAGTATTCTTTGTCAGCACAGAGGGATCAAGATGGACCCATAAAATATTTAGTCTGATTGTCCCACTTCTTCAACGTTAGAGTGGGGGCAGTGTTACCCCAATGGTTGGCTGAGGACCCTGTACTTTCTTCTCCTGCCAGGTTTCACCTGCAGAAAGGAACTATGTAAATGAGATTTACTACTATAAATTGGCCCAAGACTAGTGTACATACTGGCATGGAGGGCTTGGAGGTTTCATTTATTGTCTGGACAGGCCACAAGAACTTTGAGTCTATCCCTTCTGCTCAGTGGTTGAATTCCAAGCAAGGCAAGTGGTTCCTTAGCCAATTTGATTTCTGTTGATTATGTTGACAAGCTTCGAAAGAATATTAAGCCGATGCTCTCTTATGAATTTCCCAATTTTGGATCTTTAAAGTCTGTCCGTCTGTCTGTCTGTCTATCTATCTCTTCAGACAATTTTCATTTGGATCACTCAGCATCACAGCCTGACAATATCATCTCACCTACCTGCAACATTGAGTCTGTAACAATTGGAATTTGAGGATACGGTAAAATGCTCACTGGTGGAGCATCCTACTCCTAGCATTTGCCCTGATAACGGCTTGTTTGTCCCTGTCAGTATCCATTCACAGGTCCTGCAGTGGGGTACCTCCTGCTTGGCTTTTCGCCCAGAGGTGAGATGAACCATGACTCTGTTGTGGCAGTGATTTTGATTGTCCTTCCTGGAAGAGGAATCAAAGGAATTTCTTGCTGCGTGCCCCATCTGCTCTCAACACAAGAACTTAGAACTAGTGCCATCTGGACTTCTCCAGCTACTGCCTGTACCTCATTGTCCTTGGTCGCACATTTCTCTAGACATTGTCAGAAGGCTACCTGTTTCAGAGGGTAACAAGGTCATTCTCACTGTGATAGATTCTCTCAGACAACTCACCTCATATCACTGCTCAAGATACCCTCAGTCAAAGAAGCCAGCCAAAGTCATACTATTTCATGTGTTTCCACTCAATGGGCTTCCTAGTGATGTGGTTTCCAGCCAGGGGCACCAGATCACCTCTCATTTCTGATTTGTCGTTTTGTTCCCCTTTATACCACTTAAGAACGTGTCTGGTTATCCAGATGGACCTTCTCCACAATGAAATCTGTCAAGTTGTGACTTTGGTTTATGGGCCCATTCCTCATGTCAAGTGTCTAACACTTCGGCCGCCTGTCTTCAGCTGCCTCATACCATTAGGATTCCCTCTGCAACCCACTCTGTGAAGGCTCTTTCCAAACCTCCTCCAGACCCCTACCTAACAGATTTATGGAGCTTCAGTCTACATTGTTCGGCACCTGATCAGATCTCAGCAACGGCGTGAAGTCATTCATGGACTGGGAGAGATAGTCTCCAGAGGAGCATTCTTGGATTCCAGCTTGTAACATCCAGGATCTGTCCCTCATCATGTTTTCATCAGGATCACCGTGAACAGCCTGGAGGAACGTCAGGAGCCATCTACATTAACATCTCCTTTCATTTCAATCAAGCTCACTCCCTTCATCTGTGTTGCCTCTATCACCAGAAATCTCTCAATCAGCCTCTAGCCAACATATACTCTGCTCCACCTCCAGTTCCCTGCCAGATTGCTAGCATTCGTACTATTTTCCATCATCATGTTTTCTGTTTGGTTACTCATGTTATGATTTTGCCTCAGTCCTGGTTTCTGCCTTTAGCCTGCCTTTTTGTAGATTTGCTTTCCTATTGGACTGAATACCTGGTGTTTTAAACTCGGTTAGCTTGATTAAATGCAAGCTTCAATTCTCTATTTGTCTACTCTCCTGTCATACTATTGAGTTTTCTCTACGTGTTTTTCAAAGTTTTCATAGTATTACTCTGCAGTGGCTCCATGCAGGCTCATAACCCTTCTACTCACATTCAAAGTTCCAAAGCTCTTTCTGTTTTGCCATCATATTGCCATTTATTGTTATTCTTTATGTAATCTACCATTAACATTTGAATAAAGTATTCCCTCGCTTATTCGCACTTCAAGATGCGCAGCTTCACTGTATCACAGATTTTTAAAATTATATATATATATTATATATTCCTCGATGAGATGTAAGGTTAATCTTATTGAGGACAAGGGAGACAGAGAGAGGCGAGGAATCAAGTGTCTCCCATGAGTTGCAGTCATGTGAGACCGTACGCGCATGCTATTGGCTAACAGCATCCATGTGTGCACTGTGTTCCGAGGCTCACAGTTCCTCCTGTAAGTTCACTTTTGCCTCGTGAAGTGGACTTTTTTCTTTGTGAAACTCTTGCAATGGCTCCCAAAGGGTAATACAGATATACGGTAGTTTCAGATCAGTATCGGGAGGGTTCATAAACATTTAAATTTTATGTAAATAATACTACATTGCGGATTTTTGTTTTTCATGGGTGGTCCTGGGACACATTAACCGCTAGTAATGAGGGATTACTGTATACAGAAATCAATATTTGCATAAAAGTCCATTTTGTTTTTCAATCTGGTAATTAAGCTAAATGTTTCAATATATTTGATGGAGAGAAAGAGAATAATGAAAAATTAAATTAAATATAACAAAAAGATGTGAAAACTCTAATCGGACTGTTCATGATACACAGCTCTCCTACGCTCGTCTTTCAATCAGTCATCCATAGATGGTTAGAAAGAGCTGCTGCTGGGTGCTCTTTAATTTTTTTTGAATTCCAGGTTGAATTTAAGTGGACAACCTCACATTCCACCATTAAGACAGCCTCACTCAATGAAACCACAGGACAAGGCCAAATTTCCCATTAATCCGTGCAAAGGCACATATCTTAGTACGTGCCTACTGATTAATTCAGCATGCTGTGGAAGTGGGGGAGAGTGTTATCACTGTGAGGCGAGGCCAGCATGCACAGCTCTTACTATGGGCACAGAGATTTATGAACTTGCCACTGGATGAGGGAGAGAGAGAACAGAGAAATAATACAAGAGCAAAAGTGGGATGCTCACCCTCCGTAAGCTGGAATGTGAGGAGGTGGAGCAGCTGCCCTGAACGTGTTGTAGACTGTCCGTCCCCGACCTCGTAGGTGGGCTCCTCTATAAGCTGCTGCTGCATTGGCTGGTGGATAGGGAAACCCAGGTACTGGAGACAGAGAATGGAAGATGATGACCATTCTGTCTTTGTATTGTATCTGAACAACAAAATACAAGAAGGTTCTTACAAATCAGTTTTTATGAACTTTCTCAACTCTCAATTCTGAATATGTTCTCTCCTAGCACAAGAACTGAGTATGAAAATGTATGGCCATCAGCTGATCACGAGCAACACTGTCGACCTCTATTTTTACTAAGTTGTGTGAAATGTTAACTACAAAAACAATGGCCTGTAACAGTAGCCATTAAATGTCTCATATTATGCTTTTTTTTAATTCATGTCATTCAGCAACCAGATGTCCAACTACACTGTATTTGAAATGTCTTGCCCCATATTGATCGGTGGCCCTCAATATCTTTGATTGAATATGGTTAAAACCACTTCTGTTCTAAAATGCGCTGTGTTAGTGGGGCGTGCCTGCGAGCTCTCTGTCACCACCCTCCTCCCCCCTCTGAACTGTCTCTATCAACACTTCTCTCCCTCACCCTCACTTTTACGTGACTTTTGTTTACGTGCAAAACGTGAACACGCCCGCAATAGATCGAACGATTGCCATAGTCTGCTACATATTTAGCTCTAATACTTCTCATCTTTTGCAGTCTTGTTTTTCATGATATAACGGTTGATTTCTTGGCGCTTCGTGTGGAGCTGCTTCCTCAGTTTGTAGAACAAAGACTCGTGTAAACAAGATGAGACTGGTCAGTGAGACAATTAAAGCTGTGTTTTCCGACAATCATCATGGACAATGAGAGATCATGGATAACAGGGGAGCGAACCTAACGCAAGCTAATGAAATGTGTGTGTGTGTGTGTGTGTGTGTGTGTGTGTGTGTGTGTGTGTGTGTGTGTGTGTGTGTGTGTGTGGATACACACACGATCACTTAGAAGAGCTAAAGCTACTTTCATTCACCAAAAAACAGACCATTGTTCTGAATTAGTCATTAATGTGTAACTGGTTATGTGTTCGCTTTGACGCTGGGGATTGCCTCGGCCGGACACACACACACACACACACACACACACACACACACACACACACACACACACACACACACACACCTGATTGAAGAAGCACTTAACTAGTCAGTCAAACATTAGCTGACTTCAGCAGCTTGTGAGGAACTTTCATTGTGTAGCTCTGAGCCAGGACGTTATCACACACTGGTACCCTAGCCTGATCACAAACCACACACACACACGCGCGTGCCCACACACACACACACACACACACACACACACACACACACACACAACTGACTGGAGTGGCCCTATCTAGTTAGCCAAATGCTAGCTGATTTCAACAGTTTGTGAGGAACTTTCAGTGCCTAGCTCTGATTCAGGTCATTACCACACACTGCTACCGTAACCTGAACAAACTCCCTCTCGGGGATGACCACGCCCATATCCGGGTGGACAATGAAATATCACTCAGGATGGGTCAATTTATCAATCATCCCAGAGATGATGTAAGGTTTGGTGCTTTATGAAGCCGATCATTTTTGATTCTGTCCAGCCATGAGTCAAAAAGATTCCAAATATCTGTTGATGCAGGAGGCGTTTGTTTTCCAGATTCTAGGATTTGGTCGGATTAGGGAGAGACCTGAAAAAATGCATTTTTCTGTCTATCTTGAAAAACTGTCCAATTGCAGTTGTTTGTCACTCAGATGTAATGTTATATCAACTAACAGCAGTGGTGTGTGATGAGGTTCAACACTCCTGAGGCACTGACATTAGCTATAGATTTACAAATTCACGAGCCAAACATTGTGGTGTCTTTTCCATCAACTTAGCAGCATGACATTCAAAATTATTAACAACAATTATCTTGGGTTGACCCAAGGTGCATTTTCTAAAAATGAAAACAAAGGGGGGGAGGGGGATCATGAAAAGATAAACAATTAACAGACCTAATCCTTTTTTTCAAGTTAGTGATAGATAGATAGATAGATAGATAGATAGATAGATAGATAGATAGATAGATAGATAGATAGATAGATAGATAGATAGATAGATAGATAGATAGATAGATAGATACGTTATTAATCCCGGAGGAAATTGTATAATCTAATTTATAATTAATGGGAGGCCATATGAACACAAAGTCCAAACAGAACATACATATTTAACACAAACTTAAAAAGATATTTAATATCTAATTTTTAAGATGATGAGGATGTCCTAATAAGGCTTCAGAACCATGGAAATGGATACGTTAAATCCTCACCAACATGGCAAGAGGATTTAGCATCATGCTAATGGTCTGCAAAACGTAACATTAACACCCTTTAGATTCAGATTTCATGTCATGTTAAAATGACTCAGAAAATCTCAGACTAACTGAACAGTTTGCTCTGATGTCAAGCGTCATGTGGTCGTTTCTTCTTTCCTGTTTCCTGTCATCTGCAGTATTTCCTCCTTTTATCCACATCTCTGAACTTATGAGCAGCAAAAGAACCCACAATGTTATTTGTGTTCATGAAGACGTTCACCAACATGGAGACCTAAGACAATTCACGTCACGTTGAAAATTAGTGCCAGCAATTAAGACCTGTAAAAAAAAACCAACCTCTGTCAATACCTGGCTGTTATGTCTTTTAAAAAAAAAATATTGACAGGGTTGTCCCCCTGTAGAAACCAACTAATGTATATTTGGTCTTCTGGGGATAAGTGATGCTCAGATTTAAGTAGGAACCAAAGTTGGCTGGGTTGGGTTTCTGACCTAATGTTTGAAGCAGATCTTTAACCTCCAGAGTTGGTGTGCCATTATTAATTAAATTCCATTTTGATCGTTAGTCCAGTTTTGACAATTTTTTTACGGTTAGATATAGCATCCTCTATGTTTGGTTTTGTTTTGGAGCAAATGTTTAGAATGAACAAACTACAGCAGTACACTGGATTTGGATATTGCAACGCTACTTCATCTGTTGAGAAAAATTGAAGCAACATGAACACGTTGTGTTTTCATATGCCCCTTTCAGTGAGGGACGGGACTGTTTGCCTCACCTCATGCATTTTTATCTGTGATTTTAGTAACACTGAATACAACTGAATATTAACTCTTAGACCCCTGACCTATTTTGGCTGTTTTTTGGTACATTTAATATTTGTCTCTATATACCACATTAAAAATGATGTCACATACCCATGCTTGGTTTGTTTACCTTCATCACAACTTCATCTATATGAAAAGATGGTTATTATTTATCAATAACTTACTATATTGACATATTGGGGCAAAATAGACAGACAAAGTCAAATTTGAAAATGGAAAAATTGTATTTTATTCCACATAAAAAAACAAAAACATACTCATCAATTTGATTTTGAACCCAAAAAAGGTTGCCATAGACTTCTTATATAACTATACACAGTTTGTGTCACTTATGCCACTCTTCATAGGGGTTTTTCAAAATAAGACACAGCGCTATGTAAAATGCATGAATAACGAGACATGTTTGTATCACGTGACAAAATACACGAATCGCGAGACATGTTTGAATCACGTTAATACATGTATCACCGTTTGTACAATGGCGACTACACGGACAGAATTATGGCGCCTGCCATCTAATTATACTAATAAAAGAAGCTTGTCTTAGATCAAATGTAAACGATCGTACAGTATCACCGGTTTTTCGGGGTCAATCGGCTCCAAAAAGACCACGGAAGACAGTTTCACATTTATGCTGTCGCGTAAACATGCACACAGCAATCCATGTGACAGATTTTATTTGATAAGAATGGTTAAAAACATCATGTGATCGCACCCCCGCGATCATAGGGCTAATAGGGTTACTGTAAATACATTAGCTTAACTATAGAAAATCAGATTCCATATTTTAAAATGTGGGAAAATATTACATTGGAGACCTTAAGAGAGATGGAAACATTCATTAATTGTTTTCATTGAATTATTCTTCAGCTGTTGCACGTCGCAGGAATAGTGGAACCCAACCCAGTGGACTCGGGGCGAGAGGAGGGGTGCACTCCGGGCAAAATGTCAGTACACTGTGGAGCGACATGAACCGCACACAAACATGTATACACACAACACCACGGAAAATTTGAGACCAGCCAAGTCTAAAGTGCATGTTTTTGGAGGTGGGCGGAAGCCGGATAACCTGGAGAGAGCCCACACAGACAAGGGTAGAACATACAAAATCTGCACAGAACGAGACTCGAAACCGGAACCGTCTTGCTGTGCAGCGACAGCGCTACCTACTGCGCCACTGTGGCAGATGGAAACAGGCACCTGCCAATTACAAGCCTCAATCCAGTCAGAGAAAGATTGAGCAATCTGAAGTAAAGTGAGGCTGCTTGCTGTCTCATTATATATCCTGTTAATCCATTTTAGCAGGAAATACACAAAACAACAGTCATTGTTGGGTTGGAACAAATAATCACAGACCAGATTTTATTGAATCATTGTCTATTCTTACTGTTCATCATGCATTTGACGCTCTGGCTATGTGAATGCTAACAGACAGAACCTTGTTGAAGGCATTTAGTTACAGACTCCAGATAATACATATTAAAATATCTGCTGTATTTCCTGTATTAAAGGAATGATCATTCTGTAGATCATTCAGCTAGCATTAACTTGTCTTATGATTTGGACCATGTCTTGACAAATAATAGACTATACCTACTGTTAGAATTATTATATGAATCTTAGAGAGAGAAAGTCTAAGTCTTCCTTGATTTCAGTTGTTCAAAATAACATGAGCAGAAAGAAAGCATAAAGCCAGAAAGGGGCATTGAAATGGAGCTATTGCACTGGTATTGTTATTAACTTATCATTAATCTTAATGGAGGACGACTGACACAAAGCTTAATTTGAGAGCTGGGGTGAGTGAAGGTTGAGAAGGAGATCGAGATGCCATTTCCAACCCTAATTATACATCTCTTCAAAAAGGAGATCTAATAAAATGCTAATAGAAACAGTTAATCATTCATTGACCTGATGAAAAATGAAAGGTTTGAGCAAAAGGATAAGACTTTCTCAAAGAGACAAGGCGAGGACTGAAGTTGGAAATTGCTCCTATTCTTCTTTTTTCACCTTGATTCAGAGTTGAGTGTTCAGGCGACCCAAGAACTCACATTGTTGATACATCCCTTGATTTCACTAATGTCTTTACAATTTAAATGAATTGTCATAAATACAACTTCATGCTGTTGTTTACTAATATTTAATTGATACAATATGTTAAAAAACTAGACAGAAATTGCACATTTGTTTGACCGACGTTACTGAAGGGAGCTCTAGGTCCCATGCATTGTATTTTGGAGTCTGCCTCACAAATTTAAAAGTTCATGTCTGAATGTTAACCATGAAAACTTTGTTTTTGTAATCTAACCTCAAACTGCTTTGTTTTTGTTTTTTCTTCAACCTGTTGTTTTTAGTAAGTGACAAAGGTTTGTGACACTTTTTTAAGGCCCTTGCATACAAAACTGACAGATGCTCCTCAGACGATATGTGATCCTCTGCTAACATCTGAGGCTCCAGCTTTGCTATGTGTCTAAGTCTGTTTCCACTAGTCAGCCTCCGCTGGCAACTCTATGACATATTGTTGATTTTAAATTTGTGAAAAGCCCATTTGTGAAATAAATTCCCTGGATTACCTCATTCAGTAAAAGTGAATCAGTGCCTGGGCTGAGTAGACACATCCTGAAGCTGTTTTCTAATTACACAACAACATGGTCAGCTGGAAAAAAAGGATGGCAAGACCAGGTGAAACCGCGTCAGCATTGAGCGAGCGTGATGTGAAATAGTGAAAATGTGTGAAACTACAACTTTACCATGTCAGTGGTCTGCATGTCTGTGATCCTAAGTATTCTTTAAGACTGTTGAATACTGTCTGCTGCCACCTACTGGTATGGAGCATTATGTTTCCTGATACTGGTGCAGTGCATACTGTATATGTTGTCACTGGCTTGATTCACTGCAGTCTGGCACAAGAATAGTTCATTTTGATTTTAGTCACTAATAGGCTCCACCACCAAGTCAATGTCTTGCTGAACAATGGTACACAGCAGGGTAATGGTCTGCCATTGGGTAAGGTCTGACAATCTGCCACCCTTACTTTTTGTGACATGTCCTGCTCTGTTGGCATTAACCAGGAGCAACTTTGATTGGTTGTCAAGCCAAAAATAAAACAATGAATGAGAAGAAAAATATGAATAAAGTGAGAACACACACAGATGGCTTTTCTCTGATACAGTGATAATTGTTGGCATTAAGGTTACTTATGATTGGAGGCTTTGACACGGTAGTGCAGTGGGTAGCACTGTCGCCGCACAGCAAGGCGGTTCCCGGTTCATGTCCCACTCTGAGTTTGCATGTTCTCCCTGTATCTGCGTGGGTTCTCTCCTGGTTCTCCAGCATTTTCCCACCTCCAAAAACATTGCACTTCAGGTGAAGTGATGACACCAAATTGCCTGTAGGTGTGAGTATGTGCGTGAGTGTTTGTCTGTCTCCATATGGCTCCAGGGTGCACTGGCGTCACGCCCGGAGTGTCCCCTGCCTCATGCCCCCAATCAGTTGGCACAGGCTCCAGCACCCCTTGTCAAGAAAAAGCAGGTATCGACAATAAATGAACGATTGGAGGCCATTTATGATAAAATACCATGATCAGCTGGCATGGAGTGTTACTGTATGTCCTGCAGGTGCATAACATTATTTGGTAGTTTGCAATCACATAGAGTCTTTATGATGAGTTAAAGTTAATCTTTTTCGCCTGTGGAGATGACATGAAGCTAGGAAAACAGCCATTCATTACTACACTCTAGTAGCTTCACATCGTTGAAGCTTTGGCTGAACAATTAATCAATGATTTAAGGAGGATTCAACAACAAGTCACCATGATCAATTAGAAAAAAATATCACAAGTAAGCTTTATCATGCCAACAGAGCAGTATGAACAGCAAAAACAAACCTACAGACCTTAATTTCATTTATCCTAAAAAATACTTAATAGGCGTTTGTAGAATATTGTAGCATATATATGTATTTATTGGTAGCAATTTCTACCAAAATTGTCTCGATTTGCAAACTGATCAAAGAGCACACAGGAGAAGCATGAAAAGCATGTATTTTCCAGCTCAAACAAAAGAGACACACATCCTATTGACATTTTGGGTCTTTCAGAAATGAAACAAAGTAAATCCATAGAAGTCTATCTAGTTATTAAAAGAATGTGGGAACGAATTACTCAAACAACCATCTTGTAAAACTGATAATACCATACAATATGTTACAATATGTTACTGCATAAAATGTATTTCAGACTTTCTTATTATCCGTGCAGAAATGGAGATTTAGTTTTACTTCTGTCTTGTCCTTAACTTTCCTTCACTGCTCCTCTGTTCTACCACACATTCCATCTGCTACTTTTCTAGTCATCATGAAATCTAGGTATTCTTCACCTTAATGGCACGGCTAATGACAGGATGGTGGATTTGCTAATTAGGAATTGGACAAGATGAATGTTGGGACGGGCATGAAGAGGCTTGTGGGCTTAGGCAGGGGGTGTTGAATGTGAATGATTGTTTTGCAGCATTTGCATGGCTCAGCTTAGACCTTAAACAGACTTTTCTCATTGAATATTGTTAGGATAAGGGAAAGTGAAAGGTGACAAGAGTTAAAATGAGGTGTTGTTTAGGTGGAGAGACTAAGACAGAATGAAGATGATGAAGAAACCAAAGAACAAAACAAAAGAGGAGGAGGGAGACAAGGGAAAGGCAATGGTGACAGACTGAAGAGGTCAGACTTGCCTACCTGCATAGAATTCTGGACTGTAGACAGCACTGACCACTGGATTCAACTTCCAGCCTGAAACAGGGTAATGGAGAAAGACACTTTATGGAACTTTATTATGTTAGTTTTTATACAGTGTGTTTTGACAAAACTTCCAATATATATTCCAATATCTTTGGGAATTTACACACATAGAGTATTTACCCCACATTAGGTCACCACATTTTATAATTTTTTTAACATTTATGACTGTATGACGTGACATCTATTGCTAATATGGGAGCCATGAATACAAACTTCAAGACATGACACAGAAAAGATTTGAGGGAATGCTGAGGAAAGATGACAACTTTAGCAACATGACATATTTAATGACTATGTCTGTTTACTTTAAGAAAGTCTACGACTAGTTTAAAGAAGTGCCCCAGTCAGTATCAGAGCCTAGTCTTGGTCCCAATTCATCACAATGTCATTAGTTGTCATGTCTTTGTCTGCATGAGACACACATGGCTTTGATGCACCTCAAAGAGAAACCCATCTGCATCAATATGACAAAAACAGAGTTACTGCACAGTATGACATTTAATGTTACCACATTATAGAGTCTAACCGGGGAAGACGTTGAAATGAGTGGTTGGTCAAACAACAAACTAGTCTTCGAACCAAGGTTAGCAGGCAGGAATGTATTTATGGCAGGTATTGTTTTGTGTTAAACCGATGGCTGCCTCTCATTCAGGTAGCATGGACGTAAAGAGAGTGTGATTATGTGAAACTGTGGTTTGAAACACAACAGAAAGTGTATGAGTGTTTGAAGAAGAAATGCATTTTATTGATCTCTGTTGGAGAAAATATTTTTCCACTAACTTACTGACTAACATGCATATACAGTATATACATACAGTATATGAGAAATCTTGAAATAAGGTTTGCATGAACTTAAGAGTTAGCATTCAGCTTAATGCTGAATGCTAACTTTATGCTAACTCCTAAGTTAGCATTCAGCTAAGTTAGCATTCAGCTAACTTAGGAGTTAACTGAATGCGTTCAGACTTATGGTACATATTTGACCACTTTATTTTTGATATTGTACAGGGAGCAATTTCAGAAAAAAAACAGTTTAAGAAAAATCACTTTTGTTAAGAGGAAATGGATAAATCATCTCTAGAATCAGGCAGCAGAACAGACAGCAAACTGGGTAGACATAACATTTTCAGTGACATAGGCCTCTGATCTACATTTTACCTTGCAACATTTGATACATACGTATGTTGACAAGATATACAAGAAAATCTCCTGTAGTCAAGGCCTCAATCCAGCAGAGAGTCAGGCATTTTTAATTCAGCATTCCTTTAGTGTTTATTTTCTCTTTGATACAGGCAGATGTACTCAATTGATCCAAAATTCTACCTTTGGTGACGGCCCTGACCAGATGACATGTCCTTCGTCTTAATCATCATTTCACCTACAGGGAATGTTCATGATGCTTTACACAGTTTAATAGAAACTGACAATTGTGTTTTTAATGTGGCACAAGGTAATCTGTTGCACAGCACGTGTTGTAGTTGTTTTTTTTATAGAATGGCGAGTCACTTAATGCGTTAAGTGTGTAGTAGCAAGTCTGGAGCAGCTATGCAATGGGTAAGGAAATGCAACATCCTGTCCAGCTTTAACTTGAGGAGATCTTTTTTTCACTTTTTGTCAAGAGGAATGTTAAAACAGTATTGATTAAGTGGTGGGACAAGCTGTTGAAAATATGTTTTAAACATATTTGGCCTTACCATTTGCATATGGATTGACAGTCTTCTTATTTGTCATTACTCGAGCTGTTGCATTGTTGACCTATAACCAGATAAACAGAAGTCTCTGAGTTATGTTGGTAATAAGAAGGGCTGTATTTATCACAGGAAATCTGCATGCATATTTCCCAAATATAATACAAAAAAAAAAAGCAGTACACTGCATCATTGCAACACTCATGTCAACTGTGTGTATTCAAACTGCATTCAGAAACATTAAAAAACCAAAATTGTTTTTTTGTCATTTGCATATTTTCTTTCTTATGACATTTTCTAGCATGCTCTCCCCAACTGTGGTAATATTTGAGTAACATACAGACAAAAGTAAAGAAACAACAGAGCATTTAGCAAAATTTGGTTTTTCAAATGTATAGATGCATGCTATGGGGAGGAGGGGGAGAAAAACACAAAGAAAATGTCATTTTGGGGGAGGGGAGAAGAGAATATGTTGAGGGCATTATGCAACATCAAGTCAGTCTTAAAATGTGAGTAGAACTTTTGTGACCAAAGCAACACAAAGCATTCACACTCGGACAACGGCCTCTCTAATTCATTGCAAGAACTATTAAAACCAAAAAAAAAAAAAAAATCTACACAAATGAACCATTCAATCAACCAATCAAATCATTCCAAATTCAAACAACTTATGATAACTTAAATCAGGGTGCAACAAAATGAAATAAATAATGAATAACATTTTTTTTTTACATCTCAGATTGATGTGCAAACAAAGTCATAATCAGTCAATACTGCTCACACACGCAGCTTCAGGAGGACACTTAGTGAATGAAAACGCACGCCGAAACGCAAGAAAATATGTATGTCACTATACAGCATCACCTCAACCACAGTTCAAAAGAAATATCACGTGAGCTTCAGTATTGCAAATGTTCCAAAGAGAGAGGAAGAGAGAAAGGGGATGCTAGAATGGCTTGCGTGTCCTCACTTACCATTCCCAAATCTCTTGCCCCCGCCAACTTGTTTCTGTACTCTTACCGTTGTAACTGTGTTGGATGGGGCCCTAAACAAGCTACCATTGGAAGGATGATGGGAGGAGGGGATGAGAAAGGAATAAGCAGCATCTTACTCAGGTGGCAAAGAAAACTGTGCAATCACTGAATCACTGCACAAGCTCCTTTAAATTGTATCTACACAAACAGCTGCTTTCTGAAGACAGACCTCTGACCAGTTTGTCCAAAAAGCCTCCATCAAGTCATTCTTGAACAACTTGACAGGTTTAGAATGAAAACATTTCATGTGGCTCTCTACTGTGATAGCAACTCATCAAAAGTAATGTTATGTTGGGTCATTGCTTAGGATTTCTTAGTAAAAGCAGAGTGGAAGTGTCTCACACCACCTTTAGCCTTGCATGAATAAATGCTGCAAGTCTGTATTCACACAAAATATGGCATCGTAGCAACCAGTGAATGGGGTGTACAACTGTGTAGTAGAACACCACTGTGTGAATATTCAGCCTGTGAACCCCAGCTAGATAGTACACATTTTCCAGCTTCTGGCTTATGGGCCACAAGGCCTTTCTCCATCTGGAACAAGCTGGGGATCTTTTTTGTTGTACCTTCAGTATTCTGTTGGCACAGTCTACTGAGGGTACGAGGTTGTTTGGGGCACTGCAAGCAACATAAATAAACTTGTTGACTTGAACAATAATTGCAAAGCATTTGACCGGTCGGTCTGACCCCAATTGATCACCCTAGGCACCATCCACATATAGCCAGATCTTTTTGAAAACGCAACTTTTTTCTACGGTTACGCCGTCCGTCCACAAGTCAACGCAGATATCTGGGACGAAAACACAACTTTTTGAAAATGCTGGCCAAAGTGAAATCTTTTGAAAACGGCGGGTCTGTGTTATCGTGTGGACGCTGTAACCGAAACTTTTTCTATCTGGGGGGCGTGTCCCTGCGACAAAACTGCTGTGAAGTCAGTGTGTGTGACCCGTCCCTCCATACACAAGCAGAATGGGCGGAGTTAAAACCGGCTGTTTTCTGACGTATAACAGCCCCACGTCGAGGACGTGTTGATAAACATGGTTGACAGTTGAATATATTTTCGTCTGTTTCTTTCTTTATGAGTTATAAGGTTTATATACAGTATTTATTTGTTCATTCATTCACGTTCCTCGCCAAAGACACCGACGCTAGTTCTGGGTCAGACCAGGATGCGCTGCCCCCTGGTGGAGAACTCTGTGATGGAGGTCGTCCTCCAGGAGGAGCAGTGTGAATTTCCACACATCCTTGTCCTCTCTGTCATTCTCTGAATTGTTAAAGTTGTTCTGCTTATAAATGTGTTGATCAACGCACTTATGTATTTACTTGTGGCCGGAGATTTTTTCGAAAACGCTGCCATGTGGACGCAAATTTTTTTATATGCGGGTTTCAAAAAGATCCCGGCTACATGTGGACATGTCCTTCCTGGCGTGACAGAATACACTACCTCTAATCGGTTTAAACTTTTCAACAGAAGGCAGTCGTGGTCTGCATCAACGTACCCTAAATACACCACCCTCAATGAAACTAAATGTCAATATTTTACCACAATATATTATTTTGTCTGAATGTAGCCTGATTGTAAGGATATTCTGCAAGTTGTTGCTGTGACCAATCAAAACTATAAACTACATTTCTTGTAGATTATTTTCTAGAACAGGGATCAGCAACCGGCGCCTCTAGAGCCACATGCAGCTCTTTAGCGCCACCCCAGTGGCTCCCTGGAGCTTATTCCAAAATGCATGAAAGTGGAAAAAGCTGGGAAGGTTTTGGTTTTTTTTGTGTTTTTTTTTTTTTAATATGGTTTCTATAGGAGGACAAAGCCTGACAAACATTCTTAATATTTTTAACTTAGCAAATATTCAGATCTCCTGCTACCCAACAAAGTCCGCTGGTTGTCCAGGTGATAGGTTTTGTATCGCTTTGTTGCTTGTGTAGAACATGTGAAAACATCCTTGTAAAGCAAAGACCAGAACTACCCACAACTGTAAGACGAGTGGCAGGAAAAACTGCCCTTCATGGTGGATATGACAAGTCCCCTAAACATGCTCAATAAAAGTCTCAAGGAGCGGGTAAACAGTGCACTGTAAATGCTGGAAGCTGTCATTGGAGCTCACACTGACTGTATTCTCCAGGGATGTGTAGTGTTTTCTGGTCCAATATGGCTCTATGAAGATTTTGGTTTGCCGAACCCCGCTCTTGAAGAACAGGTTTTCGGTGTACCTTTTGATTCCAGAATTTACCCCATCAGAAGCTTTCAGAGCTTGAGGATTCCTGCCTTTGAATTGTTATGGACTGTTATGCTGTGTATATCAGTTGATCAATCTTTCTTATTTGGCTTTGCAACTCAGTCTTGGAACGCTGGATAACATTTCATTTTATTCCATATCTTACTTGTTGCCAACGGTCACTTCAATTTCATTTTGCGACAACTAATACTATAATGCTATTGCTATCAACTGTAGAATTGTAGTTGCCTTAGTAAACTTAGATGGGGTTGTGGACTTTTTGATGAGTCTGACTGTATAACATTCAAAGATAAATGCATGGATAGATACATAAATAACTGATGATTTTGGCCTTAGCTTAGACGAGGGCCCTCGTTTGAGACAGTTTAACGTGAGTTATGCCCAAAAACACATTTTTGGCCAAAGCTGAACTGAATTTTGTTTGGTCTGTGCTAGAATGGTATGATAGAAGAATGTGAATGAAATGGTTTTACTAAAAAAAATCTGAAAATTTATTTCAAATATTTTTTTGTGTGTGCACACAACAAAAGATACATTTGAAGGTCAGTTACTAATAAAATGTGTTTAGCTGTGGGAGCAGCAGATGAGAAACAATGGGGCCATGTTTTGCACACTGAGATGGAAAATGATCAGTTGAGAAGAAAATAACAACCAGCATATGTAAGGTATCAAGCAGGAAAGTTGGGACAAACTGCTTGAGCTGACTACTTGTGGAATATTTTTTAATGATATGAACGATATTCTGAATCCATATGTTATCTATACACAAAATATTAGAGGTAAAAATTAAAGTAATATTAATGCATAGTCATGGGATTGTTACATTTTTCCCAAGTGTTCAAATAGTTATTCAGAAATGGTCCTAAATTACAGAGAACTGGAGCAGGGTTTGACTATGACCTGTTAGCACAGCTACAACTGTTGAACTGAATGATGACGACGCACCATTCTTAAAAAGACTAGATCGGAAAGAAGTACTTTGTAGGCCCACCCACAGCCTAACCTGCACATTTGAGGATTAAAGACAGATTGTTTTAGCTCATTTGAAGAGTGTTTGATCTGTGTATAATCCTCTGGAACAGATGTTCCATTACAAACAGTGTACTTTAGGCTTTCATGGTAGAAGTACAAGTGACAGCTGGGTCCAGATTTAGGGTTTATGTTAAGGAGACTGGTACTTATAAATTTGATATCTGGTTGACCTTGTTGCTTCCAAAGCATGCAGTCTCCAAAGAGTGCCTGGAGGTCGGAAACATGGATGGATGGATGGATGGATGGATGGATGGATGGATGGATGGTTGCTCATTGGAGGAGACCTACGGAACTACAGGGCATTGTAGCTCTGATCTGTGTAGCTACATAATTGATTTATATGTGTAGGGTTCAAATGTGGCTAACACAGCATACTTTGAATGATTAGAAATTTAAAATTGTAATGTGATGCGTGAGAGCAAAAATAAAGCTCATCTTAAAAGCCCCAACATGACTGTTGTGATGTTTTTCACTTTTGAGCAACATTTGCCACAATTCCTTCTGCATTGCTGCACATGTACTAAATTGTAAATTAAACCATATAGGGCTACACAACCAAGAATCTGCTGGTGGACACTTCAGATATAAGATTTAATATCCTTCGGTATGGTTAATGGCTGGCTGTTTAGCTGCTATTAAGATATTAATTATAACATAGGTATTACCATGCTAATGAAGTAACCCTTGTATTTACACTCCAGGTGTCTTCCAATTCATAATTGCTTCCTTTGACCATGGATAAAATGTTAGGTTTGTTTCAGGGGAACTGCTCACTTATTTTTATTTATTTTTGTTGACCACCCCAAAGCAATATTTGTATTATGTAGTGTATACATTTTGAAATTATGCGTCACCTTTCAACCTATGGCAAATTCAGTTTCCTTTATAGTTCAGTAGAAAATCAAGGAAACAAGGAAAAAGAAACAAAAACAAGCAAAAAGAAAAACAGTCATACTATCTCACATACAATAGTGTCATGTTAACAACTCTTCATGTATGCTTTCATGAAACTGCACATACCAAAGAAACTGAGACAATTTGATGTCCGATACAGATATGGAGGAAGACAATGTCAGTTCTCACACATATACATTTACAAACACACAAAGAGAGAGAGAGACAAAGAGAGAGAGAGAAAGGGAATGCATGACATGAAGAGGCAACAGGTGAAAAGAAATATTTTAGAACATGCACCTCTATTTTACGGCCTTCTACCACGGTGCCATGTAATTTCTCTCTGGCCCTGTCGGCGTCCACACTATGCTCGAACGTTACGAACCCAAATCCCTGCATGCAGGATGGAAAGAGGGAAGAACATGCACATTATTGCTTACATATTCCAAAATTACATTGAACAATGTCTTATTTTAATAGAAACACAGCATATAACACAATTTTCCATATTTAGTTCAGTAGTGTAAAAGACAAAAAAAAAAAAGTTAACGCTGTCAAGCTTTCTATTCTTGTGCAACACATGTTCAGCTGCAATTTGAAAGCAATACACATACAATGTGTGACTGTTCATAACCTTGTTTGTACCACTCTGGAGGTCTTCACATTTCAGAAGGAGGTGGACAAAACTGTGCTGGACAGTTGCTGATTGGACATCTGGTTCAGCAAATAGGAATGTGAATTCATAGTTGATAAAAGTTAATTAAACTAAGTTTGAAAACATATCTACAATTTACTATAATGGACCTTTGCACTGCTTTCTCCTACTCAGTATCAAGGGCTAATAACACATCCACATCAGTACAGACCTGAGTTATGTTAATTGAATCTAAAAAAATAATAAATAAATGAATAAATAAATAAATAAATCTGTTGTCCTTCAAATAGATAACTGATAACTAAATAGATTACAAGGCTAAATGTATAATTAAATTAAAGAAAAATGACTGGAAAAGAAATTAATGAAAGCTTAAGTTACTGACTTGCCGTCAGCAACAAGTTTTAAAACTGTCTTCAAAAATAAGAAAGCTAATAAGTGTATAAGCAGTATAAAAGAAGAATTCTTCTCAAAATATTTTTCAATACACTACATACAACTATTTAATTTGATATTACTACTAGAAGGACCAGAACGTTTGACTGTATTCAAATTAATTAAATTCTGTCTACCTTTTCAATCTCAATTTCCGCATGTTAATAATGAACCTTTAATTGACGCTAGAATTAGTCTTGAGGTTAGGAGGGGTCTGTGTTCAGACCAACATTAATCAAGCTTCTTCTAGTTAATATTTTTGAAAAACATTGCAGCAATTTTAATTGCTATGCAGATGATACACAACCATTTACTCATGTATGTATTACATTGCTGAATGATATGCAGTTTTGCTACTTTAATTCAAACAAACCAGACATCATTGTGCTGGGTCTACTTCTAATGATTCATCAACAATGTATGACGTCATCTTGATCTCCAGCACAGTTATGTTTGATCAAGATATGTCCTTTAGCCCCCAAACAAAACAAGTATCCAGGATTGCTGTTTTTCAATTGGAAAAAAAATCAAACCCATGCATTTGTTACATTAATTCTTTCTTTGTATTTTCGCTTTTAAGATTCTCCAAAATTCTGCTGTACATTTTCTGACCAGAGCTAGTAGTAATACATACTTTCTCTCCTGTATTGGCCTCCCTGTGGTCTATGTGTATTTGAACTGATAAATAGTAGTTGTTATTATTAATGGAATTTGCATGATTGCAGTTTCTTTTCTTGTCACTCTCCCTCTCTGCCTGTCTCTCGCAGTGATCCTTCTGAGTTTTATGATGTGACTCTTGTTGTGATTTGTTCTTTGTAATAACAACAACTGGCTTGTCCTGTTTTGTAAAAGTAATTACCAATAAGTGCTTTCACAACAGATTTAATGTACTGTATATTCATGCAGTACCAGAATAACTGAAAATACCCATAAAATTCAAGAATTCAAATAGCTATCAACATGTCGACCAATATAATACAACAAAGAATAAAACTTGGGACCATCTGGATGGAAAGAAGTACGTAGTTGTGGTCCAAAAACCCTGAGTGTTCCTACTTTGCTCAGTTAATCAAGCACGTTTGGATGATGAAAAGTTTTTCCAATATGTCATGAAGAACATGAGTACTTGAGTTTTGGTTATTTCAAGGACTCTGACAAATAAATAAATTATGCTGCCACTAGTCACTTTTTAGATTTAGGTTTTAAAGGGAATACGCATCACAGCACTGATGTAACTGTACAGTTATAATAACATGTGATCACATGGGCCCTCGCATATCCCCTGATTCACTTCGTTTCCTCCATTCTCTGAGTCTTTTGAGTTGAGGAAGTGTTGTCAGTGGACACAGCCCCCGACTTCAGGTGCAGCTCGTGTGTCTGTGGCCGTGGGTGTGGTGAGGTCATCACGTTCCTACTTTCTAAAGTCCTGCTCAATCTGCGAAGCCGCAATCAATCAGGTCATCACATCATTTAGCATATCACACAGGCCCGTGCTATGAAGTTATGGGTATGGGTATTTATGGGTATTTAGTCGCATCATCTACCCAAAATTTCTATCTATCTACACTTATAACATCTGATATACCCTCCTCTCATATGTTGACATGAGTTGTGACATGACTCACAACTTTCTGGATTACTGAGCAAAGAGAAGTAGTTTTTAAAAAAAAAAAACTAGATTACATTTGAAGACAATTTATGCATTGATGCTGTAGCATAAGCAAAACAATAGGAATTAAACATTTCAGCTGCTTAACCAAAAATTGGAGCTTAATGTAACATAAAACTGAGCTGGTTTTTAAATGCAACACTTGGATATTGTGTTGCAGCTATGCACCTTCAATGGTGAATTTTATAACATTTGAGAAACATCCCACAGAGATAGAGAATTATTTTCACATCTTCTCATTAAGTGAAGCTGCAGAACCTGGTCTGGCCTGGAGGACATTCTGTTCTGAGTTTCAGATTAAAGTGTTATTAACTGCACCGTCCTTTGACTGACTACGTTCCTGATGATGTTTATTGTGATTGATGTAGAGTCTCTTCTGAGCAAATATGTTTTTTATGCAAACTAGCTGCACTGCACATTAATAATGTTACCAAATAAAGCTGTGTAATTACAGCAGAGCAGCTTATGGTTTTGTCTCCATGGAAACATGAATATATTCACTTAATTGGAATATAATTTTCCACAATTTTCAATATTATATGGTCATGTATTGATTTGTGGGCTAGGCTTTTATTACTAATGTCTATTTTACATGGCTTGTTTTGTAACTAATAGAATTGTGATAAAAGCAATTATCAGTCAATTGGAATTCATCAGAGATCAATCAATTACATTCTGATTTTCATTTTAATTGTTGCATGTCCTTCAATATGTGACTGTGTCGAGCCTCATAGCAGTTCATAATATAATGGTTAAACTACCTCTCAGTCAGTTTTATAGTATATAAGAGCTCTACAATATGCAGGTGTTACAAATAAATGAGACACTGACTGGAAAGAACCTAATTAATATAAACCATCTTCTAATTTGAAAAATAGACCAAGTGTCACTTTAATTGAGAATAGTTGCAGGTCTTGAAGACAAACTGGGCTGGGTAAACACAGAGAATTAACAGCATCTTCATACTTATGTCAGACTAGGAACTGAGGTTTTGCCAGCCAGCTCTCACAAATAGAGCCCGGCTGTGTCCAGATCTGTTGCTAACACAGCTTCTGGCTCCAGGCAGTTTGGTCTAGGCTTAAACATAACACATTTAGTCAGCCATCACTCGGTTCTTGCACATCTTAGCTTTCTCGTATTACATTACATTTCCTAACTCCTCTTGTCAATTGTCAATATGTCTGACTCACTGTAATGACATTTTCAATCTTGTAAGATTATACATTTTCTTTGTGTATCTACACTTGACTGTCCTGGTGATATTTGAGCAATGCTGTCTTTTGTAGTAAATATAATATAGTTCCACCTCTGCATGTCCAGCACAACAGTTCACAGCATTTTAGGCATGTGCTCATAATAAAGACACAGACACAAAAACAGCATACCTTAGAGCCGCGCTCATTGAAGATGATTTCCACATCTAAGATTTTGCCAAATTGCTGAAAATAATTTAAGAGAAAAAACAAAACAAAAAAAATGTGTTACTGATTTCATTTTCTTTTTGTAGCCATCAATAAAAAATTGCATTGCATTGCAAACAATGGAAAAAATCTTCATTTCTATAAACATGTACCTTTAGTGTTGTACTTACGCCAAACATTTGCCTGAGGTCTGGGTCTCTGAATCTGAAAGGGATGTTGGAAACATGAAGTCTCTTGGGCTGAGCCTTGCACTCTGTGCTTTCAGGGACTGTATGTGTTGGTGGCTGACTTTCTGACTGGGTTGCATCATCTGTCTGCTGAAAAACACAGGGAAAGACAAATGAAACATGTGGAACAACAGCTACGGAAATTGAAATATAATTTTACATCTGTGATGCTGTGTAACAGATATATAATTTTGTTGTCTGGCAAAATCATCTGTTTTCTTCTTTATAAACACCATCTGTGTGAAACCACAGTTTCTGTATTTTCCTCCCTAGATTGCAGGAGTCCCTGGGGTAGCAAGGAAGAAACTAGACATGGAAACTAGACGTACAAACTATTTCACAACTAATGTCTGGGAATAACTTTGCCTCAACCTAAGCCCTGTCCCTGAAGGATCTGTGGTGTTCTCTTGTGTATTTTGTATTTATTTTTTTTGTACTGCGCCCTCTTCAACTGCCACTTCATTGTGGTGGGGGAGTTTGAGTGCTCTTATGACTCTAGGAGCTCTGGTAGTATCTTCAAAGGCAAAACCAGGTCCTGGGTGACGGACCAGTCTCAGAATAATTCGAGGATCTCCTCAATCCCACTGCCATGCCTTCAGTGGAGGACACAGGACTGAGGATGAAGAGGTGAATTATTTCATCGCTCAACATGAAGACACAAAAGTGGTTGCCAAGCTCCTGCAGGGCACCCGGGTTGGATGACAGAGTGACCCGCTGAGGTCGATCAGGCATCTGTCCTGGACACCTCCCTTCCTCGGTTTAGTCCAGCTTTGACTTTCCTGTATGAATAAACATTTCCATAAACTTTTTTAGTTCTATTCTTTTAGATCAGGAGCATTTGTGAATAGGAATATCCTACCATATTCTTATATCTGTTGTTAAAAAGCTCATTAGTTAGCATGAGGCATCTGCACCTAAAACAGGAACTGTGTGCCCAGAAGTCTGACCACTGGGTACGCAAAACAATGGATTCATAATCTCAAAATAGGAGGAGCAGGGTTCTGTCCGTGTTGTCAGCCCTCCCTCCACCACCAACAAAACATGCAAAATAGGTGATTTGGTCACTCTAAATTGTCCGTAGTGGGAGTGGGAGCATGAATTGTTATCTGTCTTTCTGTGTGGCTTTGCAGTGAACTGGGAACTTTTCCAGGGTGTTGTTGGCTGGGACAGGCTAAGCACTGGAGCCTGCCCCAGCTGACTACAGAGCTGAAGTTGAATGAATGAGTGAATGAATGAATGATAATCTCAAAATAGATTCAGATTAGATATATAGTTGTAGATTTACTTAACAAAGTCCGTAAATGAAACTGCACTTGATATAAACTTGAAATAGATATTGAATTACTCAGAGTAATAAATCACAGCAGAGAATTTGTCAGGAAAAACAGCATGATAATTTTTTCTGCATTTTGGCCAGGAGGATTAGCTGTTCATGGTTGGCTGGGGTTATACGACAAAATTACTCACTGAAAGGACATCTGTGCTCTCAGCCCTGCTGTCTATATTTCCCTGGTAGTGGAATCTAGAAGAAGGCCTCCATAAACATCTTTCATTGAGGACAGATTTCATCCACACAGGAGCTCCTTCAGGATCAAGATCAGTAGCAGCATCAACCACACCAACATACCAGCTTCAGTATCTGTTCACTGCAGATATGTTCTCTTCCAGAACTAGAGCAGTCACTGCCTGAGCCTCCTTGTTGTGCTCTCAAGCTGTAAGTACCTCCGTTAGATGCCCCAGCCTCGAATCCTAGAATGCTACTCAGCAATGCAACTCAGCAAAGGGTATTTGCTGAATTGCAGGGTATTGTGATATCATGATTATTTTTTATGCCCCTATTGTCAATTCTTTAAGGACTCAAGATGGGAAGAGAGAGAGAGAGAAAGAGAGAGATGGGGGCAGGGGTCTCAGGGTTGCTCTTTTCAGGGTTTACCCCATTAAGGGTTGCTCTCAAACATGGGTTCTCAAATGTTTTCTGCTTAATAACAAATCTGTCAGAGACTGACAACCTCCATTATCCTATGAGGGGTTTCACTTTAAATATAATCACTATATATTTGGTAATTATGGATTCATTCTTAATTTGTGTTTAAATTCTGGAATCATCTTCCTAAACCAGTGCTTAGAGGTGTGGATGCTAATGTGAAGGACCACCCACTGCACTCAACACAAGATATTTTTTAGTTGCCTGTTTGTTGCAGTATCATTTTCACATCATTTGCTCTTCCCTGCTGCTACAAAGCCAATGTTTGAACACATTGTTTCACACCACATTCATTACACAAGACATTATACTAGATTGAAACAATTACAAATAACTATATTGATAATGAGAAATAAAATGGACTTTTTATAGATAATAGGGCAATCTCCAGATTCCCTCAAACACTCACTTATAACGTTTCTTTCCTGACAATTTGGCAAATTATACCTTAAATAATTCCTTTTGTTGTGTCTATTTGCCTGAGGTTGTGTGGTGTCATTTCTGTGTCTATAGGGCCGTCCACTTGTGATCGGATCAGGCAGGACAGATGGTAGACAGGCTGTTTATGTCACCACGGAGTTAACACGTTGGACAGATCACAGCAATAGCAGGCTTTCACTGAGCTTACAGGCCTGTGTGTGGTGACACAGCTAAAGCCAGGGAATCACTGAAATAAACCCTTCACCCTATTATGAGCATAAGTGGCTTCATCAAAATGCTAATTAATAGCTAATTACTGATTTGTCCATTAAATAATGAGATATGTTATCAAAAGCAACATCAAAGCTCTAAGATCTCCAGCTGCTCTCTGAGGTGTGAAGTTCACCATGTTACGTTCATTGTGATCATCAGTGTAGTGCTACCAGGCTGCTGTTTCATAATTAGTGATGAACAAAAGACATAATTTAGGCTCAATAGAATTAATCACCAACTTCTAACCTGTTGGAGGTAGAAGATGAAACGTCATTTGGGGTCCATAAATGTACAATGGAAGCAGCAGACTGCCAGTCACAGCTTGTACTCACATTGTCCAATCAACATTAAATTCTATGGGGAACCAGAGTTCAGTCAGGTTATATATCACCCAGAGATACACTCTAATCTAAGTGTGTGTGTGTGTGTGTGTGTGTGTGTGTGTGTGTGTGTGTGTGTGTAGCGCTGCCTCCAATGACTTCCCACAGCCAAACTCAGACAGGATTCTCTCAGCCTTTAATTGATTAGGATTTATTAGAAGTTGTTACGTTTATTAGAAATCAGATTTTTTTCAGCTAGTCTGAACATAGCCTAAATACTGATGGGTCAGTCAAAATGAACAAAAGCAAGGGAGACACCACTGCCAAGTGGGTGTTACATATTGTTATACATGTAACACACATGCAGCAATAAGCATCAAAATATTGTCACGCAAGTTTTATTTTGTCAACTTGCGATACTTTTTAGGGTGGAATCTCAAATGAAAATAAATCCTCACCCCTGCTGAGCTTTGACCTTGTTTGCTTTTCATTTTGCGAGCCAGAAAATGATGCACATGAGTTCACCTTCAATAATTTCCTTTTTTATATTATAATGTAAATGTTATCAGCAAAGTTCATGTACCTAACTGTCTGAAAGCTGATGCTATCAAAAACAAACTTCACACTTACATCATGTGGCAACATCGGCCATCTTCCAAAGGAGTTCTCCTTCATTTGTGCATAAATCAAAGTGTCCTTGTTGACATTCAACTACTATTGCTTGGAACAGCATGGACACTGTTTGCAGACACAAAATGTTTGCTTCTGGAAGGACAACAGGTAGGTTGCTTCTCCTACACCTGGGTTCTCTTTCAGTGATCAGCTTGTAAAAGCAGCTGTGTTCATGAGACAATCACAGAATAATTTTTCTACGACTATTTAATGTAATGCTTTCTCACTCAGCGGTAGAGCGGTTTGCAGCCGTGCAACAACACTGAGAATCTTCTTACATGCAGCAGCCAATGGAGGGATGTAAACACAAGTGTGTCTTAGTGTGTCTTTGTTTTATTTTTTTTATTGTAAGCACTTAGTTGACAAAAGTTGTTTTACTGAGTTACTAATGCAATCAGCTGGAAGAAAAACTAACCAGTGGAAGCAGATAGAGCTCATATTGTAACATACTGACTGTTCCATGGCTGAATGAACAAATCTCTCCAGTTACTCTGAATGAATGAGGACTGAGGTAGAATCAGAGGATGTTTGACAGTCACCAGTACAGAGATGAGAGTCAAGCACTGTCAGGCAACATGTAGCAAACACACTGGGACAGGGAATATATGTTCAATTAACAGGAGGATCAAGATAAAGGAGTGGAGTCTTTTTTTCCCCTTTTGTTGAAATTGCATGATCTCTGGGATTAATTCAGCTTTGGGTAAAACTGCTGAAGCCTGAGGGAAGAAGAGGAACTAGAACTCCAGACACAGAGTCGACATGGCTGAACAGAGTAGACATAAATCTGTGGAGGGGACTGATGCCACTTCCACATGTATGTTTTATGTTTATATGGGATGCCTGCATTTTATCTTTCTCCCTCTTTCTAGAGATAGAATAAGATATGGTCCCAACGACACCCTCAGCCTGCAGCACACGAATGATGAAGATGAGGAGTGGTAAACTGTGACCATTAACATTGTAGATTCCTGTGTAATTTATTTGTGTGAATTTTATAGTGGAAAAAAAACAACAACACTCAGTTTGAAAAATAATCTACACAAGTCCCATTTATTACCTGAGTGAAGTTATTCCAACCAACAACATTTTTTCCTTCTCATTAATGTAACCTAGATGATTTAATGTCATAAGCTGTTCTTAAAGGAAGGTGCTATTGTACTGTATATTCCATGACATCACACTGAAACATTTTTAAAGAATCTATTTTTGTTCCCATTATTTTTATTATTTGCTTCAGTTTTCTGTCTAAATCTCTGTAAACATCCTCTCTCCACCTCCGTTTTCACATTTCCATGAGAGCTGCCTTAGAGGTAATGAACAGAACTGTCGGGAGCTGCAGAGTGGTGCAGTGACTGCATTGCAGACTTGGTTTTTGCCCTGGGTTCTGCCTGTAGGCAACATGAAGGCTGCCCTGATTTGGTGCTGTTTTGTGAGTATAATTGAAGCTGTGTAGGTCTGTGAGTCTTATGGGTGCGTGAGATGATTGGTGTCAGGGTCAGGCTATTTGTGAACAGTCAGCCCTCGTGTTGGATTTGATATCAATTATCTCACTGTATTTTGCATTGTGCCCAAACAAACGCAGGCACACATCTGATAGAAATGGATTCAGTCCATTAAAAAAATAATAATAAGGGCTTCTTCACATTTAATTTTTATCTTTTCATGTCCATACTTTTCTAATTATGAAAATGTAATGGACTGGTTTGGATGGACTCATAAGGGATCTACTTGTCGACAAAGTATGTTTATGCCTACATATGAGACATTTATTTTTAGCGGCCTTGTTCTCAGTCAAACTAAAGCTGAAATGATTTGGTCATACTGTGCGTGGACTAGCGATTAAGTATTTGCTCTATGCTGTTAAGCCTAAAATGTAAAAAAATATATATCTAGTGCCCCCTATGTATGTTTTCATTTCGATATTTTTTTTATTCAGAAAACGCTTTCAATTAGCAGCACGGTGGCACAAACGTTTCTGGGTTGGATTCCACCTGGAGCGTTTCAGTGTGGAGTTTTTGTGTTCTTAACATGTCTGCATGGATTCTCTTCTGTTTCTCCAACTTCCTCCCACCACCACAACCAGTCAGTGATGAACTGATCACTCTGAATCGGGTGAGTGTGACCATGACTGATTGTTAATGTGTGGCTCCGCAATGCGCTGGTTATGCATCCAGGCTTAGCACACACACAACCAGCTGTGATAGGCTTCAGTGGAATCTGTGAACCACAGATGGATAGTGGTTGAAGATAAAGATCTTCAATAAGAAGGAGATAGATAGATAGATAGATAGATAGATAGATAGATAGATAGATAGATAGATAGATAGATAGATAGATAGATAGATAGATAGATAGTCTGAGTCTCATTAAATTAGCAATAAAATAATGCAACATTGACTAGGGATGAGCGACTACACCACTATCTGTATCTGTATCTGTTCAACCATCTAAATTATCTGTATCCGTATCTGTACTAGGAAAGGGTGGGACTTAAACTGTAAGTGGGTGTGGTTTAACCGTAAATGGGTGGAGCTTAAACACATTATTTTAAGTCTGAAAATTGATATGGATTGAAGTTGCTATATTTATTGTTTCTTTTCAAAATGTTTACAGAACAGCCACAGAGCGTGAGACGGTCAGTTAGGAGGAGTTTCCTTCAGTACGAGCGCGAGTATTGACCAGTTTTACTCGACTCATAATCGTACTCATCAAAAGTGCTTTATCCGTACCAGATACTCACCTGAAACACGTACCAGGCTCAACCCCAACATTGACTTTAGGGCACACTTTCATTGGTCAGTGTACCACCCCTTCCTGCTGCCTCCAGATAGCCATGTGCCAACAATACTTTGACCAGACGAGGTGTGACACCAAACCTGATACAGGTTGGTGCATGTACAATGTGTGGTAGGGTTAGGGTTCCTCCATGAGTGGGAGGATGCATGGTTGTTTGCCTGTGTGCAATTCTGAAAGCAGATTAAACTGACTGCTGTAAGGTTAATACTTGTGTGGTTATATCCCACAATGCATTTGCCAGCAGAGCTTAATCTTTGAATCAGACAAATATTTACAGTGTGAATTAAAGCTGAACATCCAGCTGAGACAGAAAGAAAATAAAAAAACCCAAGCAGGTTTTGAACTTTGTCTGAGGACACATCATTACTATGCAAAGTAATATCCACCTTTATGGCACCTAAGGTCAGTGTTGCCATACATATTTATGAAAATGAACTGAGCGATAAATCTAGAGAATGAATGACAAGCAGCTTTCTGCCCTGTATAGAGGGTTTTTGTGTTCGCTGCAATCTAAGGAATAGAATATACTCACATGATCCCCAACTGTAACCAGGCATGTTTTTGGTTCACTATGTGTTTAAGTAGAGAAGTCTTTGTCATGTATGTTGTCTTATTTTCGTTGTCACCTCAGTGACCTGGCAATTTGTGCTTCACTTTGACACTCTATAATAATTGGGTTAGGGTTAGACCTTTGTCCCTATAGAATTAAAAAAACAACTTACATCATAAGTGTCAATGTCAGGATCAGATGTCAGGGTGTCTGAAGGAGTAAATTTAGCCCCACAATATCAGTCAGATAAATTTATGTCATTGTATGGCAGTCATGATAGTTATGGCAGTTATTTTTTCTTGACACTGTAGTGGATTGAACAATTGAACAATTACTTTTGCTTTTCACTCAATAGTTTTCTTTGCCTTTAATTCATATACTGTATTCTCCTGTGGAACCGGTACCAAGTTGACAGATTTCTCCACACAAATTTTGATAATATCTCAGTAATGTCTGTTTCTTTTTCTTCATTAACTTTTTAAATTGTTTTTCATGCAAGAAAAATCTCTTTGTCACTTCATTTTTCTCCAACTTTTGCATCTTTTTCAGAGGCATGGTGATAATCAATCAATCAATCAATCAATCAAACTTTATTTGTATAGCGCAGACAGACATTTCAAAGTGCTTCAACAGACAGACAAACCCAACAGGACGCTTATTCTTGCTCTGGAGGGTCTAACTAACGCCTCGCTCTCAGTGCTGCGTGTAAAAGGAGCAGACATCGTTTTGCCAAACGGTGTTTGGTCTATTTTAATAAGGCGGAATCACGCAGGTGAGTCTTGTGAAAGAAACTCACGCGAGGTCCAGACATTATGGAGATTTCTGGGTTCAAAATTTAAGTGGAGAAATGGAAAAATTGTGAATGGAAGTGCATTTAAAGCTTGCATCCTAGGGACGCACGCTGTCTGGTGATTGTGCATCCCTGTCAAAAAGGTGCTCCTACTACCACGGGGAACACGTTAGCCTTGTTGTTCTCAACCACCTTTGGTGGTATGTTCCATTGGGATTTGGGTACTTGTAGTCAATACTAGGTACAGATGTGCCTGTACACTATCACACCTACTTGGTTGTGCCTCTCCGTGTATGTTGACCCGGCTAGCTTTTTACATCCTGCCACCACATTCTGGACTGTCTGCAGTTTCTTTACATATCATACATTACTGTATACAGTAATCCTTCATGTATTCGCCTCATCGTGGATTTTTAGTAAGTAGTCACTTGATACCCTACATGACAGTATCTGGACGTGCACTGTGTTCTAGGACTAACCGAACGCAGCACTTCTGTGTTTTAAATAAACACTTAAAAGCGCTTTAAACAATCTATAAGAGTGTGGGAAAAGATAATATAGATATAAGATGGTTTTCTATCGGTAGGGGGAGAGTTCATAAATAATTTATTACCATAAATGTGTGGTTCCGGAAAGAATTAACCGTGAGTAACGAGGGATCACTGTAGGATTGAGCCGGGTACTCGTTTCAGACAACAATCCGGTACGGATAACGCATTTTTGACAAGTGCAAGCATGTAAAACTTGTCAATACTTGTGCTCGTTCATTCATTCATTCATTCATTCATTCATTCATTCATTCATTCATTCATTCATTCATTCATTCATTCATTCATTCATTCAATTTCTTGACCGCTTTATCCGCTTGCGGGAGCTGGAGTCTATCCCAGCTGGCATAGCTGAAGGAACAATCCTCAGAACTGTTTTCTCTGTGATTGGCCAGTCACACATCCGCCCGCCCCTCCCTGCAGAGTTTGAAGCCATACAGTAGCTGTCGCTGGTGCAGCCCCACTCTCGCACATATAGACATTGACTGATCTCTCTCTGCGTGGCTTCACTATAGTTCACGTTGCTTTCCTTAGGTTTTCTGCAGCTTGCCTCAATTTCAGTCAATTTAAGGTTAATTTAGGTCTATTTAGGGTTACTTGGTGAACTTGTTTCTTGTTTTGAATTGTTGCACGTATGCAGTGCATTTGACCAGACAGATGAAAATTGCTTGTGTCGTATTACCACCACCTCCACTCCAGTCATTTTTTGTTTTTTTTCGGGGGGTTTTTTACCCGTGTGCTCTTAGTTTGACACTTTCACATTTCAGTTCAAATTAATAATTTATATACTGTATAGATATTTTAACTATTACATAGCGCGAAAGTTGTGTTGAGCATGACAGTTTTTGCTCATGCATACTTTGTAGCTCATAATTTCCTTTTGCATGCATTGTATTCATTAATGCACTTCATGTTCTGAATTCATAAAAAAACAAAAAACAAAACTTTTTGTGTATATAGTTCCTTCACTATTGCGATCTAAAGCATTGCATCTCAATTCTGAAGCTGTTCTGTAAATATTCATTAATACACTTAAGAATATTCATGCTAAGAGTTCATAAAAAACTTTTTCTGTAAATAGTTCTCTTACTTTTGCGATCAAAAACATTTTTTGAACTTCAATTTTGAGGCTGTTCTGTAAATGGTTTTAAAATAAACAATAAATATAGTAACTTCAGATGAATCCATATCAATTTCAGACTTAAAATAATATACCAATTTAAGCTCCACCCATTTCCAGTTCGGCGGTGGCCGAAGGCAGGGACCTTGGCGATCCGATCCCCGGCTACAGAAGCTGGCTCTTGGGACGTGGAATGTCACCTCTCTGGCAGGGAAGGAGCCTGAGCTGGTGTGTGAGGTTGAGAAGTTCCGACTAGATATAGTCGGGCTCACCTCCACACACAGCTTGGGCTCTGGTACCAGTCCTCTCCAGAGGGGTTGGACTCTCTTCCACTCTGGAGTTGCCCATGGTGAGAGACGCCGAGCAGGTGTGGGTATACTTATAACCCCCCGGCTTGGCGCCTATACATTGGGGTTCACCCCGGTGGACGAGAGGGTAGCCTCCCTCCGCCTTCGGGTGGGGGGACGGGTCCTGACTGTTGTTTGTGCGTATGCACCAAACAGCAGTTCAGAGTACCCACCCTTTTTGGAGTCCTTGGAGGGGGTGCTGGAGAGCGCTCCCACTGGGGACTCCATCGTTCTGCTGGGGGACTTCAATGCTCACGTGGGCAATCACAGTGAGACCTGGAAGGTTGTGATTGGGAGGAACGGCCCCCCCGATCAGAACCCGAGTGGTGTTCAGTTATTGGACTTCTGTGCTTGTCACGGACTGTCCATAATGAACACCATGTTCAGACATAAGGGTGTCCATATGTGCACTTGGCACCAGGACACCCTAGGCCGCAGTTCGATGATCGACTTTGTGGTCGTGTCATCGGACTTGCGGCCGCATGTCTTGGACACTCGGGTGAAGAGAGGGGCGGAGCTGTCAACCAATCACCACCTGGTGGTGTGTTGGCTCCGATGGTGGGGGAAGATGCCGGTCCGACCTAGCAGACCCAAACGTATTGTGAGGGTCTGCTGGGAACGCCTGGCGGAATCCCCTGTCAGAAGGAGTTTCAACTCCCACCTCCGGCAGAACTTCACTCACGTTCCGGGGGAGGCGGGGGACATTGAGTCTGAGTGGACCATGTTCCATTGTCGAGGCGGCCGACCGCAGCTGCGGCCGTAAGGTGGTCGGTGCCTGTCGTGGCGGCAACCCCAGAACCCGTTGGTGGACATCAGTGGTAAGGGATGCCGTCAAGCTGAAGAAGGAGTCCTATCGGGCCTTTTTGGCCTGTGGGACTCCTGAAGCAGCTGATAGGTACCGGCAGGCCAAGCGGAATGCGGCTTTGGTGGTTGCTGAGGCAAAAACCCGGGCGTGGGAGGAGTTCGGTGAGGCCTTGGAGGACGACTTCAAGACGGCTTCAAAGAAATTCTGGTCCACCATCAGGCATCTCGGGAGGGGGAAGCAGTGCAGCATCCACACTGTATATAGTGGGGATGGGGAGCTGCTAGCCTCAACTCGGGACGTTGTTACGCGGTGGGGAGAATACTTCGAAGACCTCCTCAATCCCGCAGACACGCCTTCCCATGAGGAAGCAGAGTCTGGGTTCTCTGAGGCGGGCTCTCCTATCTCTGGGGTTGAGGTCACCGAGGTGGTTAAAAAGCTCCTCGGTGGCAGGGCCCCGGGGGTGGATGAGATCCGCCCGGAGTTCCTAAAGGCTCTGGATGTTGTGGGGCTGTCCTGGTTGACACGCCTCTGCAACATCGCGTGGACTTCGGGGACAGTGCCTCTGGATTGGCAGACAGGGGTGGTGGTCCCCCTTTTTAAGAAGGGGGACAGGAGGGTGTGCTCCAACTACAGGAGCATCACACTCCTCAGCCTCCCTGATAAGGTCTATTCAGGGGTTCTGGAGAGGAGGGTCCGTCGGGAAGTTGAATCTCGGATTCAGGAGGAGCAGTGTGGTTTTCGTCCTGGCCGTGGAACAGTGGACCAGCTCTACACCCTCCGCAGGGTCCTTGAGGGGGCATGGGAGTTTGCCCAACCAGTCTACATGTGTTTTGTGGACTTGGAGAAGGCGTTCGACCGTGTTCCTCGGGGGGTTCTGTGGGGGGTGCTTCGGGAGTATGGGGTACCGGACCCCTTGATAAGGGCTGTTCGGTCCCTGTACGACCAATGTCAGAGTTTGGTCCGCGTTGCCGGCAGTAAGTCAGATTCGTTTCCAGTGAGGGTTGGACTCCGCCAAGGCTGCCCCTTGTCACCAGTTCTGTTCATAACTTTTATGGACAGAATTTCTAGGCGCAGCCAAGGCGTTGAGGGTGTCCAGTTTGGTGGCCTCAGTATCGCGTCTCTGCTTTTTGCAGACGACGTGGTGCTGTTGGCTTCATTAAGCCGTGATCTCCAACTCTCACTGGAACGGTTCGCAGCCGAGTGTGAAGCAGTTGGGATGAGAATCAGCACCTCCAAATCTGAGACCATGGTCCTCAGTCGGAAAAGGGTGGAGTGCCCTCTCCAGGTTGGGGATGAGATCCTGCCCCAATTGGAGGAGTTCAAGTACCTCGGGGTCTCGTTCACGAGTGAGGGTACGATGGAACGCGAGATCGACAGGCGGATCGGTGCAGCGTCTGCAGTGATGCGGACTCTGTATCGGTCAGTCGTGGTGAAGAAGGAGCTGAGCCGAAAGGCAAAGCTCTCGATTTACCGGTCGATCTACGTTCCTGCTCTCACCTATGGTCACGAGCTATGGGTCGTGACCAAAAGAACGAGATCCCAGATACAAGCGGCCGAAATGAGTTTCCTCCGTAGGGTGTCCGGGCTCTCCCTTAGAGATAGGGTGAGGAGTTCGGTCATCCGGGAAGGACTCAGAGTCGAGCCGCTGCTCCTCCGCATCGAGAGGAGCCAGATGAGGTGGCTCGGACATCTGGTTAGGATGCCTCCTTGCAGCCTCCCTGGTGATATGTTCCGGGCACGTCCTACCGGGAGGAGGCCCCGAGGACGACCCAGGACACGCTGGAGAGACTATGTCTCCCGGCTGGCCTGGGAACGCCTTGGGATTCTCCCGGAGGAGCTGGACGAAGTGGCTAGGGAGAGGGAAGTCTGGGCTTCTCTGCTTAAACTGCTGCCCCCGCGACCCGACCCTGGATAAGCGGAAGAGAATGGATGGATGGATGGATCTCTCTCTTCTCCTCCACCCGCCCACAATCCCCCTCCCCTCTCTCTCTCTTTATATATATATATATATATATATATATATATATATATATATATATATATATGTATGTATATATATATATATATGTATGTATATACTGTATATACTGTATATACTGTATATATGGACACACACACATGCACATGTCTGGAGACATGGTGGCTGCCATGAATCCCCACCTCATCACCTAGACCTACAGACTATGTCAACAGATTGGAGATAGACCCACCAGACTTATGGTATGGGCGATGACACATTAATTGGTTTAATTCATGTAACACTTAAAATACAATTTTGTTAATGAAATAAATGCTTGAATGTTGACTCCTGTTTTACTTAGACTGTCAACATGCATTACTTAATTCAGGTGTTTTGTTTCCGAAGCTTGAGAAAGTAAGAAATAAATGTCAATAATAAATAAGTATTTTTCTAGCGTCTATATTCATCCATTCACAGAAGCTCCTACGCAAGACCCCACCAGTCATCAGGAGTTGTCCAGGCGATCACTCACACCCGTCAAATTGCCACAGGGACAAATTTGTGGTTCAATTTTTGCCCACTTCAACTTGTAGACTACAGGGACTGGGGATTGAACCACCAATCTTACAAAGAGAACATCAGTCACGTGAGTGAATAATACTGCAGTGACTTTGCAGTACATGGAGACAATAGCACCATCTAGTAAGCAACTTTACTATGACGATAGAATATCTGAGGTAAGGCAGGTGGTTACTGCACCAAGCTATTGTTCATCCAGAAGAAAAACTACCACATTTCATCCTTCCCCAGGGAGGGATGGGAAAAGATTAGCTGTTGTAAATTTGTACTTTTTTGTTACCTCTGCCTTTTTGGAACTTTCTGCTCATTCCTAATTTATTCCAGAAATTATTTACCTGTGTACGAATAATATTAAAAGTTTAACAAAAAAAAAAGTAATGTTGTGACCAAATGAAAACCTGAAGGGCCCTTACTGTGGCTGTGCCGCTGACTGTTTGACTGCCGGCGTCCGAGCCGCCCTGCTCGCTGTGACTCTGTGAAGACTGGTACATGGTGAGTGGATGCTCGCCGACAGAGGCCTGGATGCCGCTGAAGTCCTGTGGCGCAGCTGGGTGTGGATGCGGGTGGGAGTGTGGATGTGCATGGGGGTGTGATGCTGTGAACTCAGCTGAAATTCCATTTTGGGGAGGGGGAGCGAACTGGGCTGATGGGTAAGGCTGAGCCATGGATGGATCCGGTTGTGTCGATGTGTCCTGGTTACCCTGCAGGAATAAAGAGATTTCAATTTAAAGGACCACATTAACATGTCAATCAATATTTCATCATTGGAAATCTTACAAAGAAATAATTACTAATCTGAACAGGAATTGAATGATTTTTGTTGGTTGGTTTACATCTTTAAACGGAACTAAATACCATCAGTATTTAGATGGATCCCAATGAAACTGTCTAATTTTCATGTAGCCACAGATTATTGAGGTTTCATATGTTTGCAGCAAAAAAATGGACATTGTAGAAATTGGTTCAGTTGCTCAGGCTAACAAAAGCTATTTCCTGAAAGACTGGTCAGTGCCCCCCACCCCCCACCCCCCTCATGCCACCCCATGATGCTCAAGGACGATTGGTTTTCTGCCCAGTGGGAGGTTGGAACCTGTATTTCAAGCAACTCTTTGACATTCATGTTTAAATGTGGATTATGTTCTTTGGTGTTTTGCAAAATTTTTGTAGGAAAAGCTTATTTGTTTAAGAAATAGTGAGGTAAAGCTTAAAAATCTACATCATCCTTATCGGTCCTGCGCTTGTTGAGGAAATGGTGGATCTATTAATTATTTAATACCGTTATTACAAGTCATTAAGAGTGAAAGTCTCACATAAATGAATGCAATCTCTTTTAAACCAGTGGTTCCAAAACCCCGGGCTGCAGATCGGTACTGGTTCGCAGACCAATTGGTACCGGGGCTGCACACAAAGAATACAGAATTTATGTCATTGACATTTTATTTATGATATGATTCTGAATGATGTTTTGTTCTAAAGTGAACGGATTCTCTCCACATCTGTCTAGGAGTCAGTCTGGAACAGGAGCCGCATGCGGCTCTTTAGTGCCACTCTAGATCATTAAATGTAAAAATAATGCTGAAAAGGGGAAAAATAGACAGAAATGATACTCAAAGCTTAAAATCTTTAGAAAAACAAAACTTTTAAAACGCTTTAGTGAAACTTTTTCTAGAATTTGACTGTATAAGGCCTACATTTCAACAATTCTGTCAATGAAGAATTGTGTTACAGTCTGCAACATACGATTCAGCGCGATGCTTTGCCAGGCAGGTGTTTATTGAAAACAAAACGGCGGGTGTGTGATGGGCCATGGATTCCAAAGGAAAGAGAGAAAGATAGCGGATGTGAACGACGGATTCAAGGAAGAAAGGACCGAATCATTTGCTTTGATTGCCAATGCAGAAGAATTGCCTGCATGTTTGCTTTGTAATGACAAACTGTCAAATAACAAAAAGAATAACTTGGAAAGACATTTCCAGGGAAGGCATGCTAAATTTACAACCGAACCACCCTGTCGGGATTGAGAGAAAAAAGTGCAATTACAGTACTACTGAAGAAATTTAAGGATTTAATTTTGGGGTTTTTTGTCCAATATGGCTTTTTGAACATTTTGCATTGCCGACCCCTGCTCTAGACTGATATCATGATGCTTGCCTCGGTCACATGACTACCTCCCTGGTCGCTAACACAGGTTACATTACTGTTAAATCGAAACTCCCAAGCTTGTAAAATCAACAAAAAACAAATTTCTTTGGAAAGTTTCTTTGGCAGAATAAAAGAGCTAATGAGTAGTTAGAAGAAGAACATATGACTTCAAAGATTAAGAGAAAAAAATGTCATGCTGTTCATATCATTTTATTTTGTTGTATTTATCCACCACACTTTAAAGGACAGTCCGTGAAAATATTGTCTAACGATAAAACAGTCTGTGGAACAAAAACTGTTGGGGACCACGGATGTAAACAACAGTAAATAAAGGACTGTAAGAAACTGTCAGGTCCTATTTCTTTGTACAGACATGCCATGTTGTGCTATTCTCTACTCTGCCTTTGTCCATGTACACTGAACAAAACAATTGTGACATATCATCTCTGCAGTGTGACTATAGAAGCATGTAGAGGCATGGCAGGAGACACAGGAGATCCAGATTCTTATCTCATCTATTATACACACATCTGAACAATGAAATAACATGCACAGCAATCATGAACTGAAACTGAAAAATGAAACATGACACGGATCCAGTCCAGACACCTTTCCCCTTTTACCCCAGCCAGAGGTTGATACTACATTCAGTACAACGACAGTGATCCTTCATTCACCTTTGGCACTTCTGCAGACTGTGAGAACCGTCAAACACAGGTTCAGTTAAAGGGGCTACTGTGATGTTGGATATTTGGTTTCATGGTTATGTCACTGTGTGTGTGTGTGTGTGTGTGTGTGTGTGTGTGTGTGTGTGTGTGTGTGTGTGTGTGTGTGTGTGTGTGTGTGTGTGTATGTGTGTGTGTGTGTGTGTGTGTGTGTGTGTGTGTGTGTGTGTGTGTGTGTGTGTGTAAGTGGGTGTTGCTAGTTTATTTAAGCTGTCAGGACAAACTGCAGGTGGAGGTTCTCTTGCCCTCACTGTGATCTGCTCTCAGATCACTTTGACCACATTCTCATTGTCCAACATCATCCAAGAGTCTACTTGCAGGTTAATACTGGTTAAATGTCATCAGTGGTCAATTTCTGAAGGCTTCACAATGTAAAGAATGTAAAGGTTACATTAGGGGAAGTAAATGTAATGTCCTATAGTCCTATAAGTACCTCAGAATTTATTTTTCAGTGCAAACCAAGCAAAAGGAGTTTCGCTTAGAATTGTGAGGCCTGTCTATGAGGATTATGCTGACTGTAGCTGCAATTCATAAAAAAAGAAACAGTGGAAACATTGGTGGAAAAAAAAGACCCACAGTGTGTGTAAGTATGTGTGACTGTGTACGGGAGAGAGGTTTTTGCTGCCGGACATATATATCCCAAAGACAGAGAAAAAGAAGGACAAAGAGAGAACGAGAGGAAAAGAGAGAGAGAGAGAGAGAGAGAGAGAGAGAGAGAAGAGAGAGAGAGAGAGAGAGAGAGAGAGAGAGAGAGAGAGAGAGAGAGAGAGAGAGAGAGAGAGAGAGAGAGTGTCTTGGCTAAATGCTCTATGTGTAATGAGAACCACATTTAGAAAGCTGAAATATGCTTTACGTGGCAGAGTGCTGCATGAACACACGCCCATACACACACACACACACACACACACACACACACACACACACACACACACACACACACACACACACACACACACACACATCCACACACACACACACAAACGGGAAACTGGAGGAAGACAATAAAAAAATTCCACTAAGTGCAAAGAGACAAATTTCTTTCTCTGAGATTTAAAAAAAAAATCTCCTAGTTTTGTCTGCTTGTTTCCTACTCTACTCAGTGAAGCAGTAAAGGTGGTCAGTGGTTTATAACCATCCCTGCTGTCAGGTTGTATTTGAGACACAAACCTCAAATTCCTCCCAGAATCTTTTCCACTGGTGTGTCAGTGATTGTGTGAATGTTCGCTGCTCCTGATGAGCAGGTGGTTCCTCGTGTGGACGCCTCTATCACCACAGTACACATATTTGTGTGAACTGGTGAATGCTGTGTAGGTTTCTGAGGAGCTGGACAGGAGCGAATACGCAATCTAATCACAAACTGATTTGAATTCTGAATCAGTTTTGCTGGATCTGATGCTGCATTTGTTGCGACATTATCTGTGAAAACTTCACTTCCTGTCCTTAACCTTAACCTGGCAAAAGTGTTAATGTTGCTGCTATAGTCCAACTAACAGCTGTCATCACTGTTACCCACACTGTTTAATAATACACATCCATCCATCCATCCATCCATTGATCCATCCATCCATCCATCCATCCATCCATCCATCCATCCATCCATCCATCCATCCATCCATCTATGATGTTGGATTAAATGACCGGTTGGTCCCTGTCATTTAATCACTTAATTACTTAAAGGCACACACAGAAGGCCTTTTTTTTCATTTTGAGTAACCTTTCCTGTTCTCATATATTCACATTTGGAGTAAAGTACCTAAAGAGAAAGAACGTTTACATCAGAGGAAGTGGTGTGAAAACAGAGAATCAACAATGTCTTCTGGCTTACTATTCTGCCACCTGCTGGTCTGGAGAGTTTTTTCGTCTGTTGTTTGACTGTCAGCTGACATTCTGTATCTGTGGTGAATTCAAGTACACAGGTACGAAACCTGTCTGTGTCTTTTAATTGAGGATGACATGACCACAGTTCTCTCACAAGGATTTATAGCAGTGAGTTGTCAAAAACCGTACGTCCCATTTAACTTCTGCTGTTACTGGGAAGGTGTTTGTGTCTACCCAAAATTAGCGGGGGCAATAAAGAAAAAATGGCTTTGTTTTGTTTTGACTGAACATCTCTAAATGTGCTACTCATCCACTTCTACTGTACATGCTGTTACCTCTTCCACGCTGTTATTTTTATCTGCCTGTTGGCTGCTGTGTTTGATTTCTGGGAGGGTTTCAGCAATACAGCAATCTCTGGTTATTCGCGGTTAATGCGACCACCCGTGAAAAACAAAATTATAGCGACAAACTATTTATTTTATTATTTATGGTAATTTAAACATTTATTAACCCTCCCCATACAGATATTAAACCACCTTATATCTGTATTACCTTTTCCCACAGTCTTATAGAAGGTTTAAACAACTTTTGTGCTCCACAGAAGTGCGCTGCGTTCCGTAATGTTTACTACATTACAGCACATATGTGTAGTATTCCATGTGCACTTGCCATGATTAATAAAATTAAATATTGCATAGTCTTTCCTTCACAGTTCATCAATTTAAAACTCTCTTTAATGTATAAATTCATCAACTCTGGCTAATACTAACACGCATGACGGTAAAACAGTATGCAAACACACATTCAGACTCTCACACATACAAACCATGCAGCTCTGCAATCCCACATCTACTGTATATCTATATACACACACTCTGTACCCACACAAGCCTCAAAAGAACCAGGCTGCCTTCTGCAATCATAGCAGAAACACTACAGAGATGGAGGGAGAGAGAGAGAGAGAGAGAGAGAGAGAGAGAGAGAGAGAGAGAGAGAGAGAGAGAGAGAGAGAGAGAGAGAGAGAGAGAGAGAGAGAGAGAGATTGTGGGGCGGGTGGAGGAGAAGCAGTGTGTTGTCACAAGTACCTGCTCGACCATCTTGCCCCAGCCTTCTTCGATGCACATCCAGCTGCGCTATACAGTCCAGCCTGCTAGTGTCTGCCTAGAGCTAGCATCAATTATGGATGGTTTGTATGTGTGTGTGTGTGTGTGTGTGTGTGTGTGTGTGTGTGTGTGTGTGTGTGTGTGTGTGTGTGTGTGTGTGCCTGTAGTTCAGGAATGAACAGAGGAGGAGGAGAAGGAGGAGGTGCCACTGTGAACGAGAGCAGCATTCCCCAAAAAGTCTCTTCTGTTGCCTCTGTTATAATCGTCTCCTTTTCCTGATCTGCACCACTGACTAGTGACTGTCAGCAAGGACATTCCCATACATATTATGATATTATATAAATATTATATAAGATAATATTAAATCCCAATCCATGGCATATTTTATTTGATTCTGATTGTTACTAATTCATGAACCGTTATTGTACTGCTACAAGGTTACAAGGCATAGCACATTGTTCAGATAGCAACTGCTATTCACCACAATGGGTATTGATGCTTTGTGAAGGTTGTCAGGAGAAACCATTGGCGCAACCTGTGCTGAGAATAAACAATGACAGAACTATGTTACAGAAAATGTGCGTTCCATGTTTATTTGCTGGTAAGGAGGACATATATGAGCCTTGAATCTATATCAGATGTTCACACATGGTAAGGAAAGTCAAGTGTTTGTATTTGTAAAATATCAGTTGTCAAATTATGCTACCAGTTATGCTCAAGCTTTACCACTGTTGAGAAGAATTACATATGTGTAAACATTACAGCTGTTTGGCAACCACATTATTTTATATTATTATCTTATTTTCCTTTAGACTTGTCCCGTTAGGGGTGTCCACAACGTGTCATCCTTTTCCATGTCAGCCTTTCTGCTGCATCCTCCTCTCTAACACAAACTGTCCTCACATCTTCTTCACTACATCCATCCACCTTCCCTCTGGTCTTCCTCTTGCCCCTCTTTCCTGGTAGCTCCATCCTCATCGCCCTTTCACCAACATCCTCACCATCTCTCCTCTGGACGTGTCCAAACCATTAGAGTCTGCTCTCTTTAACTTTGTCTCCAGAACATCTCACCTTAGCTGTTCCTCTGATGAACTCATTTCTGATCTGATTCAACCTGGTCATGTAGCCTCACTGCTGTCTCTAATCTGTCCATCAAGGCTGTCCTCTAATCCATCCACCACTGGCTTCTAAACTTTGCCCTCCATTATAGCAAGTACTCTTCTGTCACATAAGACACCTGACAATTTTCTTCACCCATTCCATCCTGCTTGGATCTTTCTTCACATCCCTATCACACTGACCGTTGCTCTGGACTGTTGCAACCAAGTATTTAGAGTTCTCCACCTTCTCTATTTCTTCTCCCTGTAGCCTCACTCTTCCTTTGCCACTCCTCTCAATTATGCACAGATATTCTGTTTTACTTTGGCTAATCTGCAAACCTCTCCTCTCCAACGCACGGCACAATCTCTCTAAATGTTCCTCCACCTGCTCCCTACTTTCACTGCAGATCATAATGTCATCTGCCAACATCATGGTCAAGAGGGATTACATTCTAATCCCAATGTAACATGAAATTTGTAGATAAATGTGTGATCTGTAAACATCATGGTCCAAAAATTCTAATGCAGAGCTGAAATTTAAAAAAAAAAAAAAGCAAAGTGTCTCATGGTCACGATGTTAACATATTGCTGTTAGAAGATAAATGACAAATACAACAAAGTGTTTTCTTGTGTGATGCGCTATGCTTTTGCTGTTTTCTTAATGTGGCAACAGTTTTAGTCCCATCCTGTCTCAACACCATAACATCCTTCATTGCTCACTCTCAAAAGAGATGTTTGTGAAAACAAGGCACAGAGCTCTGCTCAGCCCCATCTAAACATTGTGCATGAACTGGCGTTTCACTCAAGGTTTGTCTGTCAATGTCGGTGCATCACTGTCAATGATGATGTCATTAGAAAAGAACTTTGGTCAGTCGACTTCTCAGAATGGAGGTTTTGAGGTGAAAATTACCAGTGACTTTGGGGCAAGTTTAGTCTAGGAGCAGTGCTTTACGTAAGACTGTTTCACCTCATGACCTTTCAATGTATGAACACATGCAGTCCAGGTTCATACAGTGAAACAGTCCAGGTTCATACAGGGAAACAGTTCAGGTTCATACAGTGAAACAGTCCGGGTTCATGCAGTGAAACAGTCCGGGGTCATACAGTGAAGCAGTCCAGGTTCATATGTATGTTTGAATGTTTGGATGTGTAGCAGAACAGTACACTCCATTACATTAGATCATGTCAGTGTGTGTGAGATGTCAGTCATTAAAGAAGTTACACTGCTGTGCATCATGGGAAAATCTCACAGATATGCACTTCTGGATTCTGCTGCTGGGTATCGCTTTAGATAATGTCACTGGATTAGATTAGCCATAATTATAGTCAGTATGACCGTGAACAGACACACAAATTAGAGTATTGAACATATTTTTTTTCTTTTTGTTTCACTTTACGCACATATCATGCATTTCACTTAGACCTCTCTTTGACATGGGCTGTGCTCTATAACTTTTTTCAATACAGATGTGGTGGCAGTTCTAAATCTGTTTCTGTCCGTATTCCTGAGGATAAAAATTATTTGTCACATAGATCAACGCAGAAGTGTCTCTCCCTCTTTTCTTTCACACACTCTCTGTACAGAACTGGTGGGCTGGCTGGCAGTCCTGTTCAGGCACTCAGGGCCTGATGTTCATTCTCTTGTTTACTCATTCATTCATGGAGCCAGAACGTCATCTCCATCATGAGTAAGTGAGGCTACGACCATCATTTATAACATTGTGCACTGTAGTAATTATGAATTTTGTGACATAAGAAACCTGAGATGAGAATTATTTTAAGGTCTACATCTGACCTCTAGGTGGGAAACCTTCCCATGTTTTTGTTTTTCACCTACATCATACTTTATTCATTTTGTAGCAAACCAACATCATGAAATGACAATCTAAGATGTGTCTGAGATGTGTATGACATTAATGATTTTATACTAGTGCATAAATTTGTCGGTCTACAGTATCCTGTTTATCTGAATAATGATTACCTGAGAAATGTGTCCTTTAAAAAGGCTAAAAACAGTGCCACTAATTTTGACTGTTTTTTATTGCCCAAAGACAGTTCTGTGCTAAAACACATCATTGTAACACCAGTAACATATAGGCACCAATATGTTTTGCTCACACAGTGTGGGTTCTGGACATGAAAATGTCAGCTGTCCTCACACAGCATGAGATGCACAAAATGGCACTAATTGAATTAGACACAAAGAGTCGTTGTTCACCCAACATGTTTGGAAAGAAATAGTCAACACATCACCCCTACTTTTAATGGTATCCTCCAAGCCAAATCAGAAGCCAGGAATTGTACTGTTAGGTTCTTCACAAGTTTTTCTTTGGCTAATCAAACAAAATAAGTTTTCATCTGTTTTTGATTGAGTGGACTTGTTTTAATCCAAGCTACCTTTTGCCTCACTTAATAAGTTATTGACATGCACAAAAAAAAAAATCCCTCACTGTACTGTGTTGCTGTGTGTCATGTGTCACTGTGTCACATGACTAATAGTAATAATGGAAACTCCGGTGGCTAATTACATAACACCCTATCCGCCACTACTCTCTCTTCGTCTCTCATCAGATCACTAAGTGATGGTAAACTGTGATTCATTCAGTTCTGATGTGTCTGTTGTTAGTGTAACGCCTGCAGGATGATCATCTCATTTTAGAGGGCTCCCCAGCACGTATTACAATCACATACATACTGTAATACATTCATTCCTTCATTGTCTACCGATTGTTTGTGTTTACTGCGGGTCACGGAGTGTTGCTGGAGCCTATTCCAGCTGACTTGTGGGCAAGAGGCAGGGGACACTCCGAGCACGACGTCACTGCACTGCGGAGCCACTTGAAAAACAAAAAAAATACTCACGCACACACACCCTCCAGCAATTCGGAAAGGCAATTAATTTAAGTGCATTTCACACCTGGGCCTTCAGTGATGTTGTTCTTAGTCAAACGTGAATAAATGCATCCCATAATGCTGTAAGCGGCTCCCACCGCTGCCACCAATGTATCCCGTAGTCACACCATTATAGACGTCACACAACAAGGTCACAGAACAAAATCCACTGAAATGACCATCATTTATGACACCACAGCTAGAAAAAAGAAGAAGAAGAAGAAGAAGAAGAAGATATACTTTATTGATCCACTCGGGGAAATTACATTTGTCACTCAGGTGTACATTTGTTACATTTTTGTGTTAGTTTTTCACACAGTATGTATGTACAGGCCACACAGTTTGTATGAAATACAGACATACACTAACACACTACTAGATGTTCCATCACCTCTATCATGTGTCCAGCAGGGACACAAGTCTCTGTGTAACTCCAGTACAATCACACAGCTGTACAAATGTGAAACATTATTTACACACATTGCAGAAGAGAAATATTTTTATTTTTAGTATATTTGTCATTTTATTTCGTTATAACTGATTTTATATATGAATTACAAGAACATTAAATATGACAAGTTAGATAAATGAAATTCTTGTACCCACCGAAACAGCTGTTCACAGCCTTATTCAAACACAGGATCCATTTTCCTTTGTTTCCTCAAGAACACTCCACTAGGTAGAACAGGTTAACTAGTTCAGGTTAAGTAGAACAGGTTAGCTAGAACAGGTTAGCTAGTTCAGGTTAGCTAGTTTAGATTAGCTAGTTCAGGTTAGCTAGAACAGGTTAGCTAGAACAGGTTAGGTGGAACAGGTTAGTTAGAACAGGTTAGCTAGTTTAGGTTGCTAGTTCAGGTTAGGTAGAACATGTTAGCTAGAACAGGTTATCCTGTTCATGTTAGCTGGAATAGGTAAGTTAGAACAAATTAGCTAGTTCAGGTTAGCCTGTTCATGTTAGCTAGAACAGGTTAGTTAGAAAAGATTAGCTAGTTTAGGTTAGCTAGTTTAGGTCCAGAACAGGTTAGCTCCTTCAGAGATCAGACCCTCATCTCACTAAAGCGTCTCTTCAAATGTACGTCTGTATATCGTCTGCATAGCTCCGCCTTCTCAGAGTGAGTATCCAATCACAGGACACATACATATCAGGACAATGTGGGCTAGCTAGCAGGTCCTAGAAGGCAAACTCCTGATGTGATTGGCTATCGCATCTGTCCATTAACTATACAGGTATGTTCCCATTCACTCTCAGTGCAGGAAGCAGGGCTTTGAATCGGTTCACGGAACAAAAACAAACCCAGAAATTTTTGGTATTTTGCCAGGAACGACAACAAAACCAAAAACTTTATATTTTTTAATGTCTCGGAACAGAATCGGAACAGAAAATAATTGTTACTAGTTAATAACTTTTTCTTTTTTTTCATTCTTGAAAAAAACATCTGACCTCATGTTTCCCTTTCTGTCATTCACTACAGTATCTACAGTATGTCAAGTAATTGCTTTAACTGCCAATTTAAAAGTCCTAAAGCCACCTACCTATTTATATTTACAAGGAACATTATTAACCGGTTCGGGAACTACATTTTTTTGTTCTAACCGGTTCAGGAACATCATTTCATGGGTGGAACGTAAAACCGGAACCGTTATAATACTGTTTCTGTTCTGAACAAACCAATTGGCAAAGGCGTAGGCCAGTGTTGGCCTATGTCATATTACATCCCAAAGTATAATTATATATTATACTTATATTTGAATATATTTATTTAAGGGAAATGCATTAAAATATAATTAACTTTTATAATAAATATTATCATCTTTTCTGGTTATGTTAGACCAGCAGAGAAAGCCTTGCTGGCCCTGACCGCCCACAACTGATCTTGCTGTGAGGCGACAGCACTACCCACTGCGCCACTGTGCTGCATAAAAACACAAAAATGAAGGAAAAACATGCAGTGTATGGTACTGCGTAAAATGAACAAGCACTAATATATATGGACAAGAAAATCTCCCATTTTCCTCTCTCTCTTTCTTTCTCTCTCTCTCTTTCTCCCTCTCTATGCCTCTCCCTGTCTCTTTCGTTCTCTGTCTGTGTCTCTGACACACGCATGTAGCTGTAGCCAGAAATGTACAATGATAAAATAAACTGCAGATTACATTTCACACATCTGTCACCTAGTGGTTGTTGGTACACACTGCAACAGCTGCTGGAAAAGCATTTCCCCCTCATTGCCCTGACCACTTTGCTATCATGTTGCAGCAGCATTAGAGCTGCGGTAGTAGTAGTCACACCTGCAAAGTGTGTCAGATGTGCTCTGGGGAAAAAAAAAAAACGATTACAGACGGTAAAAGACAGTCAAATGTAATAGAGTTGCAGACCGAGATATATATATATATATATATATATATATATATATATATATATATATATATATATATATATATATATATATATATATATATATATATATATATATATATATATATATATATATATTGTACATACAATCTGACTTGATACGCATACATCCAGAGAAAAGGCAGAGAGCTAGTGAGAATAAATAGTGGAATGGAGTGAAATCAAATGATGATGAAACCATTAATGAATCCACTGCACACATTCCTGATTCTGTTTTAAATACTACGCTGAATCAACCCATTAAAGGTCAAAACACACCAGAAACAGATGGCATATTCAGCTCCAACTAAAATAACCAAGACTATGGTGAATAAAACCATTGAACTCTAGTCTTCATTTCTGTCATCAAATGTTTTCCAATTCACTCCTCTGACATCAGAGGTGCAAAATCTACCACTTTTTTTTGAAAAGTTGTTATTTAGCACAAGCGGTTCTGTCTGTGTACATCTGAAATCCATCCATCATTGTAGTTGCTGTAATGTAACTGTATATCAGAGTCCTGCCTTTGCAGTTTCTCCATCTAGTTGCGCACGTCAGGCATGTAACAATATAAACCTCTATCATAACTGTTGGTTGACTAAATTTGATATCTTAATCTCATCAACAGATTCATGTGAAAACCAGACACGTACCGTGAACACAAATCACTGAGAGTGAAGATTAATATTTTGGAAACTACTGCATTCCAAAATAGTTTCAATACATTACATGAATAAATTATCAGATTATAAATTGTGTTTTAACAAGTGGTATGATTCATTAGAATTTTTCTGTGCATAAAAAATAAAAAACCATGTCAGTGACAGCAGCCAACAGATAGGTCTACTGTACACTATATTACTGAACCATTGTCTGTGTTGTCTCTCAGCTTGCTTTATGTGCCAGGGTGATGGTTTTTAGTGTCTGCAAAGTGCAAACACTGATCCTGGCAACAGAGCGACTGCTTTGGGCTGGTTAAGCTAATGAACAAGTGTTAAACACCAGAAAGAGAAGCGTGGTAACACCGACCGATGCTTCGTCCTTCAAAGTCACAAAGATACACAGAAACGGACAACGCAATTGTATTAAAGTTAAGAGATGCACACATCTTTCCTATGGCACAGCTCACATTAGCGCACTCGTAAAGCATTAATTATAGCCTGCAGTACTTGTAGATTGATAGTTACTCTGTGGCAGTTGGCATTTCATGGGGCTTCTGGTTGATGGGAACGTTCCAAATGTCATTTCTTTTATAACCTGGAACAAGGAAGTACTTTGCAGCCTGTTGTATTGCTTTGAATAGCAGCCCATTGGAAAATTACAAACTAGGGCAAATAATTATAAATAAACTACCCCAGTGAGAGTACAGGGACACAAATTGAGCAGTCCGACATTTAGGTAGAGGATCTTACCAATAAAAGCAAGCAGAGTACAATGAAAACAAGTGTGAAACCAAACAGTAATTACAAGTTATAAGTTGTTCACATGTTACCATCCAGTGTTTTTAGTGACATCGACGCTGGTCAGACCTGATACAAACATTTAATATTAGTGATCAATTCACAAAAAGATCACTGCTCCGTGCAGGTGAAGCTGTGGCCACAGACAGAGGTTGTGTTTTTTGCTCTGCATCAACTCAACATACTTTCAAAGACAGATTGAGGGAGGGCGGTGTCATTATTCCACTTTTTAGAAGGTGAAAGGATAATGACTCAGACCTGTAAGTAAGCAGCAAATATTTGAGAACTGTTTCTAACGATTTCATCAATGAACTTGGACAACATCCTGGACTGGAGAAACTGAAAAAAAAAAAACTTTCAAAATAGTTACAGTGACTTCTGAATCATTGTGGCCATCTGATGACTTTGATATCACATATCAGATAACCAGACAGGTGTCTTTCCTTGTAAACAGTAACAGCTTGTTGTGGCATTACTGGGAAGTTAAGATCCCAAGTGTGTCTTACCCAAAAACATTTAGCAGCTGAAAGAACAACGTTTCAAAAAAGCTAAGGTTCAATGTATCTGGAAAGATGAAAATATTACACTGAGGTCAAACATAACACAAAATACACAAAATAATATAGTCTAGTCTTGCTGCCATTGGCATTTAAAGTTTGTTTTAATGACGTTCACCACTAGTATCCATTCTACACATGCATGTTTCTGGGTTGGTTCCCTTAGCAACTCACATGCCAAGGTTTGAGTGAATCAGGTGACTAATTCTGGAGGAAGGAGAATTAAATACATACAGACAGTTCTTCACATAATACTTTGATGACAGGATTTAGTCTCCAGTTGTTGGTTAGCATTGAGGATAAAGTTCAAAGCTGGGAGACTTTCTCAAGGACAGGCTGTATTCCATTCCACACAAATGTATTCCTTTATCAGGACAAACAAAAATAGAATACTGTATATAGTTTATATCAAAGTAAATCTTTTCACACGTACACACACACACACACACACACACACACACACACACACACACACACACACACACACACACACACACGAGGATCTCCAAGGACATATCAAACATTTTCTTCTTGCAATGTTTCCAAGGCAACATGGAGATGAGCTTCCATTGGCTTTGCTCAAAAGTGTCTCGTCCAGCCTTACAAACTGATCAAAAGTGAATTATCTCTCTCTCTCTCTCTGAGTGTGTGTGTGTGTGTGTGTGTGTGTGTGTGTGTGTGTGTGTGTGTGTGTGTGTGTGTGTGTGTGTGTGTGTGTGTGTGTGTGTGTGTGTGTGTGTGTGTGTGCGTTTGAGTGGGTGACAGAGAAGCGCAAGATTAAAAATAGTGAAATGAGCAGAAGGAGTGATGATGCAATCTGGTACTGTTGTGATGATAATGTGTGGATATTGTGCAATCCTACATGGGCTCATTTTAATAGGAACACAGTTGAATCTTTGCTTTTTCGTCTTTTTAGAAGGAAAAGAGAAAGAAACTCAAGTATGGTTTATATTCTGTAGTCACTTTAAAAAAATCCAAGCTGCTCTTGCTTGAGCTGCAGTCCTCAGACCCTCCCCACCATGACAGAAAACAACAGCAGTTTGTTCACAGGTTTGAGGTATCGCCTCTATAATGGACACCATCATTAGGGTACAGTTGTAAAATAATGAAATGAATTGTGTGAAATTATGCTGATGCAAAAAAAAAAAAGGTTGTTATTAACAAGGCTGCAAGACTATAGGTTGTTTTCTATAGGAGAACATCCAACTACATCCCTGTAATACTCGTTCAGTTGTAAACCATAATTAGCTGTTCAAATGATAAATGTTTCTTTGTGCGGTCAATATATTGGTTTCATTTTCTATAGATCTCAATATTCCTGCAGCAGAAATGTTTTTCCCACCATTCTGCTTTCTGTTTGAATTGTTTTTTGTACATGGTGTGTTAGCTTTTAAAATGTGTTGCATCAGTTTAGTGTTCAGCTGGTGATGGACTCTAAAAAGCCTCCATGGATTTTGGTAACTGTTGGTCTCTGCTATGGTCAAAATTAGAGACTTTTACTTCCCTCTACTGTCATGTTTTTGGGTTCCTACCATCAGTCCTGTGACGGTAGATTTCATTGTGGGGGCAGTAGAAATGTTCTTTGTAGACAACATTGGTGACACTTATTAGAGCACTTTGCCTCATTTCCTTTAAGTCAATGAGGTTTGATTCACCAATCAAACTGAAGTCAAGGCTGTTCACCTCATGCTGCTCCTGTGAGACTACACCCCTATAGAAAACATTTTCAGCTCCACAATAGTTGAACCTATAGAAGGAATAACAGTCATATGAATCAAGAACGTGCTGATACAATAGACAGAGTGTGCTGAAGAAAATTATTTTAAATAGATTTATTTAGACATTTATTTAGATAAGCATAAGTTAGGTCGTGATGTAGTTTACAAAGGGACACCAAAAGTGTGTTTGTGTGTGCGCGCGCGTGTGTGTGTGTGTGTGTGTGTGTGTGTGTGTGTGTGTGTGTGTGTGTGTGTGTGTGTGTGTGTCTATGTTAATTTGTGTGCCTGTGTGTATATGTATTGGAGCTAGTGATACTGTACAGTACGTTAATCCCATATGAAAAATTTACTTCGTTTTCATTACCTCTGCTGCAGGCATTAATCCTAACGCTTGGATTTGTGGCTGCGTCATTTGCATTTCTCTGCAAACAGTTTAGGGTACATATGTGTGGAGACAGCAACATATGTATTTGTTCACAACACACCTACACACACACACACACACACACACACACACACACACACACACACACACACACACACACACACACACACACACACACACACACACATATACACACACACACACACACACACACACACATACACAGCATATCATAGCAACAATACATGAGCCAACATCAGTAGGATTTGTGTTACAGAATGGAGCCAGTAGTGTGAGCTCTACAGAGCCAAGACACACACACACACACACACACACACACACACACACACACACACACACACACACACACACACACACACACACACACACACACACACACACACACACACAGGAGCGGAGTGTTATGCAACGGCTGCGATGAACAGTTGAGCTGCGCCCTCTGTGCACGCTTAACACCCCCGGAAGATAGCAGGGTTCCCAAACAGCACAGGCAGGCTGTAAATAATGCATGTCAGGACACACACACTCATATTTGCGTGTACATACACACACACACACACACACACACACACACACACACACACACACACACACACACACACACACACACACACACACACACACACACAGACACATACACACACACACAGCTTCCCTGCATCTTTAAAATGAGTCGTCTTGGAAACAAAACCATATAATTTGGGATACAGTGCTTCAAATATACTCAGAGAGTGTGTGCAGAATTTTATTGCAGCTTCTCTCACAGGCAGAATTTGAGCAAATTTTACTGTGTACTTTCACTTTCCACATTCCCATATGTGTTCCTACATTGTCAAATATGATGTAGGAACACACACATATATGTGTGTGTTTTGCATTTTAAAAAAAATGCAATCCCTGTTTTAAATGATGGTTTATTTAATCATTGAAATGTAGATTGTCATATTTCTCTGAAATTAACATTATTATACCATAGATTCTATTCAGTTCTTTATTGCAAACAGATGCTCACCCTTCATGATCTACTTATGATGAATTTACTTTTGAAAATGGAATTAAATAATCCTATGGACAAGTACATAAACTGCATCTTAGACAATGTACGCAGCACAGAGCCAACACATAGAATGTCAAGGAACTAATTGCAGCAATAGTTAAACCTATGGGCAGTTTACTGTCACCAATCTGCCTCTGCTGCAAGTTTTTCGTAGTCGAACGAAGCCAGAGAACCCAGAGGGCCACGGAATAAGATCATGGCGGCATCACAAGATCGTATCACGGGCAGGACGGAGCTGCGGGTGTTACAACAGACCTCAAACAAGAACACACACACACACACACACACACACACACACACACACACACACACACACACACACACACACACACACACACACACACACACACACACACACACACACACACACACACACACACACACACACACTATTTCCCCAAGCTTTCTTACTAATTAATGTTATTCCCTAACCAAAAATTTTAAACAGTCACTTTGTGCAAAATCAGTGGAAATCCTGACTTAAACAGGTATGTACAGTAATCCATCGCACATTCACGCTTCAAGATGCCCCGGCTTCACCTCATCGCAGATTTTTAGTATGTAGTCATGTGATACTGTCCGTGTATTCTAATGGCTGACAGCATCTGGAAGTGAGCTGCGTTCGGAGACCCACAGAACGCAACTCAGGGACACATTTAAACGTGTTTTATAAGGGTGTCGGAAAAGGTAATACAGATATAAGGTGGTTTAATATCAGTATGGGAAGGGTTCACAAACGTTTAAATTCCCTTAAACAATAAATTAAATAGTTTGTCGCAATATTGCAGAATTTCATTATATGCGGGTGGTCCTGGAACGCATTAATTGTGAGTAACGAGGGATCACTTTATTCACAAAATGAAGCTTTACTTTCACATGATAAAGCATCAATAGCCACATGTATAAAACACATAACTCATGCTTTATTACACATGTTCGTGTCATCTAAAAACAGGCCAAATGGTCCATGATGCCGGTTTCTGTTTGTGATGCTTATTGTCAGTGTACAAAGAACAATAAAAATAATAAAGGATCAAAAAAATAAAACACGCCACTTCAATGGAAAAACATGTAAAGATAGGTTTTCGTGAGGAAATAGTATCCCTTCAAAATGTTCAGTCATTAGTCAGTTAACAGTGACACAAGGGGCACTGCATTAACTAACTCTATCTACAGAAGCCCTTGAGTCTCAGCAGAATATCACAATTCTTCAGCTGTTCTTTATGCATCTTTATGCTAATAAGCACTGAAGTTTAGTGTTCAGCGCTGCCAGCTATCATCATCTCACATGTTCAAATGTTCACATGTTCTTTCCTATTAAAATCCCTAAATGAAAAAGTTGAGTTTTGACATCAAATTTAATTTTAGAAATAATTTCAGGTAACACTATTTTATTAAAAAGCCTCTGGACTTCATCATTACACTTGTATGTTGTATGCATGTCAAACAGTGACGTGCGGTGAGCTTCATGAGGCGCTGACTTCATCATAATCAGATGAACATGTTTACGAACATATGAACATACAGTGTAGCTAAATCACCATTTAATAAGCAACAGTGGGTTATATTTAAAGTCTCATAGCAGAATTATTTACTCATACAAACAAACACACAAATAAGCACATTTTATATAAAAAAAACTTGTTATGTTGTTACCTATACATTTTTTATATGTTATGTTTACTTATAAATGAAGTCCATGTGCCGCTCCTTCTGAAAATAACCATCGAAAAAAATTTGACTTGAGATATGTAATCACCCATTTTTATAGTAAGGCAAGGCGAGCAGAAAACAAATGAATGGCTGTACTTGATTCGCTGACTACAGATTACGGTTTACTGTTACTTCTTCTACGGCCGAGGAAGAGGAATCCTCGGCCAAATCCCTGGTATCACCAGCGCCCCCTACCATGAGGCAGGAGAACTGCATGCCTCACTTCATGCCTTTTCCCAGCTATTTCAGGATCGCTCAACTCAAGAAAGACGTTACACACAAACAGTTGTTGACAAAAAACACTACATTATATACATTGGCCAAATTAAGAAATTCAGTTCATAGAGCAAACGTGTATAAACATTTTAATAGCGACATATAGAGAGATACCATTACGGTCCCACTGTTTAGCTACCAGCACAGCTAGTCGAGTCATTGATCAATCCATGGTGAGGCTCGGCTGGCTGGTGTCTCACCGCAGGTCTCTGATCAGTATTTCAGCGGTAAATGTGAAACTTCAGCAACTTTGAGTAACAATAACCTAAAATTGGTGACGTTAAACGGAAATAACTATATAATACACATCACTGGATAAATATAACCATTTAATTTATTTCTTCCATTTTCCAGGTTCCTTGACTCCACATCACTGATTTTAAATAGAATGTAGGTAATGCATAATTAAAACATTGCTTTGAATGGTCGGTATGCACTGATCAACTGGGTTCTGTCATAGTTCCGGCAATTCACATTTTCAGTACAGCCTTCACAGTGTTATGCCATCTTACATGCATAGCTTAATTGTTCATTTACTTTTAGCAGAGAAAGGTTAGCTGACCTGTGTGGGGTGGAACTGAGGTTTGAAAATCTCTGCACCTAACCAAAGAGCTCCAAATTCATAATTCACGTTATTGTTTACACTGTCGGTTTATTATGTAAGCATCACGACAGGAATTGCCACCAAAATGTTTAAGGGTATATTTTCCAAATATATATATATATATATATTATACCATTAATCAAACCCCACCATATATGTTCTGTGGAACCACTAATCTGTTTTTATTTAATGAAGAATCCAAGGTTCATCAGAATCCAGAGTTAATATATAGATGTGTCCACTTTATCTGTAATTTTTACATGCAAAACGAATATCAGTTTCACATACACATTTGAGAATCTCATTTGAATGTAGTGGATACATTGTTTCATTGTTTCAGCCATCCTTAACGCCGTTGAACCAGTCAGAACAACAACAAATAAAAAAACAGTCTTTGGCTTCTCTCTGGCTGAACACTAGAGAAATGAAAAGACGGGCAGAGAGCCAGAGCAGGAGTGAACTAAATTGCAGGTCTCGTTTGAAATTGTGAAGAATGTTAGGATAATTGCCAACTTGCTGTCAGAATGCCGTGGCAGAATACCTTCCCAGTTGAAAAAAAAATGCCATAATAAAGTTATTTTTAGTGTTTTAAACTGCGGTAACTCCTCTACACCCACCTGCAAAAAAATGCATCAGATTGAAAATGTGAAGATAGCTTCAGCTTTCTTCGAGACAAGATAACTAAATAATGGAATGCATCATGTTTGTATGATCATTATCTACTTTCAGTATCTTGGAGTAGTAGCACGTTGTGTCACAGATAAAAGGCTCTAGGTTCTAATCCACAGGAGGACCTCCAACTGGTTTGTGTGGAGTCTACATGTCTGTCTGCGCTTTCTTTGGGTTCCATCCACAGTCCAAATATACAGCAGTTCCAAATTCCCTTAACAGACGGGTATTTTAACAGGAACCCGGCACATTATCTCTTTTATGAAGAGTTCCACCTGTTCTCTTGACATTATTCCAGCCAAGCTCTTAAAATATGTTATTGGCGTCATCATCCCCAGCATCGTTTCTATTTTCAGTAGCTCCCTGGAAAGCAGCCATGTTCAACTATCTTTGCAGTTGTACAGCTACTTTTAAATGACAGTATTAAGAGCCTTCAATCCTGAATCATTCTATATCTATTTCAAAACTTCTATTTTATAAAATTATTGCAAAAATAGTCTTTCCCTATCTATGATCCCATAAGGCTCACAGCTGTGTTTTAATAAAATTCCAAGCAATTGTCAGAGCGCTGTACAGCATTAAAGCTTCTTTAAATAAAATAATGACCTGATGGCGTCCCGGCATGCTCCGGGTTCTCTTGCTTCCTCCCACAGTCCAGAACTATGCAGTAAAGGTGGAGTGATGAATGTGAATGTGTGTGTGTGTGGGGGGGTGTTTATTGTTCTATGGCCCTGTGATGAGCAGATGACTTGTAAGGGGGGTACCCTTCGTGTCACACAATGACAGCTTGAATAGATCCCGTTTTCGCTTAAACACACACACACACAAATTCATACACACACACACACACACACACACACACACACACAACACCATACACACACACAAACTCAAATCTTTTTCTTAAAACATGAAAAATTGCAGTAAAAATTCTGGTGATCCTCTCCAAGGAACTATCACCTTATGGTGGTGGAGAGGTTTGTGTGCCCTAAGGATCGGGGGAGCTATGTTATCGGGAGTCTTGTACTCCTGGTAGGGTCACCCAAGGCAAACAGGTCTCAGGTGAGGGGCCAGACAAAGAATGGTTCAGAAGATCCCATGAAAGAATGAGAAAGGAAAAAAGTTACCCTGCCCAGAGGAAGACCCAGGGCCCACGTCTGGAGCCAGGTCTGGACAGAGGGCCCGTCAGCGAGCGCCTGGTGGCCGGGTTTGCCACGGGGCCCAGCCAGGTTCAGTCTGAAAAGGCAACATGGATTCTTCCCACTCCCGTGCACCCATCACCTGCAGGGCAGATCGATGGGGTCGGGTGCGCCGTCATATGGGTGGCAATGATGACAGGGGGTTACGACGGACCAGACCCGGGCGGCAGAAGCTGGCTTTGGGGACGTGGAATGTCACCTCACTGGCGCGGAAGGAGCTGGAGCTTGTGTTGGAGGTGGAGCGTTACCAGTTGGATCTGGTGGGTCTTACCCCCATGCAAAGCCTCGCTTCTGGATCCAAACTTCTGGATAGGGGATGGATCTTGTTTTACTGTGCAGTTGCGTCAGGCTTGAGTTGGAGTTTACTCCGGTGGATGGGAGGGCTGCCTCCCTACGCCTTAAGGTTGTGGGAGAGAAAATTCTGAATATTATTTGTGTGCACACACCAAATGGAACCCTTCCTGGGGTTCTGAAGTGGGGTCTTTCAAGGGATCCCTGTAGGGGAATCCATTGTTCTCCTGGGGGACTTCAATGCACACGTCGGCAATGATGGAGACACCTGGAAAAGTGTGATTGGGAGGAATGGCCTCTCTGATCTAAACCTGAGCGGTGTTATGTTGTTGTAATTCTGTGCTATTCATGGATGGTTCATAACTAACACCATGTTCGAGCACAAGGATGCTCATAAGTGTACCTGGTATCAGAGCACCCTGGGTCGGAGACCAATGATCGATCTTGTGATTGTATCATCTGACTTTCAACCATGTGTTTTGGACACTCGGATGAAGAGAGGGGCAGAGCTGTCAACTGATCATCACCTGGTGGTGAGTTGGGTCTGTTGGTGGGGGAAACCTTTGGATAGACCTGGTAAGTCCAAATAAGCAGTGTAGGTGAACTGGGAAGATCTGGAGGAGCACTCGGTCCGCGAGGCCTTCAATTCACACTTCCGAAGGAGCTTCTTGTGTATCCCTGTGTAGGCTGGGGACATTGAACCAGAATGGTCAATGTTCAAAGCCTCTATTGCTAAATCAGTACCAAAGAGCCGTGGTCTCATGGTCATGGGTTGCTCTTAGGGACGGTAATCCTTGAACACCGTCGTGGAGTCCGGAAGCCATCCGACTGAAGAAAGAGGCTTTCAGGGGCATGTTGTTCCTGGGGACTCCTGAGGCAGTTGCAGGGTACCAACAGGCCAGACAGACTGCAGCTTCAAGTTTCAAGTTTATTTATTCCTATATAGCCCAGATTCACAGAAAATGTCTCAAAGGTCTTTACAATCTGCATATATTCAATATCCCTGTGACCTTTGTGTACTGCTAGCACTACAACCTTCATATCGGATAAGGAACAACTCCCCCAAAACCCTCCCCTGTCGGTCGGTGGAAGGAACACTTTGAGAAACTCCTGAAACCAACTAGCCCAACTGACCCGTCCTCTGTTGCAGAAGATGACCTTGAGGATCATGGGAGATTCAAATCAGTTTCTCTGGGGGAAGTCACCAAGGTAGTGAAGCAACTTCATGGTGGCAAAGCCCCGGGTATTGATTTGATTCACCCGGAAGTGCTGAAGGCTCTGGGTGTTGAGGGACTGTCATGGATGGCCTCTTTAACACTGCATGGAAGTCTGGGACAGTGCCGAAAGAGTGGCAGACTGGGGTGGTGATTCCTCTTTTTAAAAAGGTGGACCAGAGGGTGTGTGCCAACTACAGGGGAATCACACTGCTCAGCCTTCCTGGGAAAGTTTACTCTAAGGTGCTGGAGAGGAGGGTCCGGCTGATTGTCTAACCCAAGATTTAGAAAGAAAAATGTGGGTTCTGTCCTGGTTGTGGAACAGCGGACCAGCTGTTTAGTCTTGCAGGGAGCCTAGAGGGCCTTGGGAGTATGCATTCAGTCTACATGTGCTTTGTAGACTTGGGGAAGGCATACGATCGGGTCCCCAAGGTCTTACAGTGGGAGGTACTGTGGGAGTATGGGGTGAGGGGGCCTCACCTCAGGGCCATCCAATCCTTCCAAAATGAAATCCTTCCAAAAGTGAAGTATGTCTATGTAGGTTCTCAGTTATCCAGGTCATGGTTATCCAAAGCTGTTTAAGTCAACCCAAGAAAGTTCTTGAAGACGTTTCATCTCTCATCCAAGAGACTTCTTCAGTTCATTGAAGACAGAACTGAAGAAGTCTCTTGGATGAGAGACAAAACGTCTTCAAGAACTTTCTTAATGTCCAGTGGATTGATGGAAACAGCTTTGGAGAGTTTAAGTATCTTGGGGTCCTGTTCACGAGTGAGGGAACAATGGAATGTGAGATGGGATGGAGAATTGGGGCAGCAGGAACGGTATTTCTGTCACTTTATCGCACTGTTGCCACAAAGAGGGAGCTAAGCCAAGAAACGACGCTTTCTTTCCTTTTACCGTTCAATCTTCGTTCCTACCCTCACCTCATCTCTGGTCATGGGCGATGAGTCATGACCGAAAGAACGAGATTCTGGATACAAGCGCTGGAAATGGGCTTTCTCAGGCGAATAGCTGGTTTCTCCCTGAGAGGTAGAGTAAGTAACACTGCTATTCGCGAGGGGCTCAGAGTAGAGCCGCTGCTACTTCATGTGGAAAGGGGTCAGCTGAGGTGGTTTGGGCATCTGGTGCAGAGGCCTCCGGGGCGCCTCCCTAGGGAGGTGTTCCTGGCACGTCCAGCGGGGAGGAGACACAAGAGCAGGTGGAGGGATTTATATCTCAGCACTAGCCTGGGACCGCCTTGGGATCCCCCAGTCAGAGCTGGTGGATGTGGCCGGGGAAAGGGAAGTTTGGGGCCCCCTGATGAAGCTGCAGCCCCCGTGACCCGACTACGGATAAGCGGTAGAAGATGGATGGAGTTTGTGTAGTTTTTATATTGTACTATTGGCAAAACTCAATCCTCACATAGGGCTTCTACCATATATTTTTTATTACTTTATTGTTTTCATATTGTGTTGTTTCTTCCCATCCAGGCTAAACTGATTTATTTAGTGACTTGGCATTGTGTGTGTTGTGTGAATCCAGGTAATTCCCTCCTGCTTAATGCAGACTGACTGCAGTGTGTTTGGTCTCCCAAAGAATGGAAAACGGGTTACAGTTTAATCATTTTACAGTTACTATAACCTGTACTGTATCAAAGACACATTGAGCATTGTTGTATGCAGTCTACTTAAGAACTGACTGAGAAGCCATACATTGGCATGAAAAGAGTTACTTAAATTTTGCCCAGCCAAATTATTGCTTCCACTTAATTATCTCTTCTTAGACCCAATCATTTCTGTAAGTTGGATAAAATACAGCAAATGTCAGTAAAAATACCTGCAGGAACTGCAGTTATTTGTTTGTTTTTTCCTGTTGTATTATGCATTGCAGCTCTTAACCCACCATCAAGTCAGCAAAGCTCCAGGTCCATGGCTTAAAATCCCTACAGCGCATGAAGCTTCAGTGTATGCTTAACAGTTGGGGGGGGAGTATGCACTTCACAATCTAACAGCTCCCAGTTAGGACACTGCAGCAGAATCGGATTAGTGGGGTTCTGCATGCACCACACCGGTGCTCTGTAACTCCACCAAAAAGCAATGTCTTTATATTTAGAATGGGCAGATTTTCTGTAGAATGTCTTTCTGACTCAGGGTGTCATAGGTTTGTCAAATGCTGGATTTGCATGTTGTAGAATGTAGATTATTTTCAAACAAAACAAAAAAACCAAAGCAAAAAAAGAAAATACAATCAAACAAAGTGAGGATAAATAAATCATTCATGAAATGTAACCCATAGGGACTCATTGATCAGTCTGGATTTGTGTAACCATACTCATTATTTTTGGAACTACTTGCATTCAAGTCTTATAGTGCAAATTTTTCATTTTAAAATTTAAAAAAAAGATGCAGCAAATACCTCTCTAATTTTAATGTCATTTTTTTTCTGTTATTACAGTATAATTGTAATTATCAGTATTTACATTTTGACAAAGAGCCAAAGGTCTTAACTATTGTGGCACTATGTGTCATAAAATATGACATTTTAATATTTTACGAGTGTAGTCATAACCTTCCAAGATTTAACCTATATAATGGTCCTTAAATTTTACTACTTCTGTATAGGTGGGTCATTTACCACTAAATGGCTTAAATTAATTAATTTTATTCACATTTAAATTCAATAAAAATACTTTTTTTAATTTCCTGGCTTCTGAATACACATAAATAACAAAAAAAAAATATTACAAATGTTTTGGTGGACTTTGTTGAAAGTGGTGTATTTTTTGTCACATGGATAAATTTACCTTTTTGGTATAATTGAAGGGTTTAATGAAATATTATTTGTCAATCTCTTCAGCTCACACAGCATTATAGAAGAGTAACGATTAGCTTCCACATATTATATTATATATTATGTAGGGAATGAACCAATTTGAATTTAAATTTGATCCTGTCAGATATGCAGTGTGGAAAAATAGCAGATTTTGGGAATGAAATGAAAACATAGTCATTGAATTGTGCAGTATAATACATATGTTTGTTTGTTTTACACTTTTTAACAACATGAACGGCATCACTGGAAACAAACTCAAATGTCATATATAGTGTGTTTCTCTCTCTCTCTCTCTAGCGCTCTCTCACTATATATATATATATATATATATATATATATATATATATATATATATATATATACACATACACACATATATATACATATATATATATATATATGTATATGTGTGTATATATATATAGCTATGGAGGATTTTATTGTGAGTCAATGACTCTGTTCTGCCACTGCCATCTGCTTGTATCAGTGCCTTTTTTAAATCATTTTTTATAGCTCGCGGTGGCTGTACCTTGACAGTATCCGGCATCCTGAGCCATGTTAAACTGAAATATTTGATGAAGTCTGAGAAAAAGCTTTTTAGTCTGACACAGAACATTAATTACCTGTAGATCAAGGCCTATCTTGTCACGGTGTTGGAAGATAGTCATAATTAATGAAGTTACTGCTGTGATGTGCTTGTGTCAATGTATGCACAGATCCCTCAAATCAGTGGCTGAGAGAGAAACATGTACCGCTTTCGGTGCTGCGAGATGACAGGTATTTAATCAACTGCCCAGAAAAGATCTATAGTGTGCATACATACCATATATGAGGGCTGCTTCTCTAATTAAAGCCATAAAAAGATTTTGTATTTTCAACAAGAGCTAATTTAAGCAGCTTCTAGTGCAAACCATAATTTGTGGCAAAATGTGTGCCAAAATTCCACCATTACCACATATACCATTCAAAACTGAGCCTCTATGCTACTCCCACGTTCTCAGTGCTAAAAATATCTCATCATATTGTTCCAGTTGAAACATAAATAAACTCTAAATTATTATAACTTTATATTCAGAATTACATTTTTTACAAAGCAGTACTGGCATTGTGAACACATTGCGCACACACACACACACACACACACACACACACACACACACACACACACACACACACACACACACACACACACACACACACACACACACACACACACACACACACATTCCATACAGTCACCCAACTTCTCAAGATGTTCATTTGTTCAGATTATTGATTTAATAATTCTACTGAAATCGTTTTATTGTGTTTTATCTGTTATTTTTTCCGTATCGGTCATTGAAATTACAAATGACAAATGCTTATGTGCAGAGAAGAGGGACGACATTCTCTAGATAGAATACTGGCAGAGTGTCAGACTGCTTCATACGTTACCATTGAAAGAAATAGATCATCATTTAATTTCTATTAACACAGGTACCTCTGTATATCTAATCTAATCTAATCCATGTCCAGTGATGTCCTCAATACAGCCTCAGGATTAACCTCACTCACTAGAATCACATGTGAATTAAATTCACGACTGTGATGTCTTTATTTTTTTTCAATGAATCTCCCTCAGTATAGATGACAAATATTCAAGTAAGGGTTTTGGTTTTTGCTGTAAACTGTACCAGATTGGTGGACAGAAGAAACTCTTTCATGAGGTCTGTCAGGTCCAGACTGACACACAGGTCGTCACATTAGACTGGTAAATAAATGGATCAGGAACAAAGACATCCCAGGCTGTAAACCATGCAGTTTTACACACTCTGTATTGTCATAATATGCTGTCTGATTCTCATTTTGATGCAGGTGTGTTGTGAGTTGAGGTAAACTAAAAGCTGGTGTGTCTCATCCAGGTGGAGAAGGGTACCTTCTAAGTCTGCAAAGCCAAAACAGCAGTAGTGGCTCTGAAATCTGACTCTGACCGGGTGACAGAAAAAAAAAAAAAACAATTTCTGAAGTGTGAGTCCAAATTTCTCCCTTTTCTAACTTGTTTTCCAGCATCAAGTCAGCATGCATTACATTTTTGTGCAAAAATAAGAAAGATCAGGGTTTTGGTTTGAGTTTCCAAAACACTCCAGAGACCAGGGTTCACTCTGTGAGTCCTGACTTTGGTAGGACATTCAAAGCCCTGACGCTTCTGGCAGATAGGCCAGTAGTCTTTGTTTTTGCTGCGTGTCTTGCACTGATGGTACTAGCTAGCCTCTGTCAGCAGCTTCTTGATTGATTGAGCACGGATCCCCAGCAAAGCCTGTTGATAAGAGACGTTGGTCTGAATGGGTGTTCAGCTAAAGGTAAATAGTTGCATGTGAAGAGAAATGTGAGAAAATGAGTAAATCGAGTAAAATTCTGGTTTAGGAGAGAACACATGGGTGGCTTGTCTCTTTTCTTCCATTGCTCATAACACCAGTTTGTTCTACTTTATCTTAACTGGTGGATAAAGACGATCATCAGTTTCTGATGTAGAGGGTTTTGTGTATGTGGCCATCAGCTGTAGTCTGTAGTGTGCAACATTTTGGCCCAGTCACAGGAGATGTGAGGCTACGCAGGAGTGTGTCTTTGTTGCCGCTGGTCCTTTCATGTGTGCTTGGAGTGTCTGGGGCTTAAGCAACAAAAGCACGTCGCTTTGGGAGGGATTGGGATTTTGACAAAGTGCTTTTCCAAAACAGATGTTGTCTGTTTGTTTTTAGAGGACTGGAGATTAAACTACAACCTGATGGTCTGTATCTCACCTAATCTAAGTGCTGTAACAGAGCAATCGGAATGCAGTCGCTCTGAGTGGATAAAAAAGTGAATATTTGACTGTTGAATGCAGCAGCATCATTTTGTACATTCCAGATGATGTTATTTATAGGATATGTGATCAAAGTGGTTTCATCCAAAATGCATTAACTAATAAAATAAATAAATAAATAAACAAATGAAATCATTGAACTTGCATTTTAGGAGACGGAATTAGCAAATCTACCAGTGTAAGCAGGAGATGATAACATTGAATGATACGCGCTTGAATTCATCTTTAGCTTGGGCGTAAAGAGAGCGCTAAAATGACATTTAAACAGAATCAAATCGAGATGCCAGAACAAACACAGTCGTCGAATTGTTGGCCAATAGATTAGTTGAAGGGATGATTTATAATTCTTGCCCCTAAACTTGAAATTTTTTACACCCAGGAGTTTCGGATATATCAAAACATTATTTTGCCTTCTAATTCTAGTAATGCTAATGCTAAATAACAGCTTTGATGATATAGGCAATACCTCCAGCATGTTTTGGGTCTACCCTGAGGTGCCCACAATAACTTCCAGAAGGAGAAGCCCTGCAGATATCATCAGTGACCAAACTAAACTGACTACTTCCAAGAAAGCTAAGGTGCAGATTTCCTCCCACTATGTTTAATACTTAGCTAAAGAAACCAAATAAAGGAAAGTTTTCTTGTCTTCTTGTATCTCCAGTCTTATTCCTTTGGTCAACACAAAGGACCACATGTGAGGGTTGGAATGCACATTGACCTGTGGATTGAAACGCTGTCTTTCCTTCTCAGCTTCGCTGCCACACAGAAACATCCACCTCACAGTTCATCTTCCCATGACTCACGAGCACGACCTCTCTGGTATTCATTTATTCATCTTCTCAAAGACGAGTCCACTGTAATTGTCCCGTCTTCAGCCACTTATCTAAATCTGGGTCAGGGGATATGCTGGAGCCAATCGCCGCTGACTGCTGGTGAGAGGGAAGATACACCTTGGACAAGTCATCAGTTCAGTGGAGGGTCAGACAGAAAGACAGACGTCCACATCCACACGCTCATACCTAAAGAATTTAGAGAGACCACTTTATATAAGCTGTGTCTTTTTAGTCTTGATAGGTAGCTGAACAAACCAGAGAAACTCACACAGACTGTGGGAGAACATGCACACTCAGCATTGAAAGGCCCCAGGTGGAATAGAGCCAATGACCTTCTGCTGTGAGGCAACAATCCTACCCACTGCACCATCGTGCTTCCTGGCGTTTGCTTTAATGTGCTCTAATTCATTTCCTGATGCCTCTGGTTCTTTTATTCAACATTTAAATACGGTCCTGAGATATGTTCACCACCAAAGCACTGATATGACAAAGAGTTTTATAGATTGAAAAAACTAGAGAAAAAAGTAAACAAATTGATTGCAGAAGAGATGATTGTGGAGAACAGATTTTTTTCCCCTCAATTTTGTTTGCTCTATTTTTTTTTTTCTTTAGTTTGATAAATGTTAAAAGGTTTGATGTTTCCTTGTTCTGGAAATGAACATTACTATTGAACATCCTCTTTATGTGAATCTCTTTTTGGATTTTGTGACATCGTGATTATTTTGTAATTTGACTTTTATAAATAAACGTGATGTTAAAAATCAAGTCAAATATATGAAAATAACTTAAACAATGGTGTGCTACAAGTTAATCCTCGGTGAACAATGGGATGTCCTGTCCAAAGAAAGTAAAATAAGTACAGTCACATTTCTTTTAGTAGATTCTTGTGTGTCAGAGAGTATTTATTATTGTCAACAGAGTGTCTAACAGGAACCTAACAGGTCTTTGTAAACCATTTAACTTATTTCTGGAAGCAGCTGGACTCGACAGGTTGTCAGGTTGATGTAGAAAAGAACACAGCAAATACTAGCCTGCTTGCAGTGCATTGAAAAATGTGAGTACGTAAAATGATATTTAGTTTCTCCTCTGAATCTTACTGAGGATCCTGGAATGAGGATGGGACAAATATCTAAATTCAGGGGTCGTCCTACTTCTGGAATTTTTGCAGTGTAATTCTGTAAATACAAAAGATAAGAACAATTACTCTTTCTTTTTGATAAATAAAATGATAATACTATTTAAAAGTCACTAATGAAGTATAGTCACCACACTTAATTACACACAGAAGGAATGTGTTCCTGCATTATTGCAGAATACTATTTGATAAAACTGAAAACTACATTTGAATAGGGATGTAACACCTGGAGTTGCAGCTCCAGGCAACCATTTTCCAGAGCTGAGATTACCCGGGACAACGGGGTTGCTCCATGAATACAGTAATTTATTATTCACTTAATTAAAACTCAGCAAACAAAAAAAAAAGAAGGTATTATCACATTCACAAAGTAGAAAATCTATTTCTTCTTTCCGCTCTCTGTGGCTACAGGTGGTGACCCTTAAATATCACACGTATCACTTATATATCAGAGCAGTCAATCACAATCACTTATCACAATTAATCAACTCAAGTAAAATCATGATCCTAAACTATATGAACATAAATAATATGAGAAAAAACACAGTTAATAGCCAGAAATGGTTTGAAATCAAAAAAGATCAAAGTGGCTTCACCAATACCAGCAAACAATTGAGATTGACGCTTCCTGTAGCCCGACAGGAAACACTCGCATAATTAATACATCATTAATACAGGTGTGACTTGTGATATCTGCACAAGTGGTGAACACCACTCTGATGCCAGGGGCAAAAATTATAAAAAATATAAAAATTATATGAAACAACAATTAACACAAATGAGATGAATAATGATTCGGACAGAGTGAACATTTAACACTGTAGAGTTTAATAATGTGTTATCTCATACGGACACGTCAAAGTGTCTGTTTGGGAAAGACGCCCGACACACACACACACACACACACACACACACACACACACACACACACACACACACACACACACACACACACACACACACACACACTTGTAGGGTATTTAGAATATTGTGGTGCCTGCAGCCAGCAAATTAGTCACATCTGAAACAGTCTAATTAACCCAGAGGAGCTTAACCCACTTATCACAGCAAGCAGAGAGCAAGAGACACACACACAGAGTGGAAGACTGATTTGTCTCATCAAGTGTGTGTGTGTGTGTGTGTGTGTGTGTGTGTGTGTGTGTGTGTGTGTGTGTGTGTGTGTGTGTGTGTGTGTGTGTGTGTGTGTATGTGTGTGTGTAAGGGGTGGGGGTGTGTACTTTCTTTATGATTGATTGGGTTTGCAACCCTCTGTTGTCCAATAAATTATTAAAGCAAAGAAAAGAAAACATTGAACAAAGAAAAACGAGAATGAAATCCTGACACATTAAATACAAGAGACTGTCACACCAGGAAGGAAATATTTAAAGGTCTTATTAAAAGTGGCTGAAATAAACACAGCCACTTTATTTTACACACACACACACACACACACACACACACACACACACACACACACACACACACACACACACACACACACACACACACACACACACACACACACACACACACTAAGAATGCATTTCCTAACACAAGATATGGTGTGAATAATGTAACAGAGATACAAACAGAGGAAGTACATGCATCCGTCTTCCATCCATCAATTTAAATGAGTGTACACTAATCTGCATGCGGAGTCAGAGATAATGAGCTAATTAAGAGGGCGTGGCATGCCCCCCCCCCCTCCGCGAATGTCATGTAACAAGCGCTGTGGTTATATTAATAATATTCTGTAGAGATTGACATGATTTTCATATTACCACTCATTAGTTTAGACAGAAGAACGTTGTTACAGGTAGTTTGTTTATAGGGCACAGTTCCAACAGTGCATTCATAAAATTATTTTATAAAAGACATAAATTCCAAAAAACCACTACAGCACACGCATTTCACAATACACTATTTATCTGTTGTGCAGATCTTTGTGTAGCTTCATGATTTAATGTTTAACTCCACTAATGAACGTTTGGTGGGCGTGTCGTTTGATCATCACTTTCAGCAATCGTCCATAACTCTGATCAGAACTGGGTGAAGACATACTCTTTGTCCAATGTTTGATATAAATATCAGTTGGATTCAGGTACGGTTGTGGAGTTTGAACCCATTTTTATCCCCAGGACTATAATTGCAAATATTGCTGTCAGTTCTCCATCCATCAGTCCGTCTGTCAGATTTCTTTCTGAGGCATTACACAACTGCATAATATTGTTTTTCATCAACCACAACACACATGTTTATAATTCTTGTCTTCAGGTATTTTAAATGTTAAGTTTTCCCTATTTTAGGAGAAAATATTCATCTTGTTTGTTCTGGTTTGTTCAGAGTGTCACTTTTGTTAAACCCTCACAATCAATATACATCAAACTTAAGGGTGTCTTTTGCTATTTAAATATTTATGCAGGGTTTTTTTCTTTTCCGTGGCAACAATGTATAACTGTTTGTACTCTGTGTATTTATTGTGTATTCATTACTGACTCCTAAACTGGTAAGGAGCCCTTTTTACTTTGGGGCTGTGAAGGTATTTTCCATCTCCTGATGTTGTTCATTTCATTTCACATTGTCATAGAGAGGCTTTTTAAGATCTAATAACATGAAAAATAACAAAAAGTGGTCAAAACCTCAAAATCAAAACATAACACAAAATTGCCACTATTATATGAATGATCGTGTGAATAGGTGAATGGGGATCATTTATCATTTCTGATAATTGATTATTCCTGAGAATGAGCTAAATGGAATACACATACTGGGATTACTGGTGTTGAGGACAATTGGTGGTGGAAATTACGGGAAAAAATGATTCAGTCAGAATGTGGTTGAATTAAAGAACAAGGACACTGATGTCATTGTGTATTAAAGGCATCCATATGTCATCTATCTCAGGACTTTAGAAATACTGAAATTCAGCTCATTCATAATCTCTTCAGATATTATATATTATAAATATAGGAACAGTACCCTATCACTA